>NC_137800.1:87883900-88341400 GCF_963383645.1 Muscardinus avellanarius | reverse complement strand
TGGAGTCGGCTCTGGCTCTAGGATCATCTGCAGGTTAAGGTCAAGGGGAAGAAGGTATGGGAGGATGCAGGGAGAGAATGATCTGGATCCCAGAGAGAAAGAAGAGAAACACTGTTGTTTTGTTTTGTTTTTGGTACTGGAGATTGAACCCAGGGGATGTTCTACTACTTCCGAGCTATATTCACAGCCAATTTTATTTATTTTATTTTATTTTTTTTGTACTAGGGATTGAATCCAGGGGCATTCTACCTCTAAGCCCCCCCTTTTTTTGTAATTTATTTATGCTTGAAACAGGGTCTAACTAAGTTGCTGAGGCTGACCTTGAACCTGTGATCCTCTTGTCTCAGCCTCCTAAGTACTGGGATTACACCTAGCTCTTTTTTTTTTTTTTTTTTTTTTTTTTTTTGTACTGGGGATTGAACCTAGAGATAATCTGCCTCTCAGCTACCTTCCCACCTCGATTTTATTACTTATTTGGAAACAGGGTCTCACTAGGCTGCTGAGAGCCTCACTAAATTGCTGAGGGTGGATTCCATCCCGCGATCCTCCTGTCCCACCCTCCCAAATTACTGGGATTACAAAAGGCGCCACCACACCTTTTGAAACAGGGTCTCGCTAAATTGATGAAGGCCTTGCACCTGCCGTCCTCCTGTCTCAGCCTTCCGAGGACTGGGATTACAGGCATGCACCACCAGCCTGGTCAGAGCCAAGTGTTTCTATTGCTGTGAGAGACAATGAACATTGCAACTGAAGAGACCAGTGAGACACTGGGGCCTAAGGGGGGAAGGTCCTCATGGGCTTGGTGCAGGGACCAGGGAAGGGCAGGGCTGAGGGCCGGGAGAACTGAGTCAAGAAGGGACAGGAAGCTCAAAGAAAGAAGCCAGGCAGGGAAACACCCAGCTTTCTCCGGGACAGCTGAATGACACCTGTTGCTACAGTCAAGAATGCACGAGAAATGCCAGGACCTACTGTCTCTTCAATCCAACCACAACCCCCGCCCAGCTAAGAGGATAAAGGTGCTGTCTCCGGCTGCGGGAGATGCGGAGCTGAGCAGCATGCAGGGCTGTGCTGTGGGGAGCCGGGCTCCTCTGGGCCTGCTCCTTGTGTGTCTGCAACTCCCAGGTAAAGAAGCCAAACCTGGTTATTGGGCAGGTGGGACCAGGGCCCCTCGGGAGCCAGAATCCAAGAACCCAAGGGAAGGGGTAAAGTCAAGTCAGGAGGGTGCACACGAGATTTGGCATTGGGGAATTGCAGGGACTCACGGTGAAGGGAATTGGGAACCAGGGAAGTGATGGACATGGTACCTCACATCTAAGTCCACCGACTACTTCATCATCCCTTTCTTTTCTTTCCTTCTTTCCTTTGTGGTATTGGTGATGGAACCCAGGGGCATTCTACCTCAGAGATACACCCCCAGCCCTATTTTTTTTTTTTTTGGTGGTACTGGGGGTGGAACCCAGGGGCTTTTCTACCTCCAGGATACACTCCCAGACCTATTTTATATTTTATTTGGAAACAGTGTCTCACTAAGTTGCTGCGAGCCTCACTCAGTAGATGAGGCTGGCTTCGAACCTGTGCGATCCTCCTGTCTCAGCCTCCCAAGCGCTGGGATTACTAGCATGCGCCACCATGCCTGACTTCCCATCCCAGCCCTATTTTTTATTCTTTCTTTTGAATCCAGGTCTCACTGAGTTGCAAAGGACCTCACTAAGTAGCTGAGGCTAGCTGTGAACCATGATCCTCCTCTCAGCCTCTCGAATTCTGGGATTACAAGTGTGCGTCACCATGCCTGGTCCCTTTGTTATCTCTTCTTCCCTTCTTCCTCCTCCTGCTTCTTCTTTTTCTTTCTTTTTTTTCTTTCTTTCTTCCTTTTTTTTTTTTTTTTTTTTTTTTTTAGTATTGGAGATGGAACCCAGGAGCATTCTATCTCCAAGCTACACCCCCAGCCCTATTTTTTATTTTGAAACAGCATCTCGCTAGTTTGCGGGAAGTCTCACTACTTGCTGAGGCTGTCCTCGAACCTGTGATCTTCTGTCTCAGCCTCCCAAGTACTAGGACTACTAGGACTACATGCCTGGCTCCTGCTCCTTCTTTTTCAAATTGAACCCAGGGACATTTTATGTCTGTGCTACACTCCCAGCCCTTTTTATTTTGAAATAGGGTCGAGCTAAATTACTAAGGGTCTCACTAAGTTGCCTAAGCTGGCCTTAAAAGCATGCGATCCTCCTGCCTCAGCCTACCAAGTCCTGGGATTACAGGAGTGCATCACTGAGCTCAGTTTATCTTCTCTTTCTTTCAGGTCTCTTTGCCCGGAGCCTCGGTGCAGTGGAGGAGAAAGCTTCACCGCTCTTGGGGACCAACTTGCCTCTGCTGAGACAACCTTCCTTTCCCGGTACCCCCAGCTCTGAACACCCTCAGCCCAAACCAGGCCCTAGGTCTAATGATGTAGCAGAAGATCCTCAAAAGTTTAACATTCCTCCACCAGATGGCCACCACCCTGCAGGAGGTTTGGGGGTGCAGAGCTGGCCTCCATCCTGGGATCTGCCCCCCGTGGAATCCTGGCCCTCTGAGGATCCTTGGGAGACAATGGCTGCTGCCGCGGAGGGCTATCTGGAACCAGCACCCCCCGAAGGACTGTCTTACCTTTCCAGTGGCCTCTCTCCGGGCGGGCGTCCTTTGCCAGTGGCGTCCTCCACACACCCTGTGAAGCCCTCACTTGAAGCTTTCCACTCGAGTCTGCCAGGAGCCCAGGCTCAAGATCTCGCCCAGCGCCCTCCCTCATCTTTCATCCACAGGCTTCTGCCGGGTCTTCCAGGGGGAGCCCTGAATCCGGGTGTGTCCTGGGGAGGTGGAGGTCCTGGGACTGGATGGGGAACGAGGCCCATGCCATATCCTTCGGGAATCTGGGGTAGCAGTAATCAAGTCCCAGGTACCAGCTGGGGGACTATTCACCAGCATCCAGGTACCAGCTGGAGCAATATTCACCGGTATCCAGGTACCAGCTGGGGCAATATTTACCGGTATCCAGGTATCAGCTGGGGCATTAATAACCGCTATCCAGGTACCAGCTGGAGCAATATTAACCGGTATCCAGGTATCAGCTGGGGCATTAATAACCGGTATCCAGGGGCAAGCTGGGGGAATATCCCTCTACGTCCTGGTGTCAATAATCAGCTTCCTCCAGGAGTTCGTCCTCCTGGCTCATCTTGGAACATCCCAGTTGGCTTCCCTAATCCTTAGAACCCTGGTTTGCAGTGGGATTAGAGCATAAAAGAGGGGAAGCCTGAGGTTTGAAGTCAGAGGAGGGCCGAGAAGGGCCTGCTCCAGCCCCACTGGTGTGAGCCCACTCGGGCACCATTAGCTCATTGCCTGGCACCCAGTGTTCACCACCTTTCCTGCTGATCTCAATAAAACACTAGCAATTCTCAAATTTGCTTCTTCTCAGTGTCTTTGTTTCTGGACATAAACTGAAGTGCAGCCGGGCATGGTGGCACGCATCGCAGGTTTATGACCAGCCTCTGCAACTTAGTGAGACCCTGTTTCAAATAAAGAATAAAATAGGGCTGAGGGTGTAGTTCAAAGGTAGCATGGCCCTGGGCTCAATCCCCAGTACCAGAAAAAAAATAATAGGACTGGGGGGGGGGTGTCTAGCTCAGAGGTAGAATTCCCCTGAGTTCAGTCCCCATGACCCTGGTAACACACACACACACACACACACACACACACACACACACACACACACAGCCTTAGCAACTTAGTGAGGTTCTCAGCAACCAAGTGAGACCCTGTTCCCAAATAAGAAATAAAATTAGGCTGAGCCAGGCGTGGTGGTGCACGCTTGTAATCCCAGAACTTGGGAGGCTGAGACAGGAGGATCACACAGGTTTGAAGCCAGCCTCAGCTACTGTGTGAAGCTCTCAGCAGCTTAGTGAGACCCTGTTTCCAAATAAAGTATAAAATAGGTCTGGGAGTATAGCCCGGAGATAGAAAAGCCCCTGGGTTCCACCCCCCCCCCGGTACCACACACACACACACAAAAAAAAAAAAAAAAAAAAAGAAAACCAGGTTGGGGGTGTAGCTTGGAGGTATAATGGGTTCAATCCTCAGTACCAAAAATAAATACATACACGCATTCATACATACACACATACATAAACTGAAGTGCATTTGGTCTATCCGTGTGTGTGTGTGTGTGTGTGTGTGTGTGTGTGTGTGTGTCTGTGTGTACGTATGTGTATATATTATTAAGGGTTGAACCCAGAGACACCATACTGCTGAACTATATTTTTTTATTTTGAAACAAGGTCTCACTAAGTTACTGCATGCTGGCCTTGAACCTGTGATCCTCCTGTCTCAACCTCCCAAGTACTGGGATGACAGGTTTGCACCACCACGCCCAGCTTTGATCCCCATTTCCTAGCCCTCCTTGTGTCTCTCTAGGGTCCCCTGCAGACCTTTTCTTTCTGTCCCTATCTTTGAAAAGATCAAAGCCCAAATGTTTGAAAGTGGAACCTCATGATCTCACCTTGCCCAGGTGGGAGGGCTGGTCCCAGCATGGTTCTGAACTCTGAAAAGCAGAGGAGGGATGGCAGATGAATGGAGAGGACACCTGTAGCAGGAGGGGGGGGAGAAAGTCCAGGAAGCCAGCACCAGAGCCAAGACCCTTCCCTCCACAGAGACACAGAGAAGGGAGTCTACACTTATCTTTCATCCCCAAAAGCCAAGTTTCTTGGGTGTGGAGGAGCACTGACCGCCCTTACATGCATCGCTTAGTCCATTGTGTCTCAGAAAGCCACAGACTTTGAACATTTGCTGAATGCATGGCAGCCCTTGCTAAAGGAAAAGAGAAGGAAGAGGGAGAGAAAAACCCAGGAGCCGACAACCCCACCTGCCACGGCATCTGACCGTTTTACTCCCACGGGAAGCTGTGGTCTCTTTCTTCGGTTGTATTGTCTCTCCCCTTTCCTTTGTTTTTTTCCCAGGAGCTCTGCATCCTTGTGCGTACCGGAGCTGGTGTGGGGGCAGCAGAGGGTCAGTCTACAAAAGCCCAGACAATTTCTAATGGGTGGGGTGCAGGTGATTCGGTTTCGCGTTCTCTTTCTCCCATGCTGCCCACTTTGTTCACAGTGGTCCAGGAGTCCGTGTCCCCCATACAGCCGGGAATGTGGAGCCATGCAGGTGTACCCCAGCTGGATCCCAGGGGACTGGGCAGCTTGTGGGAGGGGAGACAGGAGGAGGATAAACCCCAGAGCCCAAAGGACAGGGAGCCACCTGTCGGAGCAGGAAAGTCCCTTGAGAATTCCTTTTGGGGACTCTTCCCACCTCAGCCCACTTTCCCCTCACCAGCCATGCCCCTTCTCTGTGGCCTGGACCTCCTGGCCCAATTATTGTCCCTCTTTGGAGTCTCTTGGCTTCTCCCAGTCCTCAGGCAAGAGTGGGAAGCTGTTGTCAGCGCCGGTCTCTTCCACAGGCCCAAGGCCATTCTCTCGGGCTCGGGGTCTCCTTTGTTTCTGTCCGGCTTTCTGGTGCCCCCCCCCCCCTGTAATTACTCCTACTTGCACTTTTGTTGTTTTGTTTGGGCAGTTCTGGGAAATCCAATCCAAGACCTTGTCCGTGCCAAGCAAGCGCTCTACCACTGAAATATATCCCAGCCCTTTTGATTTATTGAGACAGTCTCCCTAAATTGCACAGGGTGACCTTGAACCTGCGATCTTCCTGCCCTCAGTCTCCTGAGTAGCTGAGATTACAGATGTGTCACCATGCCTCTTCTTTACACTTTAAATTCTGTGTTAGAGCCAGTTGCGGTACTACACACCTGTAATGCCAGTACTTGGGAGGCTGAGAAAGGAGGATCACAGGTTCAAGGACAGGGCAGCTTAGTGAGACCCTGCTTCCAAATAAAAAATAAAAGGCCGAGGATGTAGCTCAAAGGTAGAGTGCCTCTGGGTCCAATCCCCACTACAAAAAAAAAAAAAAAAAGAAAGAAAGAAAAGAAAAGAAAGAAAGAAAGAAAGAAAAGAAAAGAAAAAGAAAAGAAAGAAAAAAGAAAAAGACTTGTGTCAACATCAACTATATTCTACTGGGCCAGGCATAGTGGTGCACACTTGTAATCCTAGTACTTGGGAGGATGAGACAGGAGGATCACAGGCTCACGGCCAACCCTCAGCAATTTAGTGAGGCCCTCCACAACTTAATGAACTTGGAAGTAGAATACCCCTGGGTTTAATTCCCAATACCCCCAAATAACAACATTAAGTAAGTATGGTGGTGCATGCCTGTAATCTCAGTACTTGGGAGGCTGAGACAGGAGGGTCGCAGGTTCAAGAGCAGCCTCAGTAAATGGTGAGACTCTCATTAACCTAGTTTCAAAATGAAAATAAAATAGGGCTTGGGGTGTAGCTTGGAGGTAGAATGTCCCTGGGTTCCATCCCCGGAACCACAAAACAAATAAAAAACCTACTGAATGAGTGGGCAAATTTTTTCTCTATTCTCTCTGTGACTGCTGGTCCTTTTTTTTTTGTGTGTGTGGTATTGGGGATGGAACCCGGGAGCATTCTACCTCTGAGCTACACCACCAGCCCTATTTTTTCTTCTTTATTTTGAAACAGGGTTTAACTAAGCCTCAGAGGGCCTCACTAAGCAGCTGAGGTTGTCTGTGAACCGCGTTTCTCCTGAGTCAGCCTCCCAAATGCTGGGATTACAAGGGTGCACCACCACGCCCGGCTCTGGAATGTCCTCTTCAGGCACGTGTGTTAAAGGCTTGGTCCCCAGTGGAGCACTGCTGAGAGGGACCTATTGGGAAGTCTTTAGGTCACTGGGGGGCATGTCCCTCAAGGGTTTGTGGGACCCCAGTCTCTTCTTCATTTTCTTTGCTTCTTTGCTTGCCATAAGGCAGGGGTTTTGCTCCCTCCAGTGTTCCCTGCTGCAGTGTGCTGTCTTGGTGCGGGCCCCCGCAGGGCCAGTCCATCATGGACCAGATCCTCCAGACTGTGAGCCAACAGAAACCTTCTCTCTTTATAAGCTGTCTCGAGTATTTGTTACAGTAATGGACAGCTGACTGGCACAGTAAACCTCAGGTTTTCTTTCTTTTTCCACTCTCTTCCCGAGCCACAGGGCTGCAGAGAGTATGATCTGAACTTGGGCTGTGGCCTTCCCAGAGCCTCACTGATATTTCCTTGAAAACCTCGTGAAGCCCTTCTAAGCTCATACACGGCTCTGCGCATTGCGTCGTTTAATCCCCATCGCTCTCTGTGACGCGAAGGCTTTGTAAGATTCTTTTTAAGAGACCGAGACTCAGAGCGATGAAGCAACCCACACAAGTGTACTGGGGAGAGAGGCAGTGACTCCAACCTCCTTTTTCTCATTATGTGTTCAGGGAGTGTTCAGGTACAATCGGCAATTAGCAGAAGTACCAACAAACTTTTATGATATGTGCCACATCCTAGACCAGGTGTTTTCTTTCTTTCTTTTTTTCTTTCTTTCTTCTTTCTTTCTTTCTTTCTTTTTTGGTGGTACTGGGATGGAACCCAGAGGCTTTCTACCTCCGGGCTATACTCCCAGATCTATTTTCTATTTTATTTGGAAACAGGGTCTCACTAAGTTGCTGAGAGCCTCACTACGTAGCTGAGGCTGGCTTCGAACCTGTGCGATCCTCCTGTCTCAGCCTCCCAAGCGCGGGGATTACAAGCGTGCGCCACCACGCCCGGCTGGACCAGGTGTTTTCACACACATTTTTACCACCAGTCCTCTGAGAGACCTGAAACTACAAGTGTGGAAACAGGGCCTCCCTTGGTTGCTGAGAGCCTCACTAAGTTGCAAAGACTGGCTTTGATGCTGTGATCCTCCTATCTCAGCCTCCCAAGTAGTAGGATTACCAGCATGCGCCATCACACCCGGCTGGCTCATGGGTATTTTTATTTTTATTTTTTTGCTGTACTGGGGGTGGAACCCAGGGGCATTCTACCTCTGATCTATACCCCCAGCCCTATTTTTTAGTCTTTTTTTTTTTTTTTTGAAACAGGGTCTCACTGAGTTGCGAAGAGCCTCACTAAGTAGCTGAGGCTGTCCATGAACCTGATCCTCCAGTCTCCGCCTCCTGAATGCTGTGATTACAAGTGTGTGCCACCACGCCTAGCTTCATGGGTATTTTTTAATGTGGCGGTGGTTCACAGGTTTCTAGTGCAGAGGGTCCTGGGGTCCTTCTGGAACTTCTTCTCCCCCTCTGTCCTCCAGTGCTAGTGGGCCAGGTCGTGGTTGGCTGTGGCCATCTTGCCACATCTCGCGTTTGTCTCTAGATTATATGGCGCTGGTAGCCAAAAGCCTCTAGCAGTTCATGTGACAGTTTCTCTGGCCTCAGCCTCAGCCTCTCAGCTGTCAGTAATTGTCTATTTCAGAGCCAGGGACCTGGTGGGAATGACCACCCTGGAGGATCAGGAGCAGCCTGATTGATCACAGGTTCAGAGTTAGTTTCAGTCTCTTCCTTCCTTCCCTTCTCCTTCCCCTTCCCCTTCTCCTCCTTCTTCTTTTTGTAATACTAGGGCTGGAACCCAGGGGCATTCTACCTTTGAGTTTCACCCCCAGCCCTATTTTTTGTCTTTATTTTGAAACAGGGTCTCACTGAATTGCAAAGGGCCTCACTATGTAGCTGAGGCTGGCTCCAAATCACGATCCTCTTGTCTAAGCCTCCCAAATGCTGGGATTACAAGTGTGTGCCACCACACCTGGCTTTAAAATATTATTCTTGAGGCTGGGGATATAGCTCAGGTGAGAGAGTACGCAATTAGCACGTGTGAGGTTTTTGGTTCAATCCCTACCTGAAACCACAAAATGTTATTGTTGTTTTTATTTTGGTACTGGGGGTTGAACCCAGGGGCATTTCTACCGCCAAGCCACACTCTCGGCCCTATTTTATTCTTATCTGGGAACAGAGTCTCACTAAGTTGCTGAGGCCGGCCTCAAACCTGCGATTCTCCTGTCTCAGCGTCCCAAGTACTGGGATTACAGGTGTGTGAAACAGCACCCAGCTCATTTCCCGCATCTTTCATGTCACCTAACGGCCACCTGCTTTTGTCTCTTCAGCCATGCTGAACTTATCTTCCCCTTTATTATTCAGCGGGAGGATGGCCTTCGTCTGCTTCTCGTCTCTTTCTAGATCACCTCCCTCCTTCTGCTGTGAGAGGACTGGTGAACCCCCCCCCGCCCCCCAGCAGCTCGCCTGTGCTGACCCACTGTGAGGGCGGCACACACAGGGCCCAGGAAGATCTGTCACAGCCCAGACATGTCCTGGTCACAGCCGGGGCGTGCAGCCTAGGAGTGGGAAAGGGGAAGGGTAATAGTGTCTCCAATTTCAGTTCTTGTCTGAGAAGCTAAATAATCACAGACAAGGCTTTGGGAAGGTGGAAAAAAGATGTCTTATTAATCTGGTAGCAAATGGGTAAGGATACTGTGAGCAACAGCTGATTTGCCAAAGTTCAGAAGAAAAGTATGACTCTGTTTATCAAGGCTTAGAACTTCAAGGACTAAGCTCCAGGTGTTTTTGTCAGAAAACACAACTCAGGCCCACACGGTCCCCCGATTCACCGCACCAGCGCTTCATTCCTGTGCTCAGTAACTGATAAGATCAGGCTAATTGCTCGGAGGAGAGGGAGGTAGGGGAAAGAGAAGAAGAGAAAAATAGGACAATTTTGGAATAGACTATGTGCTAGCTTCCAGAGTCACAAGCTTCGCTCTTCCTTCCTCCTCCTCCTCTTCCTCCCTCCTCCTCCTCTTCCTCCTTCTCCTTTTCTCCTTCTGTTGTGGTACTGAGATTGAACCTAGGGGCATTCTACCTCCAAGCTACACCCTCAGCCTTACTTATTTATTTATTTATTTATTTATTTATTTATTTATTTATTTAACTGGGAATGGAACCCTTCTACCTCCGGGCTACACTCCCAGACCTATTTTTAAATATTTTTTAATATTTTATTTTGGAAACAGGGTCTCTTAAGCTAGAGAGGCTGGCTTCGAACCTGCGCGATCCTCCTGTCTCCGCCTCAAGCGTGTGGCACCAAGCCCGTTTTTTCTTTTAAAACAGGGTTTTGCTAGTTTGCTGAGGCTAGCATCAAACCTGTGATCCTTTTGTCTCCACCGGCTTATTCACTCATTTTTGTTTTTGGTTTTGTGGTACAGGGGATTGAGTCCATGGGCATTCTATCTCTAGGCTGCACGCCTTCCCCCGCTGCCCTTATTCTTTTTCATTTTGGTGGTACTGGGGGTGGGACCCAGAGGCTTTCTACCTCCGGCCTCCGGTCTCACTAAGTTGCTGAGAGCCTCACTAAGTAGCTGAGGCTGGCTTCGAAAGCGTGCGATCCTCCTGTCTCAGCCTCCCAAGCGCGGGGATTACAAGCATGTGCCACCACGCCCGGCTCTATCTTTTTCATTTTGAAACAGTCTCCATAGCTTGATGAGAGTCTCACTACTTGCTGAGGCTGTTCTTGAACCTGCAATCTTCCAGTCTCAACCTCCCAAGTACTGGGATTACAGGTGCCTGCCACTGCGTTGGTAGAAAGCCCAAGTTTTCAGCAGGAAAGAGACAGGATTATATTTCCCTTTGAAGACGATTCTCTAGGTGGTGAAGGGATGGCAGGGGAGTCAGAGACCACCAGCTCAGTGCTTTCAGGAGCTTCTGGAAAGTGGGGAAATACACTGCCGGCCAGGCGAGGTGCTCCAGGCCTGTCAGCGTGACACCAGCCAGGCAGGCCGCCAGTGGAGAAAATGCGTCCTGGGATGCTTCCGCAGGGCCTGGCACGGTTCCTGCCCAAGGGAGGTGCTTTGGTTTAATGGCTAAATTTCTTTCCTGTTTATGCTCTTCTTTCTCACCCGAGAATCCTCATGGCCTGGGTGTTTAGGGCAATCTCCGACTTGGCCTCGGCCCCACAGGCTCTGCCCATCCTCTAAGTCATTTCCTACACCACTTCCCTGCGCAGGCACTGGCTGGCGGCCGAGCCTGAAGCTTCCTCCGAAGGTCAACTGTCCTGCTCCTCCTCACCCTCAGTTGCAGGCAGACACCACTGTTGGGGCTCGGAGAATGTGTGCAAAGCAATGAATGAATAAATGAATGAATGGCCACCGACCCACCCTGTGTCCCCCTCAAGCCCTCAGCCACTCTTCACCTTGCTCCTGTGAACACCGCCTTCTCTTTCCCTGCCTACTGAATGGTCCCATTCATTCATTAGATCCCAGTTCCAAATTGTCACAAAAACCTGGGGAATCCCAGAAGGGTACTCCAGGGGGAAGAGAAGGAGGAAGGAGTGAAAAGGTGTTTGGTTCAGGGGAAAGACTAATGATACGAATTTATCTTTGCTGTCAAATAAAAATGGAACTTTATTATTTATTTATTTATTTTGCAGTACTTGGGTTGGAACTCAAAGGCATTCTACCTCCGACCTATACTCCTAGCTCTATTTTTTATTCTTTATTTTTGAAACAGGGTCTCACTGAGTTGCAAAGGGCCTCACTAAGTATCCGAGGCTGTCCATGAACCACTATCCTCCTGTCTCAGCCTCCCATATGCTGAGATTACAAGCATGTGCCACCACACCCAGCTAAAATGTAACTTTAAATAGCTTTGTTAAAAATTTAACAGTAAGCCAGTGGTGGTGGTGGTGGTGGTGGTGGTGGTGGTGGTAGCACATGCTTGTAATCCCAGTACTTTGGAGGCTGAGACAGGAGGATCGTGCAAGTTTGAAGCCAGCCTCAGCTACATAGTGAGGCTCTCAGCAATTTAGTGAGACCCTGTTTCCAAATAAAAATATAAAATAGACCTGAGAGTGTAGCCCTGAAGTAGAAAGCCCCTGGATTCCATCCCAGTACCACCACCACCACCACCACCACCACCAACAACAACAACAACAACAAAAATTAAGAGTAGATCCAGGTGTGGTGGTGCACATTTGTAATCTCAGTGTGTGGGAAGCTAAAACAGGAAGTGCACACACCTGTAATCCCAGTACTTGGGAGACAGAGACAGGAGGATGACACACTTGAGGACAGCCTCTGTAACTTAGTGAGACTTTGTTTCAAAATAAAGAATACAAATAAATAAATGAATGAATGAATAAATAAATAAATAAAATAGAGCCAGGCATGGTGGATTACACTTGTAATCTCAGCATTTGGGAGGCTAAGACAGGAGGATCGCAGTTTGTGGACAGCCTCAGCTACTTAGTGAGGCCCTTTGCAACTCAGCGAGACCCTGTTTAAAAAGTAAGAGTTAAAAATAGGGGCTGGGCGTGGTGGTACACGCTTGTAATCCCCACGCTTGGGAGGCTGAGACAGGAGGATCGCACAGGTTTGAAGCCAGCCTCAGCTACTTAGTGAGGCTCTCAGCAACTTAGGGAGATCCTTTTTCCAAATAAAATATAAAATAGGTCTGGGAGCATAGCCAGGAGGTAGAAAGCCCCTGGGTTCCACCCCCAGTATCACCAAAAAAATAAATAAATAAAATAAAAAAATAGGGCTGAGGGTGTCGCTGAGGGTATCACCTGGAGGTAGAATGCCCCTGAGTTTCATCCCCAGTAACACACATACAAACACACACAAAAGGAGAACACGCAAGGAACTATTTGATGGTTACTCTTCGGTGGTGGAAACTTTCCAAAACTTATATTTTTTTTTACTTTTTTCAAGGACCATATCTAGTCCTCTGTTTATAATTAAAACAAAACAACCAACCAACCCAGTCATTTGCAAATGACTCACTGCTGTGGTCTTCTAGCCACTCACGATACTCCCCATGATCATGTGCCTTTCTCATGACATTAAATAATTATAGTTATAACTACTGAAGCTGATGGGCCAGGAACTAAGCTCTCAAGGCCTTAGTTTCCTTATCTGTTAAAAAAAAAAAAAGGACTAGTCAGAAAGAGAAGAAAAGAGACTCTTGGTAGATGGAGACCTGGATCGACGAGCATGACCAGTCATACCTGCCCCTTTAGTTAGGTGAACAAAACTCCCAGCATATGCTTGTACCAGATTAACTAGAACAAAAACATCAATTTAAATGTCACCAGATTCAAAGACTTACACAATGCACCCACACCTGATTGATGGATACATTGTTTGACCAAGAAGAAGAGCTCCAAATATCAAATGATTGACATGGGGTTTGTTTTTCAAAGAAACTTGCCTGAGAATCTCCACTTTTTCTTCACTGCGTGTCGCAGTGAAGAGCGCGATTGGAAGGCTGAGCAAGCGGCTTGGCGTGGTGGCGCACGCCTGTAATCCTAGCGCTTGGGAGGCTGAGACAGGAGGATAGAGGCCAGCGAAGACCTTCAGCAACTTAGTGAGACCCTTTTTGCCACCGCCGCCTCCGAACCGCGCCCTTTTGCCTCCCTCACACCCACACACAACTTCACGATCGCCGCTGCCACGCACACTCGCACATTACACGCTCATACACCACACAGCCACAAACCCACAAACGCCCCGCCCCACGACGACACCCACAGCAGCCCGCACTGCCTAAACACCTACACACCTACACACAGCCGGCCTGCTCGCTACACCCCACCCTTTCCTACAACCCTGGCCCTCCCACACCGCCTCCCTCCCTGACACCCTCGCTCCCTCACGCACCCACAACCCACCCTCCCCTTTGCCCACCCCACACTGCTCTGCTCACCCTTGAAATCCACGCACAACCCATTCCCACACTAACACTCACTGCACTTGCAGCACCCGGCACTCCCACCCAGGGCTCTCGGAACGCTTTCCCGGGCCCCTTCACCCAGCCCCGTCTCTCCATTCTCGCATCCAAGCTGCCCAAAACCCCGGGCCAGCGGGCCCAGGTGGCCCACACCTGTCATCCCAATCTTTGGGCGTCCCACACCCGATCATCCCGCTGCGCCCGCCACGCACGCCTGCCTGTCTCCGCCCATTCCTCACTCCCTGTGCCCAAGGGCAACACACAACCTGCACCCCAACGGCGGGGCTGCAGCGCCCACACACACTGCACCGGGCTCCCGGACCCCCTCCCCGAACCCGCACTAGCGCCACAGGCTCTGGCCCAGTCGCCCCGCATGGACCGACTCCACCTTGCAAGGAGACCCTCGCAGGAGAGGTCTGGGCCCGGGCCGGACTGCTGGCCGAGTCTGCACCTTCGCTACCACTGTCCAGGCCTCCACGGCTGCAAGCCCCAGCGCACCAAGACCTACCTACCGAAGGAGAGTCCCTGCATCCATTCCCTAGGTGGGGCCGTGCCTCAGCCCGCGGGTGGTCACCTCCTACCACGATGACACGTCCCTCTTGGCCAAACGCCAAGGAACTGTTGATACCTTCTGGGCCCACGCACGTGTTGACAAGTGTGCATATTCACCCGTCCGCCTGTCCGTCCGTCCTTCTGTCCGTCTGTCCTTCTGTCCGTCTGTCCCTCCGTCCATCAGTTCCTTCCTTCCTTCCTTCCTTGGTTCATCCTGTTTACTGTCATCATGACTAGGGTTCAGGTAGAGGATTTGAAGCCAGGGCCATCTTACTTCTGAATTCCAAACCCATCTCCACCCTCCCTATTGGATGTTTCCCTTTTGGATGGCAATGTAGAAGCACCAGGGCCTGGCAGGGGAGCGTCCAGTCAGCCAGCCAGCCCGCGCGCCCGCCCTCCCCTTCAGGTGTCTTCTTGGGGCAAGTGACAAGTCTCTGACTCTGCAAACCACCCAAATTCAGCTTTCAGGAAGTCCCTCTGGGATGTGTATGGTGTAGGTGTGTCTGAGTGTGTGTGTGTGTGTGTGTGTGTGTGTGTGTGTGTGTGTGTTGGGTGCTGTGGGAAAGCACGGGTCATTTGGAAACCTTGGAAGGTCTCCTCACCCTTCGCCAGGTTCGGGCTCAGTTGCTGAGAGCGGTCAGGAGCCAGCGTGGCTTCCTGTGCTGTCAGCCTCTCTCCTGCTGCCATTCCAGGCCTGCTGCTGCAACTGGCCAGGCTCCCAGGGATTCCGCTGAAGCCAAGCACCCCATGAAGTCGTGTTCCCAAGGCCATTCAGTTCCAAGAGAGCCCCCTGTCTGAGTGCTCTCAGGCACGGGAAGGCACCTTGGTGGTTAGGGATCGGGCGAGGGGCGGTGGAAGCTTGCAGCCCAGTGAAGATGGTCCCTAACCAACAGGAAATGATCCAAAGGTTTCTCGGGGATCGTGCGGGGCATCACCTGTGTACCCGCTCAACCCCACCAGCTCCAGCCGGGACTGTCAACAGCGGAGAGAATCAGCCAGGGACAGCCGGGCCTCCTGCATGCATCTCCCTTGTGAAAGCAAGAGAGAAGGCGGTCGTGGAGGTGTGGGGGCTAAGACCCAGAGAGAGACAGACACACAGATAAACACACACACGAACACACACACACACACACACACACACACACACACACACACACGGTTTGGATGACAACCGAGTGTTTCATGTAGGCAGTTGAAAGGCAACTATTCCGCTGGCTGTGACAATGCAGAGGGCTGGGGTCGGCCGGTCGCTGTTTGTGGGTGTGTGCAAGCTGGGCAGTGGACTCTCCTTGCCAGGAACTGTCCTGGTGCGGCCCCTGTGCCCCCGGGCGCCGGATGCCAGCCCCTGGACGCTGTGCGTGTGC
Source organism: Muscardinus avellanarius (assembly GCF_963383645.1). Lineage (NCBI taxonomy): Eukaryota > Metazoa > Chordata > Mammalia > Rodentia > Gliridae > Muscardinus > Muscardinus avellanarius. The sequence continues at coordinate 88,325,797 of NC_137800.1, read as the reverse complement.
TCCCTGGGCGCTTGCGGACAGTTGCTTTGAGCGCGGGGGAGCGGGTGGACGGTGTGGTTTGGGGCCTGGCTCCTGGGGTGCAGCAGGGCCGGGGCCAGGTGGTGGTGGCGCGTGGCAGGTGTCGGGACCGGATTCCCTGTTGCGGGGGACTGGTGTTGCGGCGCGTGGCGAGTGTAGTAGCGGGCGTGTGTGGCGTTGGGGCATCGGAGGCAGCGTGGAGCGAAGGGGCCCCAGGGTGGTTGCTGTGTGAGCTGTGTGTGTGAGTGAGTGAGTGAGGGAGGCAGTGTGTGGTGAGTGTGTGTGTGTGTGTGTATATTTTTGGGTGCTTTAGTGTGAGTGAGGCGTGTGAGTGTGTGTGTGAGTGTGTTGTGTGGGTGTTTGTGCAGTGGAGTGGGCAGGCAGGCAGGCAGGCAGGCAGGCCGGCGTTGGGTCGGGTGCGAGTGTGAGCGTGGTCGTTAGGTGGCGGTGTGTGTGTTGTGTGTGTGGCTGGGCGTCGGTGGTGTGTGTTTGCGCAGGCACGAGCGGGCGGGCGGGCGGGCGGGCGGAGCGAGCGAGGGAGGTGGAGGGCGTGTCGCCTTGAAGAGCGCGATTGGAAGGCTGAGCGAGCGGCTTGGCGTGGTGGCGCACGCCTGTAATCCTGGCGCTTGGGAGGCTGAGACAGGAGGATCGAGGCCAGCGAAGACCTTCAGCAACTTAGTGAGACCCTTTTTGCCACCGCCGCCTCCGAACCGCGCCCTTTTGCCTCCCTCACACCCACACACAACTTCACGATCGCCGCTGCCACGCACACTCGCACACTACACGCTCACACACCGCACAGCCACAAAACCACAAACACCCCGCCCCACGACGACACCCACAGCAGCCCGCACTGCCTACACACCTACACACCTAAACACAGCCGGCCTGCTCGCTACACCCCACCCTTTCCTACAACCCTGGCCCTCCCACACCGCCTCCCTCCCTGACACCCTCGCTCTCTCACGCACCCACAACCCACCCTCCCCTTTGCCCACCCCACACTGCTCTGCTCACCCTTGAAATCCACGCACAACCCATTCCCACACTAACACTCACTGCACTTGCAGCACCCGGCACTCCCACCCAGGGCTCTCGGAACGCTTTCCCGGGCCCCTTCACCCAGCCCCGTCTCTCCATTCTCGCATCCAAGCTGCCCAAAACCCCGGGCCAGCGGGCCCAGGTGGCCCACACCTGTCATCCCAATCTTTGGGCGTCCCACACCCGATCATCCCGCTGCGCCCGCCACGCACGCCTGCCTGTCTCCGCCCATTCCTCACTCCCTGTGCCCAAGGGCAACACACAACCTGCACCCCAACGGCGGGGCTGCAGCGCCCACACACACTGCACCGGGCTTCCGGACCCCCTCCCCGAACCCGCACTAGCGCCACAGGCTCTGGCCCAGTCGCCCCGCATGGACCGACTCCACCTTGCAAGGAGACCCTCGCAGGAGAGGTCTGGGCCCGGGCCGGACTGCTGGCCGAGTCTGCACCTTCGCTACCACTGTCCAGGCCTCCGCGGCTGCAAGCCCCAGCGCACCAAGACCTACCTACCGAAGGAGAGTCCCTGCATCCATTCCCTAGGTGGGGCCGTGCCTCAGCCCGCGGGTGGTCACCTCCTACCACGATGACACGTCCCTCTTGGCCAAACGCCAAGGAACTGTTGATACCTTCTGGGCCCACGCACGTGTTGACAAGTGTGCATGTTCACCCGTCCGCCTGTCCGTCCGTCCTTCTGTCCGTCTGTCCCTCCGTCCATCAGTTCCTTCCTTCCTTCCTTCCTTCCTTCCTTCCTTCCTTCCTTCCTTCCTTGGTTCATCCTGTTTACTGTCATCATGACTAGGGTTCAGGTAGAGGATTTGAAGCCAGGGCCATCTTACTTCTGAATTCCAAACCCATCTCCACCCTCCCTATTGGATGTTTCCCTTTTGGATGGCAATGTAGAAGCACCAGGGCCTGGCAGGGGAGCGTCCAGTCAGCCAGCCAGCCCGCGCGCCCGCCCTCCCCTTCAGGTGTCTTCTTGGGGCAAGTGACAAGTCTCTGACTCTGCAAACCACCCAAATTCAGCTTTCAGGAAGTCCCTCTGGGATGTGTATGGTGTAGGTGTGTCTGAGTGTGTGTGTGTGTGTGTGTGTGTGTTGGGTGCTGTGGGAAAGCACGGGTCATTTGGAAACCTTGGAAGGTCTCCTCACCCTTCGCCAGGTTCGGGCTCAGTTGCTGAGAGCGGTCAGGAGCCAGCGTGGCTTCCTGTGCTGTCAGCCTCTCTCCTGCTGCCATTCCAGGCCTGCTGCTGCAACTGGCCAGGCTCCCAGGGATTCCGCTGAAGCCAAGCACCCCATGAAGTCGTGTTCCCAAGGCCATTCAGTTCCAAAAGAGCCCCCTGTCTGAGTGCTCTCAGGCACGGGAAGGCACCTTGGTGGTTAGGGATAGGGCGAGGGGCGGTGGAAGCTTGCAGCCCAGTGAAGATGGTCCCTAACCAACAGGAAATGATCCAAAGGTTTCTCGGGGATCGTGTGGGGCATCACCTGTGTACCCGCTCACTGACCCCACCAGCTCCAGCCGGGACTGTCAACAGCGGAGAGAATCAGCCAGGGACAGCCGGGCCTCCTGCATGCATCTCCCTTGTGAAAGCAAGAGAGAAGGCGGTCGTGGAGGTGTGGGGGCTAAGACCCAGAGAGAGACAGACACACAGATAAACACACACACGAACACACACACACACACACACACACACACGGTTTGGATGACAACCGAGTGTTTCATGTAGGCAGTTGAAAGGCAACTATTCCGCTGGCTGTGACAATGCAGAGGGCTGGGGTCGGCCGGTCGCTGTTTGTGGGTGTGTGCAAGCTGGGCAGTGGACTCTCCTTGCCAGGAACTGTCCTGGTGCGGCCCCTGTGCCCCCGGGCGCCGGATGCCAGCCCCTGGACGCTGTGCGTGTGCTCCCTGGGCGCTTGCGGACAGTTGCTTTGAGCGCGGGGGAGCGGGTGGACGGTGTGGTTTGGGGCCTGGCTCCTGGGGTGCAGCAGGGCCGGGGCCAGGTGGTGGTGGCGCGTGGCAGGTGTCGGGACCGGATTCCCTGTTGCGGGGGACTGGTGTTGCGGCGCGTGGCGAGTGTAGTAGCGGGCGTGTGTGGCGTTGGGGCATCGGAGGCAGCGTGGAGCGAAGGGGCCCCAGGGTGGTTGCTGTGTGAGCTGTGTGTGTGAGTGAGTGAGTGAGGGAGGCAGTGTGTGGTGAGTGTGTGTGTGTGTGTGTGTATATTTTTGGGTGCTTTAGTGTGAGTGAGGCGTGTGAGTGTGTGTGTGAGTGTGTTGTGTGGGTGTTTGTGCAGTGGAGTGGGCAGGCAGGCAGGCAGGCAGGCAGGCCGGCGTTGGGTCGGGTGCGAGTGTGAGCGTGGTCGTTAGGTGGCGGTGTGTGTGTTGTGTGTGTGGCTGGGCGTCGGTGGTGTGTGTTTGCGCAGGCACGAGCGGGCGGGCGGGCGGGCGGGCGGAGCGAGCGAGGGAGGTGGAGGGCGTGTCGCCTTGAAGAGCGCAATTGGAAGGCTGAGCGAGCGGCTTGGCGTGGTGGCGCACGCCTGTAATCCTAGCGCTTGGGAGGCTGAGACAGGAGGATAGAGGCCAGCGAAGACCTTCAGCAACTTAGTGAGACCCTTTTTGCCACCGCCGCCTCCGAACCGCGCCCTTTTGCCTCCCTCACACCCACACACAACTTCACGATCGCCGCTGCCACGCACACTCGCACATTACACGCTCATACACCACACAGCCACAAACCCACAAACGCCCCGCCCCACGACGACACCCACAGCAGCCCGCACTGCCTAAACACCTACACACCTACACACAGCCGGCCTGCTCGCTACACCCCACCCTTTCCTACAACCCTGGCCCTCCCACACCGCCTCCCTCCCTGACACCCTCGCTCCCTCACGCACCCACAACCCACCCTCCCCTTTGCCCACCCCACACTGCTCTGCTCACCCTTGAAATCCACGCACAACCCATTCCCACACTAACACTCACTGCACTTGCAGCACCCGGCACTCCCACCCAGGGCTCTCGGAACGCTTTCCCGGGCCCCTTCACCCAGCCCCGTCTCTCCATTCTCGCATCCAAGCTGCCCAAAACCCCGGGCCAGCGGGCCCAGGTGGCCCACACCTGTCATCCCAATCTTTGGGCGTCCCACACCCGATCATCCCGCTGCGCCCGCCACGCACGCCTGCCTGTCTCCGCCCATTCCTCACTCCCTGTGCCCAAGGGCAACACACAACCTGCACCCCAACGGCGGGGCTGCAGCGCCCACACACACTGCACCGGGCTCCCGGACCCCCTCCCCGAACCCGCACTAGCGCCACAGGCTCTGGCCCAGTCGCCCCGCATGGACCGACTCCACCTTGCAAGGAGACCCTCGCAGGAGAGGTCTGGGCCCGGGCCGGACTGCTGGCCGAGTCTGCACCTTCGCTACCACTGTCCAGGCCTCCACGGCTGCAAGCCCCAGCGCACCAAGACCTACCTACCGAAGGAGAGTCCCTGCATCCATTCCCTAGGTGGGGCCGTGCCTCAGCCCGCGGGTGGTCACCTCCTACCACGATGACACGTCCCTCTTGGCCAAACGCCAAGGAACTGTTGATACCTTCTGGGCCCACGCACGTGTTGACAAGTGTGCATATTCACCCGTCCGCCTGTCCGTCCGTCCTTCTGTCCGTCTGTCCTTCTGTCCGTCTGTCCCTCCGTCCATCAGTTCCTTCCTTCCTTCCTTCCTTGGTTCATCCTGTTTACTGTCATCATGACTAGGGTTCAGGTAGAGGATTTGAAGCCAGGGCCATCTTACTTCTGAATTCCAAACCCATCTCCACCCTCCCTATTGGATGTTTCCCTTTTGGATGGCAATGTAGAAGCACCAGGGCCTGGCAGGGGAGCGTCCAGTCAGCCAGCCAGCCCGCGCGCCCGCCCTCCCCTTCAGGTGTCTTCTTGGGGCAAGTGACAAGTCTCTGACTCTGCAAACCACCCAAATTCAGCTTTCAGGAAGTCCCTCTGGGATGTGTATGGTGTAGGTGTGTCTGAGTGTGTGTGTGTGTGTGTGTGTGTGTGTGTGTGTGTGTGTGTTGGGTGCTGTGGGAAAGCACGGGTCATTTGGAAACCTTGGAAGGTCTCCTCACCCTTCGCCAGGTTCGGGCTCAGTTGCTGAGAGCGGTCAGGAGCCAGCGTGGCTTCCTGTGCTGTCAGCCTCTCTCCTGCTGCCATTCCAGGCCTGCTGCTGCAACTGGCCAGGCTCCCAGGGATTCCGCTGAAGCCAAGCACCCCATGAAGTCGTGTTCCCAAGGCCATTCAGTTCCAAGAGAGCCCCCTGTCTGAGTGCTCTCAGGCACGGGAAGGCACCTTGGTGGTTAGGGATCGGGCGAGGGGCGGTGGAAGCTTGCAGCCCAGTGAAGATGGTCCCTAACCAACAGGAAATGATCCAAAGGTTTCTCGGGGATCGTGCGGGGCATCACCTGTGTACCCGCTCAACCCCACCAGCTCCAGCCGGGACTGTCAACAGCGGAGAGAATCAGCCAGGGACAGCCGGGCCTCCTGCATGCATCTCCCTTGTGAAAGCAAGAGAGAAGGCGGTCGTGGAGGTGTGGGGGCTAAGACCCAGAGAGAGACAGACACACAGATAAACACACACACGAACACACACACACACACACACACACACACACACACACACGGTTTGGATGACAACCGAGTGTTTCATGTAGGCAGTTGAAAGGCAACTATTCCGCTGGCTGTGACAATGCAGAGGGCTGGGGTCGGCCGGTCGCTGTTTGTGGGTGTGTGCAAGCTGGGCAGTGGACTCTCCTTACCAGGAACTGTCCTGGTGCGGCCCCTGTGCCCCCGGGCGCCGGATGCCAGCCCCTGGACGCTGTGCGTGTGCTCCCTGGGCGCTTGCGGACAGTTGCTTTGAGCGCGGGGGAGCGGGTGGACGGTGTGGTTTGGGGCCTGGCTCCTGGGGTGCAGCAGGGCCGGGGCCAGGTGGTGGTGGCGCGTGGCAGGTGTCGGGACCGGATTCCCTGTTGCGGGGGACTGGTGTTGCGGCGCGTGGCGAGTGTAGTAGCGGGCGTGTGTGGCGTTGGGGCATCGGAGGCAGCGTGGAGCGAAGGGGCCCCAGGGTGGTTGCTGTGTGAGCTGTGTGTGTGAGTGAGTGAGTGAGGGAGGCAGTGTGTGGTGAGTGTGTGTGTGTGTGTGTATATTTTTGGGTGCTTTAGTGTGAGTGAGGCGTGTGAGTGTGTGTGTGAGTGTGTTGTGTGGGTGTTTGTGCAGTGGAGTGGGCAGGCAGGCAGGCAGGCAGGCAGGCCGGCGTTGGGTCGGGTGCGAGTGTGAGCGTGGTCGTTAGGTGGCGGTGTGTGTGTTGTGTGTGTGGCTGGGCGTCGGTGGTGTGTGTTTGCGCAGGCACGAGCGGGCGGGCGGGCGGGCGGGCGGAGCGAGCGAGGGAGGTGGAGGGCGTGTCGCCTTGAAGAGCGCGATTGGAAGGCTGAGCGAGCGGCTTGGCGTGGTGGCGCACGCCTGTAATCCTGGCGCTTGGGAGGCTGAGACAGGAGGATCGAGGCCAGCGAAGACCTTCAGCAACTTAGTGAGACCCTTTTTGCCACCGCCGCCTCCGAACCGCGCCCTTTTGCCTCCCTCACACCCACACACAACTTCACGATCGCCGCTGCCACGCACACTCGCACACTACACGCTCACACACCGCACAGCCACAAAACCACAAACACCCCGCCCCACGACGACACCCACAGCAGCCCGCACTGCCTACACACCTACACACCTAAACACAGCCGGCCTGCTCGCTACACCCCACCCTTTCCTACAACCCTGGCCCTCCCACACCGCCTCCCTCCCTGACACCCTCGCTCTCTCACGCACCCACAACCCACCCTCCCCTTTGCCCACCCCACACTGCTCTGCTCACCCTTGAAATCCACGCACAACCCATTCCCACACTAACACTCACTGCACTTGCAGCACCCGGCACTCCCACCCAGGGCTCTCGGAACGCTTTCCCGGGCCCCTTCACCCAGCCCCGTCTCTCCATTCTCGCATCCAAGCTGCCCAAAACCCCGGGCCAGCGGGCCCAGGTGGCCCACACCTGTCATCCCAATCTTTGGGCGTCCCACACCCGATCATCCCGCTGCGCCCGCCACGCACGCCTGCCTGTCTCCGCCCATTCCTCACTCCCTGTGCCCAAGGGCAACACACAACCTGCACCCCAACGGCGGGGCTGCAGCGCCCACACACACTGCACCGGGCTTCCGGACCCCCTCCCCGAACCCGCACTAGCGCCACAGGCTCTGGCCCAGTCGCCCCGCATGGACCGACTCCACCTTGCAAGGAGACCCTCGCAGGAGAGGTCTGGGCCCGGGCCGGACTGCTGGCCGAGTCTGCACCTTCGCTACCACTGTCCAGGCCTCCGCGGCTGCAAGCCCCAGCGCACCAAGACCTACCTACCGAAGGAGAGTCCCTGCATCCATTCCCTAGGTGGGGCCGTGCCTCAGCCCGCGGGTGGTCACCTCCTACCACGATGACACGTCCCTCTTGGCCAAACGCCAAGGAACTGTTGATACCTTCTGGGCCCACGCACGTGTTGACAAGTGTGCATGTTCACCCGTCCGCCTGTCCGTCCGTCCTTCTGTCCGTCTGTCCCTCCGTCCATCAGTTCCTTCCTTCCTTCCTTCCTTCCTTCCTTCCTTCCTTCCTTCCTTCCTTGGTTCATCCTGTTTACTGTCATCATGACTAGGGTTCAGGTAGAGGATTTGAAGCCAGGGCCATCTTACTTCTGAATTCCAAACCCATCTCCACCCTCCCTATTGGATGTTTCCCTTTTGGATGGCAATGTAGAAGCACCAGGGCCTGGCAGGGGAGCGTCCAGTCAGCCAGCCAGCCCGCGCGCCCGCCCTCCCCTTCAGGTGTCTTCTTGGGGCAAGTGACAAGTCTCTGACTCTGCAAACCACCCAAATTCAGCTTTCAGGAAGTCCCTCTGGGATGTGTATGGTGTAGGTGTGTCTGAGTGTGTGTGTGTGTGTGTGTGTGTGTTGGGTGCTGTGGGAAAGCACGGGTCATTTGGAAACCTTGGAAGGTCTCCTCACCCTTCGCCAGGTTCGGGCTCAGTTGCTGAGAGCGGTCAGGAGCCAGCGTGGCTTCCTGTGCTGTCAGCCTCTCTCCTGCTGCCATTCCAGGCCTGCTGCTGCAACTGGCCAGGCTCCCAGGGATTCCGCTGAAGCCAAGCACCCCATGAAGTCGTGTTCCCAAGGCCATTCAGTTCCAAAAGAGCCCCCTGTCTGAGTGCTCTCAGGCACGGGAAGGCACCTTGGTGGTTAGGGATAGGGCGAGGGGCGGTGGAAGCTTGCAGCCCAGTGAAGATGGTCCCTAACCAACAGGAAATGATCCAAAGGTTTCTCGGGGATCGTGTGGGGCATCACCTGTGTACCCGCTCACTGACCCCACCAGCTCCAGCCGGGACTGTCAACAGCGGAGAGAATCAGCCAGGGACAGCCGGGCCTCCTGCATGCATCTCCCTTGTGAAAGCAAGAGAGAAGGCGGTCGTGGAGGTGTGGGGGCTAAGACCCAGAGAGAGACAGACACACAGATAAACACACACACGAACACACACACACACACACACACACACACGGTTTGGATGACAACCGAGTGTTTCATGTAGGCAGTTGAAAGGCAACTATTCCGCTGGCTGTGACAATGCAGAGGGCTGGGGTCGGCCGGTCGCTGTTTGTGGGTGTGTGCAAGCTGGGCAGTGGACTCTCCTTGCCAGGAACTGTCCTGGTGCGGCCCCTGTGCCCCCGGGCGCCGGATGCCAGCCCCTGGACGCTGTGCGTGTGCTCCCTGGGCGCTTGCGGACAGTTGCTTTGAGCGCGGGGGAGCGGGTGGACGGTGTGGTTTGGGGCCTGGCTCCTGGGGTGCAGCAGGGCCGGGGCCAGGTGGTGGTGGCGCGTGGCAGGTGTCGGGACCGGATTCCCTGTTGCGGGGGACTGGTGTTGCGGCGCGTGGCGAGTGTAGTAGCGGGCGTGTGTGGCGTTGGGGCATCGGAGGCAGCGTGGAGCGAAGGGGCCCCAGGGTGGTTGCTGTGTGAGCTGTGTGTGTGAGTGAGTGAGTGAGGGAGGCAGTGTGTGGTGAGTGTGTGTGTGTGTGTGTGTATATTTTTGGGTGCTTTAGTGTGAGTGAGGCGTGTGAGTGTGTGTGTGAGTGTGTTGTGTGGGTGTTTGTGCAGTGGAGTGGGCAGGCAGGCAGGCAGGCAGGCAGGCCGGCGTTGGGTCGGGTGCGAGTGTGAGCGTGGTCGTTAGGTGGCGGTGTGTGTGTTGTGTGTGTGGCTGGGCGTCGGTGGTGTGTGTTTGCGCAGGCACGAGCGGGCGGGCGGGCGGGCGGGCGGAGCGAGCGAGGGAGGTGGAGGGCGTGTCGCCTTGAAGAGCGCAATTGGAAGGCTGAGCGAGCGGCTTGGCGTGGTGGCGCACGCCTGTAATCCTAGCGCTTGGGAGGCTGAGACAGGAGGATCGAGGCCAGCGAAGACCTTCAGCAACTTAGTGAGACCCTTTTTGCCACCGCCGCCTCCGAACCGCGCCCTTTTGCCTCCCTCACACCCACACACAACTTCACGATCGCCGCTGCCACGCACACTCGCACACTACACGCTCACACACCGCACAGCCACAAACCCACAAACACCCCGCCCCACGACGACACCCACAGCAGCCCGCACTGCCTACACACCTACACACCTACACACAGCCGGCCTGCTCGCTACACCCCACCCTTTCCTACAACCCTGGCCCTCCCACACCGCCTCCCTCCCTGACACCCTCGCTCTCTCACGCACCCACAACCCACCCTCCCCTTTGCCCACCCCACACTGCTCTGCTCACCCTTGAAATCCACGCACAACCCATTCCCACACTAACACTCACTGCACTTGCAGCACCCGGCACTCCCACCCAGGGCTCTCGGAACGCTTTCCCGGGCCCCTTCACCCAGCCCCGTCTCTCCATTCTCGCATCCAAGCTGCCCAAAACCCCGGGCCAGCGGGCCCAGGTGGCCCACACCTGTCATCCCAATCTTTGGGCGTCCCACACCCGATCATCCCGCTGCGCCCGCCACGCACGCCTGCCTGTCTCCGCCCATTCCTCACTCCCTGTGCCCAAGGGCAACACACAACCTGCACCCCAACGGCGGGGCTGCAGCGCCCACACACACTGCACCGGGCTTCCGGACCCCCTCCCCGAACCCGCACTAGCGCCACAGGCTCTGGCCCAGTCGCCCCGCATGGACCGACTCCACCTTGCAAGGAGACCCTCGCAGGAGAGGTCTGGGCCCGGGCCGGACTGCTGGCCGAGTCTGCACCTTCGCTACCACTGTCCAGGCCTCCGCGGCTGCAAGCCCCAGCGCACCAAGACCTACCTACCGAAGGAGAGTCCCTGCATCCATTCCCTAGGTGGGGCCGTGCCTCAGCCCGCGGGTGGTCACCTCCTACCACGATGACACGTCCCTCTTGGCCAAACGCCAAGGAACTGTTGATACCTTCTGGGCCCACGCACGTGTTGACAAGTGTGCATGTTCACCCGTCCGCCTGTCCGTCCGTCCTTCTGTCCGTCTGTCCCTCCGTCCATCAGTTCCTTCCTTCCTTCCTTCCTTCCTTCCTTCCTTCCTTCCTTCCTTCCTTCCTTGGTTCATCCTGTTTACTGTCATCATGACTAGGGTTCAGGTAGAGGATTTGAAGCCAGGGCCATCTTACTTCTGAATTCCAAACCCATCTCCACCCTCCCTATTGGATGTTTCCCTTTTGGATGGCAATGTAGAAGCACCAGGGCCTGGCAGGGGAGCGTCCAGTCAGCCAGCCAGCCCGCGCGCCCGCCCTCCCCTTCAGGTGTCTTCTTGGGGCAAGTGACAAGTCTCTGACTCTGCAAACCACCCAAATTCAGCTTTCAGGAAGTCCCTCTGGGATGTGTATGGTGTAGGTGTGTCTGAGTGTGTGTGTGTGTGTGTGTGTGTGTGTGTGTGTGTGTGTGTGTGTTGGGTGCTGTGGGAAAGCACGGGTCATTTGGAAACCTTGGAAGGTCTCCTCACCCTTCGCCAGGTTCGGGCTCAGTTGCTGAGAGCGGTCAGGAGCCAGCGTGGCTTCCTGTGCTGTCAGCCTCTCTCCTGCTGCCATTCCAGGCCTGCTGCTGCAACTGGCCAGGCTCCCAGGGATTCCGCTGAAGCCAAGCACCCCATGAAGTCGTGTTCCCAAGGCCATTCAGTTCCAAAAGAGCCCCCTGTCTGAGTGCTCTCAGGCACGGGAAGGCACCTTGGTGGTTAGGGATAGGGCGAGGGGCGGTGGAAGCTTGCAGCCCAGTGAAGATGGTCCCTAACCAACAGGAAATGATCCAAAGGTTTCTCGGGGATGTGTGGGGCATCACCTGTGTACCCGCTCACTGACCCCACCAGCTCCAGCCGGGACTGTCAACAGCGGAGAGAATCAGCCAGGGACAGCCGGGCCTCCTGCATGCATCTCCCTTGTGAAAGCAAGAGAGAAGGCGGTCGTGGAGGTGTGGGGGCTAAGACCCAGAGAGAGACAGACACACAGATAAACACAAACACGAACACACACACACACACACACACACACACACACACGGTTTGGATGACAACCGAGTGTTTCATGTAGGCAGTTGAAAGGCAACTATTCCGCTGGCTGTGACAATGCAGAGGGCTGGGGTCGGCCGGTCGCTGTTTGTGGGTGTGTGCAAGCTGGGCAGTGGACTCTCCTTGCCAGGAACTGTCCTGGTGCGGCCCCTGTGCCCCCGGGCGCCGGATGCCAGCCCCTGGACGCTGTGCGTGTGCTCCCTGGGCGCTTGCGGACAGTTGCTTTGAGCGCGGGGGAGCGGGTGGACGGTGTGGTTTGGGGCCTGGCTCCTGGGGTGCAGCAGGGCCGGGGCCAGGTGGTGGTGGCGCGTGGCAGGTGTCGGGACCGGATTCCCTGTTGCGGGGGACTGGTGTTGCGGCGCGTGGCGAGTGTAGTAGCGGGAGTGTGTGGCGTTGGGGCATCGGAGGCAGCGTGGAGCGAAGGGGCCCCAGGGTGGTTGCTGTGTGAGCTGTGTGTGTGAGTGAGTGAGTGAGGGAGGCAGTGTGTGGTGAGTGTGTGTGTGTGTGTGTGTATATTTTTGGGTGCTTTAGTGTGAGTGAGGCGTGTGAGTGTGTGTGTGAGTGTGTTGTGTGGGTGTTTGTGCAGTGGAGTGGGCAGGCAGGCAGGCAGGCAGGCAGGCAGGCAGGCAGGCCGGCGTTGGGTCGGGTGCGAGTGTGAGCGTGGTCGTTAGGTGGCGGTGTGTGTGTTGTGTGTGTGGCTGGGCGTCGGTGGTGTGTGTTTGCGCAGGCGCGAGCGGGCGGGCGGGCGGGCGGGCGGGCGGGCGGGCGGGCGGAGCGAGCGAGGGAGGTGGAGGGCGTGTCGCCTTGAAGAGCGCGATTGGAAGGCTGAGCGAGCGGCTTGGCGTGGTGGCGCACGCCTGTAATCCTAGCGCTTGGGAGGCTGAGACAGGAGGATCGAGGCCAGCGAAGACTTTCAGCAACTTAGTGAGACCCTTTTTGCCACCGCCGCCTCCGAACCGCGCCCTTTTGCCTCCCTCACACCCACACACAACTTCACGATCGCCGCTGCCACGCACACTCGCACACTACACGCTCACACACCGCACAGCCACAAACCCACAAACACCCCGCCCCACGACGACACCCACAGCAGCCCGCACTGCCTACACACCTACACACCTACACACAGCCGGCCTGCTCGCTACACCCCACCCTTTCCTACAACCCTGGCCCTCCCACACCGCCTCCCTCCCTGACACCCTCGCTCTCTCACGCACCCACAACCCACCCTCCCCTTTGCCCACCCCACACTGCTCTGCTCACCCTTGAAATCCACGCACAACCCATTCCCACACTAACACTCACTGCACTTGCAGCACCCGGCACTCCCACCCAGGGCTCTCGGAACGCTTTCCCGGGCCCCTTCACCCAGCCCCGTCTCTCCATTCTCGCATCCAAGCTGCCCAAAACCCCGGGCCAGCGGGCCCAGGTGGCCCACACCTGTCATCCCAATCTTTGGGCGTCCCACACCCGATCATCCCGCTGTGCCCGCCACGCACGCCTGCCTGTCTCCGCCCATTCCTCACTCCCTGTGCCCAAGGGCAACACACAACCTGCACCCCAACGGCGGGGCTGCAGCGCCCACACACACTGCACCGGGCTTCCGGACCCCCTCCCCGAACCCGCACTAGCGCCACAGGCTCTGGCCCAGTCGCCCCGCATGGACCGACTCCACCTTGCAAGGAGACCCTCGCAGGAGAGGTCTGGGCCCGGGCCGGACTGCTGGCCGAGTCTGCACCTTCGCTACCACTGTCCAGGCCTCCGCGGCTGCAAGCCCCAGTGCACCAAGACCTACCTACCGAAGGAGAGTCCCTGCATCCATTCCCTAGGTGGGGCCGTGCCTCAGCCCGCGGGTGGTCACCTCCTACCACGATGACACGTCCCTCTTGGCCAAACGCCAAGGAACTGTTGATACCTTCTGGGCCCACGCACGTGTTGACAAGTGTGCATGTTCACCCGTCCGCCTGTCCGTCCGTCCTTCTGTCCGTCTGTCCCTCCGTCCATCAGTTCCTTCCTTCCTTCCTTCCTTCCTTCCTTCCTTCCTTCCTTCCTTCCTTGGTTCATCCTGTTTACTGTCATCATGACTAGGGTTCAGGTAGAGGATTTGAAGCCAGGGCCATCTTACTTCTGAATTCCAAACCCATCTCCACCCTCCCTATTGGATGTTTCCCTTTTGGATGGCAATGTAGAAGCACCAGGGCCTGGCAGGGGAGCGTCCAGTCAGCCAGCCAGCCCGCGCGCCCGCCCTCCCCTTCAGGTGTCTTCTTGGGGCAAGTGACAAGTCTCTGACTCTGCAAACCACCCAAATTCAGCTTTCAGGAAGTCCCTCTGGGATGTGTATGGTGTAGGTGTGTCTGAGTGTGTGTGTGTGTGTGTGTGTGTGTGTGTGTTGGGTGCTGTGGGAAAGCACGGGTCATTTGGAAACCTTGGAAGGTCTCCTCACCCTTCGCCAGGTTCGGGCTCAGTTGCTGAGAGCGGTCAGGAGCCAGCGTGGCTTCCTGTGCTGTCAGCCTCTCTCCTGCTGCCATTCCAGGCCTGCTGCTGCAACTGGCCAGGCTCCCAGGGATTCCGCTGAAGCCAAGCACCCCATGAAGTCGTGTTCCCAAGGCCATTCAGTTCCAAAAGAGCCCCCTGTCTGAGTGCTCTCAGGCACGGGAAGGCACCTTGGTGGTTAGGGATAGGGCGAGGGGCGGTGGAAGCTTGCAGCCCAGTGAAGATGGTCCCTAACCAACAGGAAATGATCCAAAGGTTTCTCGGGGATCGTGTGGGGCATCACCTGTGTACCCGCTCACTGACCCCACCAGCTCCAGCCGGGACTGTCAACAGCGGAGAGAATCAGCCAGGGACAGCCGGGCCTCCTGCATGCATCTCCCTTGTGAAAGCAAGAGAGAAGGCGGTCGTGGAGGTGTGGGGGCTAAGACCCAGAGAGAGACAGACACACAGATAAACACACACACGAACACACACACACACACACACACACACACACACACACACACACACGGTTTGGATGACAACCGAGTGTTTCATGTAGGCAGTTGAAAGGCAACTATTCCGCTGGCTGTGACAATGCAGAGGGCTGGGGTCGGCCGGTCGCTGTTTGTGGGTGTGTGCAAGCTGGGCAGTGGACTCTCCTTGCCAGGAACTGTCCTGGTGCGGCCCCTGTGCCCCCGGGCGCCGGATGCCAGCCCCTGGACGCTGTGCGTGTGCTCCCTGGGCGCTTGCGGACAGTTGCTTTGAGCGCGGGGGAGCGGGTGGACGGTGTGGTTTGGGGCCTGGCTCCTGGGGTGCAGCAGGGCCGGGGCCAGGTGGTGGTGGCGCGTGGCAGGTGTCGGGACCGGATTCCCTGTTGCGGGGGACTGGTGTTGCGGCGCGTGGCGAGTGTAGTAGCGGGCGTGTGTGGCGTTGGGGCATCGGAGGCAGCGTGGAGCGAAGGGGCCCCAGGGTGGTTGCTGTGTGAGCTGTGTGTGTGAGTGAGTGAGTGAGGGAGGCAGTGTGTGGTGAGTGTGTGTGTGTGTGTGTGTATATTTTTGGGTGCTTTAGTGTGAGTGAGGCGTGTGAGTGTGTGTGTGAGTGTGTTGTGTGGGTGTTTGTGCAGTGGAGTGGGCAGGCAGGCAGGCAGGCAGGCAGGCCGGCGTTGGGTCGGGTGCGAGTGTGAGCGTGGTCGTTAGGTGGCGGTGTGTGTGTTGTGTGTGTGGCTGGGCGTCGGTGGTGTGTGTTTGCGCAGGCACGAGCGGGCGGGCGGGCGGGCGGGCGGAGCGAGCGAGGGAGGTGGAGGGCGTGTCGCCTTGAAGAGCGCGATTGGAAGGCTGAGCGAGCGGCTTGGCGTGGTGGCGCACGCCTGTAATCCTAGCGCTTGGGAGGCTGAGACAGGAGGATCGAGGCCAGCGAAGACCTTCAGCAACTTAGTGAGACCCTTTTTGCCACCGCCGCCTCCGAACCGCGCCCTTTTGCCTCCCTCACACCCACACACAACTTCACGATCGCCGCTGCCACGCACACTCGCACACTACACGCTCACACACCGCACAGCCACAAACCCACAAACACCCCGCCCCACGACGACACCCACAGCAGCCCGCACTGCCTACACACCTACACACCTACACACAGCCGGCCTGCTCGCTACACCCCACCCTTTCCTACAACCCTGGCCCTCCCACACCGCCTCCCTCCCTGACACCCTCGCTCTCTCACGCACCCACAACCCACCCTCCCCTTTGCCCACCCCACACTGCTCTGCTCACCCTTGAAATCCACGCACAACCCATTCCCACACTAACACTCACTGCACTTGCAGCACCCGGCACTCCCACCCAGGGCTCTCGGAACGCTTTCCCGGGCCCCTTCACCCAGCCCCGTCTCTCCATTCTCGCATCCAAGCTGCCCAAAACCCCGGGCCAGCGGGCCCAGGTGGCCCACACCTGTCATCCCAATCTTTGGGCGTCCCACACCCGATCATCCCGCTGCGCCCGCCACGCACGCCTGCCTGTCTCCGCCCATTCCTCACTCCCTGTGCCCAAGGGCAACACACAACCTGCACCCCAACGGCGGGGCTGCAGCGCCCACACACACTGCACCGGGCTTCCGGACCCCCTCCCCGAACCCGCACTAGCGCCACAGGCTCTGGCCCAGTCGCCCCGCATGGACCGACTCCACCTTGCAAGGAGACCCTCGCAGGAGAGGTCTGGGCCCGGGCCGGACTGCTGGCCGAGTCTGCACCTTCGCTACCACTGTCCAGGCCTCCGCGGCTACAAGCCCCAGCGCACCAAGACCTACCTACCGAAGGAGAGTCCCTGCATCCATTCCCTAGGTGGGGCCGTGCCTCAGCCCGCGGGTGGTCACCTCCTACCACGATGACACGTCCCTCTTGGCCAAACGCCAAGGAACTGTTGATACCTTCTGGGCCCACGCACGTGTTGACAAGTGTGCATGTTCACCCGTCCGCCTGTCCGTCCGTCCTTCTGTCCGTCTGTCCCTCCGTCCATCAGTTCCTTCCTTCCTTCCTTCCTTCCTTCCTTCCTTCCTTCCTTCCTTCCTTGGTTCATCCTGTTTACTGTCATCATGACTAGGGTTCAGGTAGAGGATTTGAAGCCAGGGCCATCTTACTTCTGAATTCCAAACCCATCTCCACCCTCCCTATTGGATGTTTCCCTTTTGGATGGCAATGTAGAAGCACCAGGGCCTGGCAGGGGAGCGTCCAGTCAGCCAGCCAGCCCGCGCGCCCGCCCTCCCCTTCAGGTGTCTTCTTGGGGCAAGTGACAAGTCTCTGACTCTGCAAACCACCCAAATTCAGCTTTCAGGAAGTCCCTCTGGGATGTGTATGGTGTAGGTGTGTCTGAGTGTGTGTGTGTGTGTGTGTGTGTGTGTGTGTTGGGTGCTGTGGGAAAGCACGGGTCATTTGGAAACCTTGGAAGGTCTCCTCACCCTTCGCCAGGTTCGGGCTCAGTTGCTGAGAGCGGTCAGGAGCCAGCGTGGCTTCCTGTGCTGTCAGCCTCTCTCCTGCTGCCATTCCAGGCCTGCTGCTGCAACTGGCCAGGCTCCCAGGGATTCCGCTGAAGCCAAGCACCCCATGAAGTCGTGTTCCCAAGGCCATTCAGTTCCAAAAGAGCCCCCTGTCTGAGTGCTCTCAGGCACGGGAAGGCACCTTGGTGGTTAGGGATAGGGCGAGGGGCGGTGGAAGCTTGCAGCCCAGTGAAGATGGTCCCTAACCAACAGGAAATGATCCAAAGGTTTCTCGGGGATCGTGTGGGGCATCACCTGTGTACCCGCTCACTGACCCCACCAGCTCCAGCCGGGACTGTCAACAGCGGAGAGAATCAGCCAGGGACAGCCGGGCCTCCTGCATGCATCTCCCTTGTGAAAGCAAGAGAGAAGGCGGTCGTGGAGGTGTGGGGGCTAAGACCCAGAGAGAGACAGACACACAGATAAACACAAACACGAACACACACACACACACACACACACACACACACACACACACGGTTTGGATGACAACCGAGTGTTTCATGTAGGCAGTTGAAAGGCAACTATTCCGCTGGCTGTGACAATGCAGAGGGCTGGGGTCGGCCGGTCGCTGTTTGTGGGTGTGTGCAAGCTGGGCAGTGGACTCTCCTTGCCAGGAACTGTCCTGGTGCGGCCCCTGTGCCCCCGGGCGCCGGATGCCAGCCCCTGGACGCTGTGCGTGTGCTCCCTGGGCGCTTGCGGACAGTTGCTTTGAGCGCGGGGGAGCGGGTGGACGGTGTGGTTTGGGGCCTGGCTCCTGGGGTGCAGCAGGGCCGGGGCCAGGTGGTGGTGGCGCGTGGCAGGTGTCGGGACCGGATTCCCTGTTGCGGGGGACTGGTGTTGCGGCGCGTGGCGAGTGTAGTAGCGGGCGTGTGTGGCGTTGGGGCATCGGAGGCAGCGTGGAGCGAAGGGGCCCCAGGGTGGTTGCTGTGTGAGCTGTGTGTGTGAGTGAGTGAGTGAGGGAGGCAGTGTGTGGTGAGTGTGTGTGTGTGTGTGTGTATATTTTTGGGTGCTTTAGTGTGAGTGAGGCGTGTGAGTGTGTGTGTGAGTGTGTTGTGTGGGTGTTTGTGCAGTGGAGTGGGCTGGCAGGCAGGCAGGCAGGCAGGCAGGCAGGCAGGCAGGCCGGCGTTGGGTCGGGTGCGAGTGTGAGCGTGGTCGTTAGGTGGCGGTGTGTGTGTTGTGTGTGTGGCTGGGCGTCGGTGGTGTGTGTTTGCGCAGGCGCGAGCGGGCGGGCGGGCGGGCGGGCGGGCGGGCGGGCGGAGCGAGCGAGGGAGGTGGAGGGCGTGTCGCCTTGAAGAGCGCGATTGGAAGGCTGAGCGAGCGGCTTGGCGTGGTGGCGCACGCCTGTAATCCTAGCGCTTGGGAGGCTGAGACAGGAGGATCGAGGCCAGCGAAGACCTTCAGCAACTTAGTGAGACCCTTTTTGCCACCGCCGCCTCCGAACCGCGCCCTTTTGCCTCCCTCACACCCACACACAACTTCACGATCGCCGCTGCCACGCACACTCGCACACTACACGCTCACACACCGCACAGCCACAAACCCACAAACACCCCGCCCCACGACGACACCCACAGCAGCCCGCACTGCCTACACACCTACACACCTACACACAGCCGGCCTGCTCGCTACACCCCACCCTTTCCTACAACCCTGGCCCTCCCACACCGCCTCCCTCCCTGACACCCTCGCTCTCTCACGCACCCACAACCCACCCTCCCCTTTGCCCACCCCACACTGCTCTGCTCACCCTTGAAATCCACGCACAACCCATTCCCACACTAACACTCACTGCACTTGCAGCACCCGGCACTCCCACCCAGGGCTCTCGGAACGCTTTCCCGGGCCCCTTCACCCAGCCCCGTCTCTCCATTCTCGCATCCAAGCTGCCCAAAACCCCGGGCCAGCGGGCCCAGGTGGCCCACACCTGTCATCCCAATCTTTGGGCGTCCCACACCCGATCATCCCGCTGCGCCCGCCACGCACGCCTGCCTGTCTCCGCCCATTCCTCACTCCCTGTGCCCAAGGGCAACACACAACCTGCACCCCAACGGCGGGGCTGCAGCGCCCACACACACTGCACCGGGCTTCCGGACCCCCTCCCCGAACCCGCACTAGCGCCACAGGCTCTGGCCCAGTCGCCCCGCATGGACCGACTCCACCTTGCAAGGAGACCCTCGCAGGAGAGGTCTGGGCCCGGGCCGGACTGCTGGCCGAGTCTGCACCTTCGCTACCACTGTCCAGGCCTCCGCGGCTGCAAGCCCCAGCGCACCAAGACCTACCTACCGAAGGAGAGTCCCTGCATCCATTCCCTAGGTGGGGCCGTGCCTCAGCCCGCGGGTGGTCACCTCCTACCACGATGACACGTCCCTCTTGGCCAAACGCCAAGGAACTGTTGATACCTTCTGGGCCCACGCACGTGTTGACAAGTGTGCATGTTCACCCGTCCGCCTGTCCGTCCGTCCTTCTGTCCGTCTGTCCCTCCGTCCATCAGTTCCTTCCTTCCTTCCTTCCTTCCTTCCTTCCTTCCTTCCTTCCTTCCTTCCTTGGTTCATCCTGTTTACTGTCATCATGACTAGGGTTCAGGTAGAGGATTTGAAGCCAGGGCCATCTTACTTCTGAATTCCAAACCCATCTCCACCCTCCCTATTGGATGTTTCCCTTTTGGATGGCAATGTAGAAGCACCAGGGCCTGGCAGGGGAGCGTCCAGTCAGCCAGCCAGCCCGCGCGCCCGCCCTCCCCTTCAGGTGTCTTCTTGGGGCAAGTGACAAGTCTCTGACTCTGCAAACCACCCAAATTCAGCTTTCAGGAAGTCCCTCTGGGATGTGTATGGTGTAGGTGTGTCTGAGTGTGTGTGTGTGTGTGTGTGTGTGTGTGTTGGGTGCTGTGGGAAAGCACGGGTCATTTGGAAACCTTGGAAGGTCTCCTCACCCTTCGCCAGGTTCGGGCTCAGTTGCTGAGAGCGGTCAGGAGCCAGCGTGGCTTCCTGTGCTGTCAGCCTCTCTCCTGCTGCCATTCCAGGCCTGCTGCTGCAACTGGCCAGGCTCCCAGGGATTCCGCTGAAGCCAAGCACCCCATGAAGTCGTGTTCCCAAGGCCATTCAGTTCCAAAAGAGCCCCCTGTCTGAGTGCTCTCAGGCACGGGAAGGCACCTTGGTGGTTAGGGATAGGGCGAGGGGCGGTGGAAGCTTGCAGCCCAGTGAAGATGGTCCCTAACCAACAGGAAATGATCCAAAGGTTTCTCGGGGATCGTGTGGGGCATCACCTGTGTACCCGCTCACTGACCCCACCAGCTCCAGCCGGGACTGTCAACAGCGGAGAGAATCAGCCAGGGACAGCCGGGCCTCCTGCATGCATCTCCCTTGTGAAAGCAAGAGAGAAGGCGGTCGTGGAGGTGTGGGGGCTAAGACCCAGAGAGAGACAGACACACAGATAAACACAAACACGAACACACACACACACACACACACACACACACACACGGTTTGGATGACAACCGAGTGTTTCATGTAGGCAGTTGAAAGGCAACTATTCCGCTGGCTGTGACAATGCAGAGGGCTGGGGTCGGCCGGTCGCTGTTTGTGGGTGTGTGCAAGCTGGGCAGTGGACTCTCCTTGCCAGGAACTGTCCTGGTGCGGCCCCTGTGCCCCCGGGCGCCGGATGCCAGCCCCTGGACGCTGTGCGTGTGCTCCCTGGGCGCTTGCGGACAGTTGCTTTGAGCGCGGGGGAGCGGGTGGACGGTGTGGTTTGGGGCCTGGCTCCTGGGGTGCAGCAGGGCCGGGGCCAGGTGGTGGTGGCGCGTGGCAGGTGTCGGGACCGGATTCCCTGTTGCGGGGGACTGGTGTTGCGGCGCGTGGCGAGTGTAGTAGCGGGCGTGTGGGGCGTTGGGGCATCGGAGGCAGCGTGGAGCGAAGGGGCCCCAGGGTGGTTGCTGTGTGAGCTGTGTGTGTGAGTGAGTGAGTGAGGGAGGCAGTGTGTGGTGAGTGTGTGTGTGTGTGTGTGTATATTTTTGGGTGCTTTAGTGTGAGTGAGGCGTGTGAGTGTGTGTGTGAGTGTGTTGTGTGGGTGTTTGTGCAGTGGAGTGGGCTGGCAGGCAGGCAGGCAGGCAGGCAGGCAGGCAGGCAGGCCGGCGTTGGGTCGGGTGCGAGTGTGAGCGTGGTCGTTAGGTGGCGGTGTGTGTGTTGTGTGTGTGGCTGGGCGTCGGTGGTGTGTGTTTGCGCAGGCGCGAGCGGGCGGGCGGGCGGGCGGGCGGGCGGGCGGGCGGAGCGAGCGAGGGAGGTGGAGGGCGTGTCGCCTTGAAGAGCGCGATTGGAAGGCTGAGCGAGCGGCTTGGCGTGGTGGCGCACGCCTGTAATCCTAGCGCTTGGGAGGCTGAGACAGGAGGATCGAGGCCAGCGAAGACCTTCAGTAACTTAGTGAGACCCTTTTTGCCACCGCCGCCTCCGAACCGCGCCCTTTTGCCTCCCTCACACCCACACACAACTTCACGATCGCCGCTGCCACGCACACTCGCACACTACACGCTCACACACCGCACAGCCACAAACCCACAAACACCCCGCCCCACGACGACACCCACAGCAGCCCGCACTGCCTACACACCTACACACCTACACACAGCCGGCCTGCTCGCTACACCCCACCCTTTCCTACAACCCTGGCCCTCCCACACCGCCTCCCTCCCTGACACCCTCGCTCTCTCACGCACCCACAACCCACCCTCCCCTTTGCCCACCCCACACTGCTCTGCTCACCCTTGAAATCCACGCACAACCCATTCCCACACTAACACTCACTGCACTTGCAGCACCCGGCACTCCCACCCAGGGCTCTCGGAACGCTTTCCCGGGCCCCTTCACCCAGCCCCGTCTCTCCATTCTCGCATCCAAGCTGCCCAAAACCCCGGGCCAGCGGGCCCAGGTGGCCCACACCTGTCATCCCAATCTTTGGGCGTCCCACACCCGATCATCCCGCTGCGCCCGCCACGCACGCCTGCCTGTCTCCGCCCATTCCTCACTCCCTGTGCCCAAGGGCAACACACAACCTGCACCCCAACGGCGGGGCTGCAGCGCCCACACACACTGCACCGGGCTTCCGGACCCCCTCCCCGAACCCGCACTAGCGCCACAGGCTCTGGCCCAGTCGCCCCGCATGGACCGACTCCACCTTGCAAGGAGACCCTCGCAGGAGAGGTCTGGGCCCGGGCCGGACTGCTGGCCGAGTCTGCACCTTCGCTACCACTGTCCAGGCCTCCGCGGCTGCAAGCCCCAGCGCACCAAGACCTACCTACCGAAGGAGAGTCCCTGCATCCATTCCCTAGGTGGGGCCGTGCCTCAGCCCGCGGGTGGTCACCTCCTACCACGATGACACGTCCCTCTTGGCCAAACGCCAAGGAACTGTTGATACCTTCTGGGCCCACGCACGTGTTGACAAGTGTGCATGTTCACCCGTCCGCCTGTCCGTCCGTCCTTCTGTCCGTCTGTCCCTCCGTCCATCAGTTCCTTCCTTCCTTCCTTCCTTCCTTCCTTCCTTCCTTCCTTCCTTCCTTCCTTGGTTCATCCTGTTTACTGTCATCATGACTAGGGTTCAGGTAGAGGATTTGAAGCCAGGGCCATCTTACTTCTGAATTCCAAACCCATCTCCACCCTCCCTATTGGATGTTTCCCTTTTGGATGGCAATGTAGAAGCACCAGGGCCTGGCAGGGGAGCGTCCAGTCAGCCAGCCAGCCCGCGCGCCCGCCCTCCCCTTCAGGTGTCTTCTTGGGGCAAGTGACAAGTCTCTGACTCTGCAAACCACCCAAATTCAGCTTTCAGGAAGTCCCTCTGGGATGTGTATGGTGTAGGTGTGTCTGAGTGTGTGTGTGTGTGTGTGTGTGTGTGTGTGTGTGTTGGGTGCTGTGGGAAAGCACGGGTCATTTGGAAACCTTGGAAGGTCTCCTCACCCTTCGCCAGGTTCGGGCTCAGTTGCTGAGAGCGGTCAGGAGCCAGCGTGGCTTCCTGTGCTGTCAGCCTCTCTCCTGCTGCCATTCCAGGCCTGCTGCTGCAACTGGCCAGGCTCCCAGGGATTCCGCTGAAGCCAAGCACCCCATGAAGTCGTGTTCCCAAGGCCATTCAGTTCCAAAAGAGCCCCCTGTCTGAGTGCTCTCAGGCACGGGAAGGCACCTTGGTGGTTAGGGATAGGGCGAGGGGCGGTGGAAGCTTGCAGCCCAGTGAAGATGGTCCCTAACCAACAGGAAATGATCCAAAGGTTTCTCGGGGATCGTGTGGGGCATCACCTGTGTACCCGCTCACTGACCCCACCAGCTCCAGCCGGGACTGTCAACAGCGGAGAGAATCAGCCAGGGACAGCCGGGCCTCCTGCATGCATCTCCCTTGTGAAAGCAAGAGAGAAGGCGGTCGTGGAGGTGTGGGGGCTAAGACCCAGAGAGAGACAGACACAGAGATAAACACACACGAACACACACACACACACACACACACACACACACACACACGGTTTGGATGACAACCGAGTGTTTCATGTAGGCAGTTGAAAGGCAACTATTCCGCTGGCTGTGACAATGCAGAGGGCTGGGGTCGGCCGGTCGCTGTTTGTGGGTGTGTGCAAGCTGGGCAGTGGACTCTCCTTGCCAGGAACTGTCCTGGTGCGGCCCCTGTGCCCCCGGGCGCCGGATGCCAGCCCCTGGACGCTGTGCGTGTGCTCCCTGGGCGCTTGCGGACAGTTGCTTTGAGCGCGGGGGAGCGGGTGGACGGTGTGGTTTGGGGCCTGGCTCCTGGGGTGCAGCAGGGCCGGGGCCAGGTGGTGGTGGCGCGTGGCAGGTGTCGGGACCGGATTCCCTGTTGCGGGGGACTGGTGTTGCGGCGCGTGGCGAGTGTAGTAGCGGGCGTGTGTGGCGTTGGGGCATCGGAGGCAGCGTGGAGCGAAGGGGCCCCAGGGTGGTTGCTGTGTGAGCTGTGTGTGTGAGTGAGTGAGTGAGGGAGGCAGTGTGTGGTGAGTGTGTGTGTGTGTGTGTGTATATTTTTGGGTGCTTTAGTGTGAGTGAGGCGTGTGAGTGTGTGTGTGAGTGTGTTGTGTGGGTGTTTGTGCAGTGGAGTGGGCAGGCAGGCAGGCAGGCAGGCAGGCAGGCAGGCAGGCAGGCCGGCGTTGGGTCGGGTGCGAGTGTGAGCGTGGTCGTTAGGTGGCGGTGTGTGTGTTGTGTGTGTGGCTGGGCGTCGGTGGTGTGTGTTTGCGCAGGCGCGAGCGGGCGGGCGGGCGGGCGGGCGGGCGGGCGGGCGGAGCGAGCGAGGGAGGTGGAGGGCGTGTCGCCTTGAAGAGCGCGATTGGAAGGCTGAGCGAGCGGCTTGGCGTGGTGGCGCACGCCTGTAATCCTAGCGCTTGGGAGGCTGAGACAGGAGGATCGAGGCCAGCGAAGACCTTCAGTAACTTAGTGAGACCCTTTTTGCCACCGCCGCCTCCGAACCGCGCCCTTTTGCCTCCCTCACACCCACACACAACTTCACGATCGCCGCTGCCACGCACACTCGCACACTACACGCTCACACACCGCACAGCCACAAACCCACAAACACCCCGCCCCACGACGACACCCACAGCAGCCCGCACTGCCTACACACCTACACACCTACACACAGCCGGCCTGCTCGCTACACCCCACCCTTTCCTACAACCCTGGCCCTCCCACACCGCCTCCCTCCCTGACACCCTCGCTCTCTCACGCACCCACAACCCACCCTCCCCTTTGCCCACCCCACACTGCTCTGCTCACCCTTGAAATCCACGCACAACCCATTCCCACACTAACACTCACTGCACTTGCAGCACCCGGCACTCCCACCCAGGGCTCTCGGAACGCTTTCCCGGGCCCCTTCACCCAGCCCCGTCTCTCCATTCTCGCATCCAAGCTGCCCAAAACCCCGGGCCAGCGGGCCCAGGTGGCCCACACCTGTCATCCCAATCTTTGGGCGTCCCACACCCGATCATCCCGCTGCGCCCGCCACGCACGCCTGCCTGTCTCCGCCCATTCCTCACTCCCTGTGCCCAAGGGCAACACACAACCTGCACCCCAACGGCGGGGCTGCAGCGCCCACACACACTGCACCGGGCTTCCGGACCCCCTCCCCGAACCCGCACTAGCGCCACAGGCTCTGGCCCAGTCGCCCCGCATGGACCGACTCCACCTTGCAAGGAGACCCTCGCAGGAGAGGTCTGGGCCCGGGCCGGACTGCTGGCCGAGTCTGCACCTTCGCTACCACTGTCCAGGCCTCCGCGGCTGCAAGCCCCAGCGCACCAAGACCTACCTACCGAAGGAGAGTCCCTGCATCCATTCCCTAGGTGGGGCCGTGCCTCAGCCCGCGGGTGGTCACCTCCTACCACGATGACACGTCCCTCTTGGCCAAACGCCAAGGAACTGTTGATACCTTCTGGGCCCACGCACGTGTTGACAAGTGTGCATGTTCACCCGTCCGCCTGTCCGTCCGTCCTTCTGTCCGTCTGTCCCTCCGTCCATCAGTTCCTTCCTTCCTTCCTTCCTTCCTTCCTTCCTTCCTTCCTTCCTTCCTTCCTTGGTTCATCCTGTTTACTGTCATCATGACTAGGGTTCAGGTAGAGGATTTGAAGCCAGGGCCATCTTACTTCTGAATTCCAAACCCATCTCCACCCTCCCTATTGGATGTTTCCCTTTTGGATGGCAATGTAGAAGCACCAGGGCCTGGCAGGGGAGCGTCCAGTCAGCCAGCCAGCCCGCGCGCCCGCCCTCCCCTTCAGGTGTCTTCTTGGGGCAAGTGACAAGTCTCTGACTCTGCAAACCACCCAAATTCAGCTTTCAGGAAGTCCCTCTGGGATGTGTATGGTGTAGGTGTGTCTGAGTGTGTGTGTGTGTGTGTGTGTGTGTGTGTGTGTGTTGGGTGCTGTGGGAAAGCACGGGTCATTTGGAAACCTTGGAAGGTCTCCTCACCCTTCGCCAGGTTCGGGCTCAGTTGCTGAGAGCGGTCAGGAGCCAGCGTGGCTTCCTGTGCTGTCAGCCTCTCTCCTGCTGCCATTCCAGGCCTGCTGCTGCAACTGGCCAGGCTCCCAGGGATTCCGCTGAAGCCAAGCACCCCATGAAGTCGTGTTCCCAAGGCCATTCAGTTCCAAAAGAGCCCCCTGTCTGAGTGCTCTCAGGCACGGGAAGGCACCTTGGTGGTTAGGGATAGGGCGAGGGGCGGTGGAAGCTTGCAGCCCAGTGAAGATGGTCCCTAACCAACAGGAAATGATCCAAAGGTTTCTCGGGGATCGTGTGGGGCATCACCTGTGTACCCGCTCACTGACCCCACCAGCTCCAGCCGGGACTGTCAACAGCGGAGAGAATCAGCCAGGGACAGCCGGGCCTCCTGCATGCATCTCCCTTGTGAAAGCAAGAGAGAAGGCGGTCGTGGAGGTGTGGGGGCTAAGACCCAGAGAGAGACAGACACAGAGATAAACACACACGAACACACACACACACACACACACACACACACACACACACGGTTTGGATGACAACCGAGTGTTTCATGTAGGCAGTTGAAAGGCAACTATTCCGCTGGCTGTGACAATGCAGAGGGCTGGGGTCGGCCGGTCGCTGTTTGTGGGTGTGTGCAAGCTGGGCAGTGGACTCTCCTTGCCAGGAACTGTCCTGGTGCGGCCCCTGTGCCCCCGGGCGCCGGATGCCAGCCCCTGGACGCTGTGCGTGTGCTCCCTGGGCGCTTGCGGACAGTTGCTTTGAGCGCGGGGGAGCGGGTGGACGGTGTGGTTTGGGGCCTGGCTCCTGGGGTGCAGCAGGGCCGGGGCCAGGTGGTGGTGGCGCGTGGCAGGTGTCGGGACCGGATTCCCTGTTGCGGGGGACTGGTGTTGCGGCGCGTGGCGAGTGTAGTAGCGGGCGTGTGTGGCGTTGGGGCATCGGAGGCAGCGTGGAGCGAAGGGGCCCCAGGGTGGTTGCTGTGTGAGCTGTGTGTGTGAGTGAGTGAGTGAGGGAGGCAGTGTGTGGTGAGTGTGTGTGTGTGTGTGTGTATATTTTTGGGTGCTTTAGTGTGAGTGAGGCGTGTGAGTGTGTGTGTGAGTGTGTTGTGTGGGTGTTTGTGCAGTGGAGTGGGCAGGCAGGCAGGCAGGCAGGCAGGCAGGCAGGCAGGCAGGCCGGCGTTGGGTCGGGTGCGAGTGTGAGCGTGGTCGTTAGGTGGCGGTGTGTGTGTTGTGTGTGTGGCTGGGCGTCGGTGGTGTGTGTTTGCGCAGGCGCGAGCGGGCGGGCGGGCGGGCGGGCCGGCGGGCGGAGCGAGCGAGGGAGGTGGAGGGCGTGTCGCCTTGAAGAGCGCGATTGGAAGGCTGAGCGAGCGGCTTGGCGTGGTGGCGCACGCCTGTAATCCTAGCGCTTGGGAGGCTGAGACAGGAGGATCGAGGCCAGCGAAGACCTTCAGCAACTTAGTGAGACCCTTTTTGCCACCGCCGCCTCCGAACCGCGCCCTTTTGCCTCCCTCACACCCACACACAACTTCACGATCGCCGCTGCCACGCACACTCGCACACTACACGCTCACACACCGCACAGCCACAAACCCACAAACACCCCGCCCCACGACGACACCCACAGCAGCCCGCACTGCCTACACACCTACACACCTACACACAGCCGGCCTGCTCGCTACACCCCACCCTTTCCTACAACCCTGGCCCTCCCACACCGCCTCCCTCCCTGACACCCTCGCTCTCTCACGCACCCACAACCCACCCTCCCCTTTGCCCACCCCACACTGCTCTGCTCACCCTTGAAATCCACGCACAACCCATTCCCACACTAACACTCACTGCACTTGCAGCACCCGGCACTCCCACCCAGGGCTCTCGGAACGCTTTCCCGGGCCCCTTCACCCAGCCCCGTCTCTCCATTCTCGCATCCAAGCTGCCCAAAACCCCGGGCCAGCGGGCCCAGGTGGCCCACACCTGTCATCCCAATCTTTGGGCGTCCCACACCCGATCATCCCGCTGCGCCCGCCACGCACGCCTGCCTGTCTCCGCCCATTCCTCACTCCCTGTGCCCAAGGGCAACACACAACCTGCACCCCAACGGCGGGGCTGCAGCGCCCACACACACTGCACCGGGCTTCCGGACCCCCTCCCCGAACCCGCACTAGCGCCACAGGCTCTGGCCCAGTCGCCCCGCATGGACCGACTCCACCTTGCAAGGAGACCCTCGCAGGAGAGGTCTGGGCCCGGGCCGGACTGCTGGCCGAGTCTGCACCTTCGCTACCACTGTCCAGGCCTCCGCGGCTGCAAGCCCCAGCGCACCAAGACCTACCTACCGAAGGAGAGTCCCTGCATCCATTCCCTAGGTGGGGCCGTGCCTCAGCCCGCGGGTGGTCACCTCCTACCACGATGACACGTCCCTCTTGGCCAAACGCCAAGGAACTGTTGATACCTTCTGGGCCCACGCACGTGTTGACAAGTGTGCATGTTCACCCGTCCGCCTGTCCGTCCGTCCTTCTGTCCGTCTGTCCCTCCGTCCATCAGTTCCTTCCTTCCTTCCTTCCTTCCTTCCTTCCTTCCTTCCTTCCTTCCTTGGTTCATCCTGTTTACTGTCATCATGACTAGGGTTCAGGTAGAGGATTTGAAGCCAGGGCCATCTTACTTCTGAATTCCAAACCCATCTCCACCCTCCCTATTGGATGTTTCCCTTTTGGATGGCAATGTAGAAGCACCAGGGCCTGGCAGGGGAGCGTCCAGTCAGCCAGCCAGCCCGCGCGCCCGCCCTCCCCTTCAG
Organism: Muscardinus avellanarius; assembly: GCF_963383645.1. Lineage (NCBI taxonomy): Eukaryota > Metazoa > Chordata > Mammalia > Rodentia > Gliridae > Muscardinus > Muscardinus avellanarius. Next base: position 88,296,838 of record NC_137800.1, on the reverse strand, counting down.
GTGTCTTCTTGGGGCAAGTGACAAGTCTCTGACTCTGCAAACCACCCAAATTCAGCTTTCAGGAAGTCCCTCTGGGATGTGTATGGTGTAGGTGTGTCTGAGTGTGTGTGTGTGTGTGTGTGTGTGTGTGTGTGTGTGTTGGGTGCTGTGGGAAAGCACGGGTCATTTGGAAACCTTGGAAGGTCTCCTCACCCTTCGCCAGGTTCGGGCTCAGTTGCTGAGAGCGGTCAGGAGCCAGCGTGGCTTCCTGTGCTGTCAGCCTCTCTCCTGCTGCCATTCCAGGCCTGCTGCTGCAACTGGCCAGGCTCCCAGGGATTCCGCTGAAGCCAAGCACCCCATGAAGTCGTGTTCCCAAGGCCATTCAGTTCCAAAAGAGCCCCCTGTCTGAGTGCTCTCAGGCACGGGAAGGCACCTTGGTGGTTAGGGATAGGGCGAGGGGCGGTGGAAGCTTGCAGCCCAGTGAAGATGGTCCCTAACCAACAGGAAATGATCCAAAGGTTTCTCGGGGATCGTGTGGGGCATCACCTGTGTACCCGCTCACTGACCCCACCAGCTCCAGCCGGGACTGTCAACAGCGGAGAGAATCAGCCAGGGACAGCCGGGCCTCCTGCATGCATCTCCCTTGTGAAAGCAAGAGAGAAGGCGGTCGTGGAGGTGTGGGGGCTAAGACCCAGAGAGAGACAGACACACAGATAAACACACACACGAACACACACACACACACACACACTCACACACACACACACGGTTTGGATGACAACCGAGTGTTTCATGTAGGCAGTTGAAAGGCAACTATTCCGCTGGCTGTGACAATGCAGAGGGCTGGGGTCGGCCGGTCGCTGTTTGTGGGTGTGTGCAAGCTGGGCAGTGGACTCTCCTTGCCAGGAACTGTCCTGGTGCGGCCCCTGTGCCCCCGGGCGCCGGATGCCAGCCCCTGGACGCTGTGCGTGTGCTCCCTGGGCGCTTGCGGACAGTTGCTTTGAGCGCGGGGGAGCGGGTGGACGGTGTGGTTTGGGGCCAAGCTCCTGGGGTGCAGCAGGGCCGGGGCCAGGTGGTGGTGGCGCGTGGCAGGTGTCGGGACCGGATTCCCTGTTGCGGGGGACTGGTGTTGCGGCGCGTGGCGAGTGTAGTAGCGGGCGTGTGTGGCGTTGGGGCATCGGAGGCAGCGTGGAGCGAAGGGGCCCCAGGGTGGTTGCTGTGTGAGCTGTGTGTGTGAGTGAGTGAGTGAGGGAGGCAGTGTGTGGTGAGTGTGTGTGTGTGTGTGTGTATATTTTTGGGTGCTTTAGTGTGAGTGAGGCGTGTGAGTGTGTGTGTGAGTGTGTTGTGTGGGTGTTTGTGCAGTGGAGTGGGCAGGCAGGCAGGCAGGCAGGCAGGCAGGCAGGCAGGCCGGCGTTGGGTCGGGTGCGAGTGTGAGCGTGGTCGTTAGGTGGCGGTGTGTGTGTTGTGTGTGTGGCTGGGGGTCGGTGGTGTGTGTTTGCGCAGGCGCGAGCGGGCGGGCGGGCGGGCGGGCGGGCGGGCGGAGCGAGCGAGGGAGGTGGAGGGCGTGTCGCCTTGAAGAGCGCGATTGGAAGGCTGAGCGAGCGGCTTGGCGTGGTGGCGCACGCCTGTAATCCTAGCGCTTGGGAGGCTGAGACAGGAGGATCGAGGCCAGCGAAGACCTTCAGCAACTTAGTGAGACCCTTTTTGCCACCGCCGCCTCCGAACCGCGCCCTTTTGCCTCCCTCACACCCACACACAACTTCACGATCGCCGCTGCCACGCACACTCGCACACTACACGCTCACACACCACACAGCCACAAACCCACAAACACCCCGCCCCACGACGACACCCACAGCAGCCCGCACTGCCTACACACCTACACACCTACACACAGCCGGCCTGCTCGCTACACCCCACCCTTTCCTACAACCCTGGCCCTCCCACACCGCCTCCCTCCCTGACACCCTCGCTCTCTCACGCACCCACAACCCACCCTCCCCTTTGCCCACCCCACACTGCTCTGCTCACCCTTGAAATCCACGCACAACCCATTCCCACACTAACACTCACTGCACTTGCAGCACCCGGCACTCCCACCCAGGGCTCTCGGAACGCTTTCCCGGGCCCCTTCACCCAGCCCCGTCTCTCCATTCTCACATCCAAGCTGCCCAAAACCCCGGGCCAGCGGGCCCAGGTGGCCCACACCTGTCATCCCAATCTTTGGGCGTCCCACACCCGATCATCCCGCTGTGCCCGCCACGCACGCCTGCCTGTCTCCGCCCATTCCTCACTCCCTGTGCCCAAGGGCAACACACAACCTGCACCCCAACGGCGGGGCTGCAGCGCCCACACACACTGCACCGGGCTTCCGGACCCCCTCCCCGAACCCGCACTAGCGCCACAGGCTCTGGCCCAGTCGCCCCGCATGGACCGACTCCACCTTGCAAGGAGACCCTCGCAGGAGAGGTCTGGGCCCGGGCCGGACTGCTGGCCGAGTCTGCACCTTCGCTACCACTGTCCAGGCCTCCGCGGCTGCAAGCCCCAGCGCACCAAGACCTACCTACCGAAGGAGAGTCCCTGCATCCATTCCCTAGGTGGGGCCGTGCCTCAGCCCGCGGGTGGTCACCTCCTACCACGATGACACGTCCCTCTTGGCCAAACGCCAAGGAACTGTTGATACCTTCTGGGCCCACGCACGTGTTGACAAGTGTGCATGTTCACCCGTCCGCCTGTCCGTCCGTCCTTCTGTCCGTCTGTCCCTCCGTCCATCAGTTCCTTCCTTCCTTCCTTCCTTCCTTCCTTCCTTCCTTCCTTCCTTCCTTCCTTCCTTGGTTCATCCTGTTTACTGTCATCATGACTAGGGTTCAGGTAGAGGATTTGAAGCCAGGGCCATCTTACTTCTGAATTCCAAACCCATCTCCACCCTCCCTATTGGATGTTTCCCTTTTGGATGGCAATGTAGAAGCACCAGGGCCTGGCAGGGGAGCGTCCAGTCAGCCAGCCAGCCCGCGCGCCCGCCCTCCCCTTCAGGTGTCTTCTTGGGGCAAGTGACAAGTCTCTGACTCTGCAAACCACCCAAATTCAGCTTTCAGGAAGTCCCTCTGGGATGTGTATGGTGTAGGTGTGTCTGAGTGTGTGTGTGTGTGTGTGTGTGTGTGTGTGTGTGTGTGTTGGGTGCTGTGGGAAAGCACGGGTCATTTGGAAACCTTGGAAGGTCTCCTCACCCTTCGCCAGGTTCGGGCTCAGTTGCTGAGAGCGGTCAGGAGCCAGCGTGGCTTCCTGTGCTGTCAGCCTCTCTCCTGCTGCCATTCCAGGCCTGCTGCTGCAACTGGCCAGGCTCCCAGGGATTCCGCTGAAGCCAAGCACCCCATGAAGTCGTGTTCCCAAGGCCATTCAGTTCCAAAAGAGCCCCCTGTCTGAGTGCTCTCAGGCACGGGAAGGCACCTTGGTGGTTAGGGATAGGGCGAGGGGCGGTGGAAGCTTGCAGCCCAGTGAAGATGGTCCCTAACCAACAGGAAATGATCCAAAGGTTTCTCGGGGATCGTGTGGGGCATCACCTGTGTACCCGCTCACTGACCCCACCAGCTCCAGCCGGGACTGTCAACAGCGGAGAGAATCAGCCAGGGACAGCCGGGCCTCCTGCATGCATCTCCCTTGTGAAAGCAAGAGAGAAGGCGGTCGTGGAGGTGTGGGGGCTAAGACCCAGAGAGAGACAGACACACAGATAAACACACACACGAACACACACACACACACACACACACTCACACACACACACACGGTTTGGATGACAACCGAGTGTTTCATGTAGGCAGTTGAAAGGCAACTATTCCGCTGGCTGTGACAATGCAGAGGGCTGGGGTCGGCCGGTCGCTGTTTGTGGGTGTGTGCAAGCTGGGCAGTGGACTCTCCTTGCCAGGAACTGTCCTGGTGCGGCCCCTGTGCCCCCGGGCGCCGGATGCCAGCCCCTGGACGCTGTGCGTGTGCTCCCTGGGCGCTTGCGGACAGTTGCTTTGAGCGCGGGGGAGCGGGTGGACGGTGTGGTTTGGGGCCTGGCTCCTGGGGTGCAGCAGGGCCGGGGCCAGGTGGTGGTGGCGCGTGGCAGGTGTCGGGACCGGATTCCCTGTTGCGGGGGACTGGTGTTGCGGCGCGTGGCGAGTGTAGTAGCGGGCGTGTGTGGCGTTGGGGCATCGGAGGCAGCGTGGAGCGAAGGGGCCCCAGGGTGGTTGCTGTGTGAGCTGTGTGTGTGAGTGAGTGAGTGAGGGAGGCAGTGTGTGGTGAGTGTGTGTGTGTGTGTGTGTATATTTTTGGGTGCTTTAGTGTGAGTGAGGCGTGTGAGTGTGTGTGTGAGTGTGTTGTGTGGGTGTTTGTGCAGTGGAGTGGGCAGGCAGGCAGGCAGGCAGGCAGGCAGGCAGGCCGGCGTTGGGTCGGGTGCGAGTGTGAGCGTGGTCGTTAGGTGGCGGTGTGTGTGTTGTGTGTGTGGCTGGGGGTCGGTGGTGTGTGTTTGCGCAGGCGCGAGCGGGCGGGCGGGCGGGCGGGCCGGCGGGCGGAGCGAGCGAGGGAGGTGGAGGGCGTGTCGCCTTGAAGAGCGCGATTGGAAGGCTGAGCGAGCGGCTTGGCGTGGTGGCGCACGCCTGTAATCCTAGCGCTTGGGAGGCTGAGACAGGAGGATCGAGGCCAGCGAAGACCTTCAGCAACTTAGTGAGACCCTTTTTGCCACCGCCGCCTCCGAACCGCGCCCTTTTGCCTCCCTCACACCCACACACAACTTCACGATCGCCGCTGCCACGCACACTCGCACACTACACGCTCACACACCACACAGCCACAAACCCACAAACACCCCGCCCCACGACGACACCCACAGCAGCCCGCACTGCCTACACACCTACACACAGCCGGCCTGCTCGCTACACCCCACCCTTTCCTACAACCCTGGCCCTCCCACACCGCCTCCCTCCCTGACACCCTCGCTCTCTCACGCACCCACAACCCACCCTCCCCTTTGCCCACCCCACACTGCTCTGCTCACCCTTGAAATCCACGCACAACCCATTCCCACACTAACACTCACTGCACTTGCAGCACCCGGCACTCCCACCCAGGGCTCTCGGAACGCTTTCCCGGGCCCCTTCACCCAGCCCCGTCTCTCCATTCTCGCATCCAAGCTGCCCAAAACCCCGGGCCAGCGGGCCCAGGTGGCCCACACCTGTCATCCCAATCTTTGGGCGTCCCACACCCGATCATCCCGCTGTGCCCGCCACGCACGCCTGCCTGTCTCCGCCCATTCCTCACTCCCTGTGCCCAAGGGCAACACACAACCTGCACCCCAACGGCGGGGCTGCAGCGCCCACACACACTGCACCGGGCTTCCGGACCCCCTCCCCGAACCCGCACTAGCGCCACAGGCTCTGGCCCAGTCGCCCCGCATGGACCGACTCCACCTTGCAAGGAGACCCTCGCAGGAGAGGTCTGGGCCCGGGCCGGACTGCTGGCCGAGTCTGCACCTTCGCTACCACTGTCCAGGCCTCCGCGGCTGCAAGCCCCAGCGCACCAAGACCTACCTACCGAAGGAGAGTCCCTGCATCCATTCCCTAGGTGGGGCCGTGCCTCAGCCCGCGGGTGGTCACCTCCTACCACGATGACACGTCCCTCTTGGCCAAACGCCAAGGAACTGTTGATACCTTCTGGGCCCACGCACGTGTTGACAAGTGTGCATGTTCACCCGTCCGCCTGTCCGTCCGTCCTTCTGTCCGTCTGTCCCTCCGTCCATCAGTTCCTTCCTTCCTTCCTTCCTTCCTTCCTTCCTTCCTTCCTTCCTTGGTTCATCCTGTTTACTGTCATCATGACTAGGGTTCAGGTAGAGGATTTGAAGCCAGGGCCATCTTACTTCTGAATTCCAAACCCATCTCCACCCTCCCTATTGGATGTTTCCCTTTTGGATGGCAATGTAGAAGCACCAGGGCCTGGCAGGGGAGCGTCCAGTCAGCCAGCCAGCCCGCGCGCCCGCCCTCCCCTTCAGGTGTCTTCTTGGGGCAAGTGACAAGTCTCTGACTCTGCAAACCACCCAAATTCAGCTTTCAGGAAGTCCCTCTGGGGTGTGTATGGTGTAGGTGTGTCTGAGTGTGTGTGTGTGTGTGTGTGTGTGTGTGTTGGGTGCTGTGGGAAAGCACGGGTCATTTGGAAACCTTGGAAGGTCTCCTCACCCTTCGCCAGGTTCGGGCTCAGTTGCTGAGAGCGGTCAGGAGCCAGCGTGGCTTCCTGTGCTGTCAGCCTCTCTCCTGCTGCCATTCCAGGCCTGCTGCTGCAACTGGCCAGGCTCCCAGGGATTCCGCTGAAGCCAAGCACCCCATGAAGTCGTGTTCCCAAGGCCATTCAGTTCCAAAAGAGCCCCCTGTCTGAGTGCTCTCAGGCACGGGAAGGCACCTTGGTGGTTAGGGATAGGGCGAGGGGCGGTGGAAGCTTGCAGCCCAGTGAAGATGGTCCCTAACCAACAGGAAATGATCCAAAGGTTTCTCGGGGATCGTGTGGGGCATCACCTGTGTACCCGCTCACTGACCCCACCAGCTCCAGCCGGGACTGTCAACAGCGGAGAGAATCAGCCAGGGACAGCCGGGCCTCCTGCATGCATCTCCCTTGTGAAAGCAAGAGAGAAGGCGGTCGTGGAGGTGTGGGGGCTAAGACCCAGAGAGAGACAGACACACAGATAAACACACACACGAACACACACACACACACACACACACTCACACACACACACACGGTTTGGATGACAACCGAGTGTTTCATGTAGGCAGTTGAAAGGCAACTATTCCGCTGGCTGTGACAATGCAGAGGGCTGGGGTCGGCCGGTCGCTGTTTGTGGGTGTGTGCAAGCTGGGCAGTGGACTCTCCTTGCCAGGAACTGTCCTGGTGCGGCCCCTGTGCCCCCGGGCGCCGGATGCCAGCCCCTGGACGCTGTGCGTGTGCTCCCTGGGCGCTTGCGGACAGTTGCTTTGAGCGCGGGGGAGCGGGTGGACGGTGTGGTTTGGGGCCTGGCTCCTGGGGTGCAGCAGGGCCGGGGCCAGGTGGTGGTGGCGCGTGGCAGGTGTCGGGACCGGATTCCCTGTTGCGGGGGACTGGTGTTGCGGCGCGTGGCGAGTGTAGTAGCGGGCGTGTGTGGCGTTGGGGCATCGGAGGCAGCGTGGAGCGAAGGGGCCCCAGGGTGGTTGCTGTGTGAGCTGTGTGTGTGAGTGAGTGAGTGAGGGAGGCAGTGTGTGGTGAGTGTGTGTGTGTGTGTGTGTATATTTTTGGGTGCTTTAGTGTGAGTGAGGCGTGTGAGTGTGTGTGTGAGTGTGTTGTGTGGGTGTTTGTGCAGTGGAGTGGGCAGGCAGGCAGGCAGGCAGGCAGGCAGGCAGGCCGGCGTTGGGTCGGGTGCGAGTGTGAGCGTGGTCGTTAGGTGGCGGTGTGTGTGTTGTGTGTGTGGCTGGGGGTCGGTGGTGTGTGTTTGCGCAGGCGCGAGCGGGCGGGCGGGCGGGCGGGCCGGCGGGCGGAGCGAGCGAGGGAGGTGGAGGGCGTGTCGCCTTGAAGAGCGCGATTGGAAGGCTGAGCGAGCGGCTTGGCGTGGTGGCGCACGCCTGTAATCCTAGCGCTTGGGAGGCTGAGACAGGAGGATCGAGGCCAGCGAAGACCTTCAGCAACTTAGTGAGACCCTTTTTGCCACCGCCGCCTCCGAACCGCGCCCTTTTGCCTCCCTCACACCCACACACAACTTCACGATCGCCGCTGCCACGCACACTCGCACACTACACGCTCACACACCACACAGCCACAAACCCACAAACACCCCGCCCCACGACGACACCCACAGCAGCCCGCACTGCCTACACACCTACACACAGCCGGCCTGCTCGCTACACCCCACCCTTTCCTACAACCCTGGCCCTCCCACACCGCCTCCCTCCCTGACACCCTCGCTCTCTCACGCACCCACAACCCACCCTCCCCTTTGCCCACCCCACACTGCTCTGCTCACCCTTGAAATCCACGCACAACCCATTCCCACACTAACACTCACTGCACTTGCAGCACCCGGCACTCCCACCCAGGGCTCTCGGAACGCTTTCCCGGGCCCCTTCACCCAGCCCCGTCTCTCCATTCTCGCATCCAAGCTGCCCAAAACCCCGGGCCAGCGGGCCCAGGTGGCCCACACCTGTCATCCCAATCTTTGGGCGTCCCACACCCGATCATCCCGCTGTGCCCGCCACGCACGCCTGCCTGTCTCCGCCCATTCCTCACTCCCTGTGCCCAAGGGCAACACACAACCTGCACCCCAACGGCGGGGCTGCAGCGCCCACACACACTGCACCGGGCTTCCGGACCCCCTCCCCGAACCCGCACTAGCGCCACAGGCTCTGGCCCAGTCGCCCCGCATGGACCGACTCCACCTTGCAAGGAGACCCTCGCAGGAGAGGTCTGGGCCCGGGCCGGACTGCTGGCCGAGTCTGCACCTTCGCTACCACTGTCCAGGCCTCCGCGGCTGCAAGCCCCAGCGCACCAAGACCTACCTACCGAAGGAGAGTCCCTGCATCCATTCCCTAGGTGGGGCCGTGCCTCAGCCCGCGGGTGGTCACCTCCTACCACGATGACACGTCCCTCTTGGCCAAACGCCAAGGAACTGTTGATACCTTCTGGGCCCACGCACGTGTTGACAAGTGTGCATGTTCACCCGTCCGCCTGTCCGTCCGTCCTTCTGTCCGTCTGTCCCTCCGTCCATCAGTTCCTTCCTTCCTTCCTTCCTTCCTTCCTTCCTTCCTTCCTTCCTTCCTTGGTTCATCCTGTTTACTGTCATCATGACTAGGGTTCAGGTAGAGGATTTGAAGCCAGGGCCATCTTACTTCTGAATTCCAAACCCATCTCCACCCTCCCTATTGGATGTTTCCCTTTTGGATGGCAATGTAGAAGCACCAGGGCCTGGCAGGGGAGCGTCCAGTCAGCCAGCCAGCCCGCGCGCCCGCCCTCCCCTTCAGGTGTCTTCTTGGGGCAAGTGACAAGTCTCTGACTCTGCAAACCACCCAAATTCAGCTTTCAGGAAGTCCCTCTGGGGTGTGTATGGTGTAGGTGTGTCTGAGTGTGTGTGTGTGTGTGTGTGTGTTGGGTGCTGTGGGAAAGCACGGGTCATTTGGAAACCTTGGAAGGTCTCCTCACCCTTCGCCAGGTTCGGGCTCAGTTGCTGAGAGCGGTCAGGAGCCAGCGTGGCTTCCTGTGCTGTCAGCCTCTCTCCTGCTGCCATTCCAGGCCTGCTGCTGCAACTGGCCAGGCTCCCAGGGATTCCGCTGAAGCCAAGCACCCCATGAAGTCGTGTTCCCAAGGCCATTCAGTTCCAAAAGAGCCCCCTGTCTGAGTGCTCTCAGGCACGGGAAGGCACCTTGGTGGTTAGGGATAGGGCGAGGGGCGGTGGAAGCTTGCAGCCCAGTGAAGATGGTCCCTAACCAACAGGAAATGATCCAAAGGTTTCTCGGGGATCGTGTGGGGCATCACCTGTGTACCCGCTCACTGACCCCACCAGCTCCAGCCGGGACTGTCAACAGCGGAGAGAATCAGCCAGGGACAGCCGGGCCTCCTGCATGCATCTCCCTTGTGAAAGCAAGAGAGAAGGCGGTCGTGGAGGTGTGGGGGCTAAGACCCAGAGAGAGACAGACACACAGATAAACACACACACGAACACACACACACACACACACACACTCACACACACACACACGGTTTGGATGACAACCGAGTGTTTCATGTAGGCAGTTGAAAGGCAACTATTCCGCTGGCTGTGACAATGCAGAGGGCTGGGGTCGGCCGGTCGCTGTTTGTGGGTGTGTGCAAGCTGGGCAGTGGACTCTCCTTGCCAGGAACTGTCCTGGTGCGGCCCCTGTGCCCCCGGGCGCCGGATGCCAGCCCCTGGACGCTGTGCGTGTGCTCCCTGGGCGCTTGCGGACAGTTGCTTTGAGCGCGGGGGAGCGGGTGGACGGTGTGGTTTGGGGCCTGGCTCCTGGGGTGCAGCAGGGCCGGGGCCAGGTGGTGGTGGCGCGTGGCAGGTGTCGGGACCGGATTCCCTGTTGCGGGGGACTGGTGTTGCGGCGCGTGGCGAGTGTAGTAGCGGGCGTGTGTGGCGTTGGGGCATCGGAGGCAGCGTGGAGCGAAGGGGCCCCAGGGTGGTTGCTGTGTGAGCTGTGTGTGTGAGTGAGTGAGTGAGGGAGGCAGTGTGTGGTGAGTGTGTGTGTGTGTGTGTGTATATTTTTGGGTGCTTTAGTGTGAGTGAGGCGTGTGAGTGTGTGTGTGAGTGTGTTGTGTGGGTGTTTGTGCAGTGGAGTGGGCAGGCAGGCAGGCAGGCAGGCAGGCAGGCAGGCCGGCGTTGGGTCGGGTGCGAGTGTGAGCGTGGTCGTTAGGTGGCGGTGTGTGTGTTGTGTGTGTGGCTGGGGGTCGGTGGTGTGTGTTTGCGCAGGCGCGAGCGGGCGGGCGGGCGGGCGGGCCGGCGGGCGGAGCGAGCGAGGGAGGTGGAGGGCGTGTCGCCTTGAAGAGCGCGATTGGAAGGCTGAGCGAGCGGCTTGGCGTGGTGGCGCACGCCTGTAATCCTAGCGCTTGGGAGGCTGAGACAGGAGGATCGAGGCCAGCGAAGACCTTCAGCAACTTAGTGAGACCCTTTTTGCCACCGCCGCCTCCGAACCGCGCCCTTTTGCCTCCCTCACACCCACACACAACTTCACGATCGCCGCTGCCACGCACACTCGCACACTACACGCTCACACACCACACAGCCACAAACCCACAAACACCCCGCCCCACGACGACACCCACAGCAGCCCGCACTGCCTACACACCTACACACAGCCGGCCTGCTCGCTACACCCCACCCTTTCCTACAACCCTGGCCCTCCCACACCGCCTCCCTCCCTGACACCCTCGCTCTCTCACGCACCCACAACCCACCCTCCCCTTTGCCCACCCCACACTGCTCTGCTCACCCTTGAAATCCACGCACAACCCATTCCCACACTAACACTCACTGCACTTGCAGCACCCGGCACTCCCACCCAGGGCTCTCGGAACGCTTTCCCGGGCCCCTTCACCCAGCCCCGTCTCTCCATTCTCGCATCCAAGCTGCCCAAAACCCCGGGCCAGCGGGCCCAGGTGGCCCACACCTGTCATCCCAATCTTTGGGCGTCCCACACCCGATCATCCCGCTGCGCCCGCCACGCACGCCTGCCTGTCTCCGCCCATTCCTCACTCCCTGTGCCCAAGGGCAACACACAACCTGCACCCCAACGGCGGGGCTGCAGCGCCCACACACACTGCACCGGGCTTCCGGACCCCCTCCCCGAACCCGCACTAGCGCCACAGGCTCTGGCCCAGTCGCCCCGCATGGACCGACTCCACCTTGCAAGGAGACCCTCGCAGGAGAGGTCTGGGCCCGGGCCGGACTGCTGGCCGAGTCTGCACCTTCGCTACCACTGTCCAGGCCTCCGCGGCTGCAAGCCCCAGCGCACCAAGACCTACCTACCGAAGGAGAGTCCCTGCATCCATTCCCTAGGTGGGGCCGTGCCTCAGCCCGCGGGTGGTCACCTCCTACCACGATGACACGTCCCTCTTGGCCAAACGCCAAGGAACTGTTGATACCTTCTGGGCCCACGCACGTGTTGACAAGTGTGCATGTTCACCCGTCCGCCTGTCCGTCCGTCCTTCTGTCCGTCTGTCCCTCCGTCCATCAGTTCCTTCCTTCCTTCCTTCCTTCCTTCCTTCCTTCCTTCCTTGGTTCATCCTGTTTACTGTCATCATGACTAGGGTTCAGGTAGAGGATTTGAAGCCAGGGCCATCTTACTTCTGAATTCCAAACCCATCTCCACCCTCCCTATTGGATGTTTCCCTTTTGGATGGCAATGTAGAAGCACCAGGGCCTGGCAGGGGAGCGTCCAGTCAGCCAGCCAGCCCGCGCGCCCGCCCTCCCCTTCAGGTGTCTTCTTGGGGCAAGTGACAAGTCTCTGACTCTGCAAACCACCCAAATTCAGCTTTCAGGAAGTCCCTCTGGGGTGTGTATGGTGTAGGTGTGTCTGAGTGTGTGTGTGTGTGTGTGTGTGTGTGTGTGTTGGGTGCTGTGGGAAAGCACGGGTCATTTGGAAACCTTGGAAGGTCTCCTCACCCTTCGCCAGGTTCGGGCTCAGTTGCTGAGAGCGGTCAGGAGCCAGCGTGGCTTCCTGTGCTGTCAGCCTCTCTCCTGCTGCCATTCCAGGCCTGCTGCTGCAACTGGCCAGGCTCCCAGGGATTCCGCTGAAGCCAAGCACCCCATGAAGTCGTGTTCCCAAGGCCATTCAGTTCCAAAAGAGCCCCCTGTCTGAGTGCTCTCAGGCACGGGAAGGCACCTTGGTGGTTAGGGATAGGGCGAGGGGCGGTGGAAGCTTGCAGCCCAGTGAAGATGGTCCCTAACCAACAGGAAATGATCCAAAGGTTTCTCGGGGATCGTGTGGGGCATCACCTGTGTACCCGCTCACTGACCCCACCAGCTCCAGCCGGGACTGTCAACAGCGGAGAGAATCAGCCAGGGACAGCCGGGCCTCCTGCATGCATCTCCCTTGTGAAAGCAAGAGAGAAGGCGGTCGTGGAGGTGTGGGGGCTAAGACCCAGAGAGAGACAGACACACAGATAAACACAAACACGAACACACACACACACACACACACACTCACACACACACACACGGTTTGGATGACAACCGAGTGTTTCATGTAGGCAGTTGAAAGGCAACTATTCCGCTGGCTGTGACAATGCAGAGGGCTGGGGTCGGCCGGTCGCTGTTTGTGGGTGTGTGCAAGCTGGGCAGTGGACTCTCCTTGCCAGGAACTGTCCTGGTGCGGCCCCTGTGCCCCCGGGCGCCGGATGCCAGCCCCTGGACGCTGTGCGTGTGCTCCCTGGGCGCTTGCGGACAGTTGCTTTGAGCGCGGGGGAGCGGGTGGACGGTGTGGTTTGGGGCCTGGCTCCTGGGGTGCAGCAGGGCCGGGGCCAGGTGGTGGTGGCGCGTGGCAGGTGTCGGGACCGGATTCCCTGTTGCGGGGGACTGGTGTTGCGGCGCGTGGCGAGTGTAGTAGCGGGCGTGTGTGGCGTTGGGGCATCGGAGGCAGCGTGGAGCGAAGGGGCCCCAGGGTGGTTGCTGTGTGAGCTGTGTGTGTGAGTGAGTGAGTGAGGGAGGCAGTGTGTGGTGAGTGTGTGTGTGTGTGTGTGTATATTTTTGGGTGCTTTAGTGTGAGTGAGGCGTGTGAGTGTGTGTGTGAGTGTGTTGTGTGGGTGTTTGTGCAGTGGAGTGGGCAGGCAGGCAGGCAGGCAGGCAGGCAGGCAGGCCGGCGTTGGGTCGGGTGCGAGTGTGAGCGTGGTCGTTAGGTGGCGGTGTGTGTGTTGTGTGTGTGGCTGGGCGTCGGTGGTGTGTGTTTGCGCAGGCGCGAGCGGGCGGGCGGGCGGGCGGGCGGGCGGGCGGAGCGAGCGAGGGAGGTGGAGGGCGTGTCGCCTTGAAGAGCGCGATTGGAAGGCTGAGCGAGCGGCTTGGCGTGGTGGCGCACGCCTGTAATCCTAGCGCTTGGGAGGCTGAGACAGGAGGATCGAGGCCAGCGAAGACCTTCAGCAACTTAGTGAGACCCTTTTTGCCACCGCCGCCTCCGAACCGCGCCCTTTTGCCTCCCTCACACCCACACACAACTTCACGATCGCCGCTGCCACGCACACTCGCACACTACACGCTCACACACCACACAGCCACAAACCCACAAACACCCCGCCCCACGACGACACCCACAGCAGCCCGCACTGCCTACACACCTACACACCTACACACAGCCGGCCTGCTCGCTACACCCCACCCTTTCCTACAACCCTGGCCCTCCCACACCGCCTCCCTCCCTGACACCCTCGCTCTCTCACGCACCCACAACCCACCCTCCCCTTTGCCCACCCCACACTGCTCTGCTCACCCTTGAAATCCACGCACAACCCATTCCCACACTAACACTCACTGCACTTGCAGCACCCGGCACTCCCACCCAGGGCTCTCGGAACGCTTTCCCGGGCCCCTTCACCCAGCCCCGTCTCTCCATTCTCGCATCCAAGCTGCCCAAAACCCCGGGCCAGCGGGCCCAGGTGGCCCACACCTGTCATCCCAATCTTTGGGCGTCCCACACCCGATCATCCCGCTGTGCCCGCCACGCACGCCTGCCTGTCTCCGCCCATTCCTCACTCCCTGTGCCCAAGGGCAACACACAACCTGCACCCCAACGGCGGGGCTGCAGCGCCCACACACACTGCACCGGGCTTCCGGACCCCCTCCCCGAACCCGCACTAGCGCCACAGGCTCTGGCCCAGTCGCCCCGCATGGACCGACTCCACCTTGCAAGGAGACCCTCGCAGGAGAGGTCTGGGCCCGGGCCGGACTGCTGGCCGAGTCTGCACCTTCGCTACCACTGTCCAGGCCTCCGCGGCTGCAAGCCCCAGCGCACCAAGACCTACCTACCGAAGGAGAGTCCCTGCATCCATTCCCTAGGTGGGGCCGTGCCTCAGCCCGCGGGTGGTCACCTCCTACCACGATGACACGTCCCTCTTGGCCAAACGCCAAGGAACTGTTGATACCTTCTGGGCCCACGCACGTGTTGACAAGTGTGCATGTTCACCCGTCCGCCTGTCCGTCCGTCCTTCTGTCCGTCTGTCCCTCCGTCCATCAGTTCCTTCCTTCCTTCCTTCCTTCCTTCCTTCCTTCCTTCCTTCCTTGGTTCATCCTGTTTACTGTCATCATGACTAGGGTTCAGGTAGAGGATTTGAAGCCAGGGCCATCTTACTTCTGAATTCCAAACCCATCTCCACCCTCCCTATTGGATGTTTCCCTTTTGGATGGCAATGTAGAAGCACCAGGGCCTGGCAGGGGAGCGTCCAGTCAGCCAGCCAGCCCGCGCGCCCGCCCTCCCCTTCAGGTGTCTTCTTGGGGCAAGTGACAAGTCTCTGACTCTGCAAACCACCCAAATTCAGCTTTCAGGAAGTCCCTCTGGGGTGTGTATGGTGTAGGTGTGTCTGAGTGTGTGTGTGTGTGTGTGTGTGTGTGTGTTGGGTGCTGTGGGAAAGCACGGGTCATTTGGAAACCTTGGAAGGTCTCCTCACCCTTCGCCAGGTTCGGGCTCAGTTGCTGAGAGCGGTCAGGAGCCAGCGTGGCTTCCTGTGCTGTCAGCCTCTCTCCTGCTGCCATTCCAGGCCTGCTGCTGCAACTGGCCAGGCTCCCAGGGATTCCGCTGAAGCCAAGCACCCCATGAAGTCGTGTTCCCAAGGCCATTCAGTTCCAAAAGAGCCCCCTGTCTGAGTGCTCTCAGGCACGGGAAGGCACCTTGGTGGTTAGGGATAGGGCGAGGGGCGGTGGAAGCTTGCAGCCCAGTGAAGATGGTCCCTAACCAACAGGAAATGATCCAAAGGTTTCTCGGGGATCGTGTGGGGCATCACCTGTGTACCCGCTCACTGACCCCACCAGCTCCAGCCGGGACTGTCAACAGCGGAGAGAATCAGCCAGGGACAGCCGGGCCTCCTGCATGCATCTCCCTTGTGAAAGCAAGAGAGAAGGCGGTCGTGGAGGTGTGGGGGCTAAGACCCAGAGAGAGACAGACACACAGATAAACACACACACGAACACACACACACACACACACACTCACACACACACACACGGTTTGGATGACAACCGAGTGTTTCATGTAGGCAGTTGAAAGGCAACTATTCCGCTGGCTGTGACAATGCAGAGGGCTGGGGTCGGCCGGTCGCTGTTTGTGGGTGTGTGCAAGCTGGGCAGTGGACTCTCCTTGCCAGGAACTGTCCTGGTGCGGCCCCTGTGCCCCCGGGCGCCGGATGCCAGCCCCTGGACGCTGTGCGTGTGCTCCCTGGGCGCTTGCGGACAGTTGCTTTGAGCGCGGGGGAGCGGGTGGACGGTGTGGTTTGGGGCCTGGCTCCTGGGGTGCAGCAGGGCCGGGGCCAGGTGGTGGTGGCGCGTGGCAGGTGTCGGGACCGGATTCCCTGTTGCGGGGGACTGGTGTTGCGGCGCGTGGCGAGTGTAGTAGCGGGCGTGTGTGGCGTTGGGGCATCGGAGGCAGCGTGGAGCGAAGGGGCCCCAGGGTGGTTGCTGTGTGAGCTGTGTGTGTGAGTGAGTGAGTGAGGGAGGCAGTGTGTGGTGAGTGTGTGTGTGTGTGTGTGTATATTTTTGGGTGCTTTAGTGTGAGTGAGGCGTGTGAGTGTGTGTGTGAGTGTGTTGTGTGGGTGTTTGTGCAGTGGAGTGGGCAGGCAGGCAGGCAGGCAGGCAGGCAGGCCGGCGTTGGGTCGGGTGCGAGTGTGAGCGTGGTCGTTAGGTGGCGGTGTGTGTGTTGTGTGTGTGGCTGGGGGTCGGTGGTGTGTGTTTGCGCAGGCGCGAGCGGGCGGGCGGGCGGGCGGGCCGGCGGGCGGAGCGAGCGAGGGAGGTGGAGGGCGTGTCGCCTTGAAGAGCGCGATTGGAAGGCTGAGCGAGCGGCTTGGCGTGGTGGCGCACGCCTGTAATCCTAGCGCTTGGGAGGCTGAGACAGGAGGATCGAGGCCAGCGAAGACCTTCAGCAACTTAGTGAGACCCTTTTTGCCACCGCCGCCTCCGAACCGCGCCCTTTTGCCTCCCTCACACCCACACACAACTTCACGATCGCCGCTGCCACGCACACTCGCACACTACACGCTCACACACCACACAGCCACAAACCCACAAACACCCCGCCCCACGACGACACCCACAGCAGCCCGCACTGCCTACACACCTACACACAGCCGGCCTGCTCGCTACACCCCACCCTTTCCTACAACCCTGGCCCTCCCACACCGCCTCCCTCCCTGACACCCTCGCTCTCTCACGCACCCACAACCCACCCTCCCCTTTGCCCACCCCACACTGCTCTGCTCACCCTTGAAATCCACGCACAACCCATTCCCACACTAACACTCACTGCACTTGCAGCACCCGGCACTCCCACCCAGGGCTCTCGGAACGCTTTCCCGGGCCCCTTCACCCAGCCCCGTCTCTCCATTCTCGCATCCAAGCTGCCCAAAACCCCGGGCCAGCGGGCCCAGGTGGCCCACACCTGTCATCCCAATCTTTGGGCGTCCCACACCCGATCATCCCGCTGCGCCCGCCACGCACGCCTGCCTGTCTCCGCCCATTCCTCACTCCCTGTGCCCAAGGGCAACACACAACCTGCACCCCAACGGCGGGGCTGCAGCGCCCACACACACTGCACCGGGCTTCCGGACCCCCTCCCCGAACCCGCACTAGCGCCACAGGCTCTGGCCCAGTCGCCCCGCATGGACCGACTCCACCTTGCAAGGAGACCCTCGCAGGAGAGGTCTGGGCCCGGGCCGGACTGCTGGCCGAGTCTGCACCTTCGCTACCACTGTCCAGGCCTCCGCGGCTGCAAGCCCCAGCGCACCAAGACCTACCTACCGAAGGAGAGTCCCTGCATCCATTCCCTAGGTGGGGCCGTGCCTCAGCCCGCGGGTGGTCACCTCCTACCACGATGACACGTCCCTCTTGGCCAAACGCCAAGGAACTGTTGATACCTTCTGGGCCCACGCACGTGTTGACAAGTGTGCATGTTCACCCGTCCGCCTGTCCGTCCGTCCTTCTGTCCGTCTGTCCCTCCGTCCATCAGTTCCTTCCTTCCTTCCTTCCTTCCTTCCTTCCTTCCTTCCTTCCTTGGTTCATCCTGTTTACTGTCATCATGACTAGGGTTCAGGTAGAGGATTTGAAGCCAGGGCCATCTTACTTCTGAATTCCAAACCCATCTCCACCCTCCCTATTGGATGTTTCCCTTTTGGATGGCAATGTAGAAGCACCAGGGCCTGGCAGGGGAGCGTCCAGTCAGCCAGCCAGCCCGCGCGCCCGCCCTCCCCTTCAGGTGTCTTCTTGGGGCAAGTGACAAGTCTCTGACTCTGCAAACCACCCAAATTCAGCTTTCAGGAAGTCCCTCTGGGGTGTGTATGGTGTAGGTGTGTCTGAGTGTGTGTGTGTGTGTGTGTGTGTGTGTGTGTGTGTTGGGTGCTGTGGGAAAGCACGGGTCATTTGGAAACCTTGGAAGGTCTCCTCACCCTTCGCCAGGTTCGGGCTCAGTTGCTGAGAGCGGTCAGGAGCCAGCGTGGCTTCCTGTGCTGTCAGCCTCTCTCCTGCTGCCATTCCAGGCCTGCTGCTGCAACTGGCCAGGCTCCCAGGGATTCCGCTGAAGCCAAGCACCCCATGAAGTCGTGTTCCCAAGGCCATTCAGTTCCAAAAGAGCCCCCTGTCTGAGTGCTCTCAGGCACGGGAAGGCACCTTGGTGGTTAGGGATAGGGCGAGGGGCGGTGGAAGCTTGCAGCCCAGTGAAGATGGTCCCTAACCAACAGGAAATGATCCAAAGGTTTCTCGGGGATCGTGTGGGGCATCACCTGTGTACCCGCTCACTGACCCCACCAGCTCCAGCCGGGACTGTCAACAGCGGAGAGAATCAGCCAGGGACAGCCGGGCCTCCTGCATGCATCTCCCTTGTGAAAGCAAGAGAGAAGGCGGTCGTGGAGGTGTGGGGGCTAAGACCCAGAGAGAGACAGACACACAGATAAACACACACACGAACACACACACACACACACACACACTCACACACACACACACGGTTTGGATGACAACCGAGTGTTTCATGTAGGCAGTTGAAAGGCAACTATTCCGCTGGCTGTGACAATGCAGAGGGCTGGGGTCGGCCGGTCGCTGTTTGTGGGTGTGTGCAAGCTGGGCAGTGGACTCTCCTTGCCAGGAACTGTCCTGGTGCGGCCCCTGTGCCCCCGGGCGCCGGATGCCAGCCCCTGGACGCTGTGCGTGTGCTCCCTGGGCGCTTGCGGACAGTTGCTTTGAGCGCGGGGGAGCGGGTGGACGGTGTGGTTTGGGGCCAAGCTCCTGGGGTGCAGCAGGGCCGGGGCCAGGTGGTGGTGGCGCGTGGCAGGTGTCGGGACCGGATTCCCTGTTGCGGGGGACTGGTGTTGCGGCGCGTGGCGAGTGTAGTAGCGGGCGTGTGTGGCGTTGGGGCATCGGAGGCAGCGTGGAGCGAAGGGGCCCCAGGGTGGTTGCTGTGTGAGCTGTGTGTGTGAGTGAGTGAGTGAGGGAGGCAGTGTGTGGTGAGTGTGTGTGTGTGTGTGTGTATATTTTTGGGTGCTTTAGTGTGAGTGAGGCGTGTGAGTGTGTGTGTGAGTGTGTTGTGTGGGTGTTTGTGCAGTGGAGTGGGCAGGCAGGCAGGCAGGCAGGCCGGCGTTGGGTCGGGTGCGAGTGTGAGCGTGGTCGTTAGGTGGCGGTGTGTGTGTTGTGTGTGTGGCTGGGCGTCGGTGGTGTGTGTTTGCGCAGGCGCGAGCGGGCGGGCGGGCGGGCGGGCGGAGCGAGCGAGGGAGGTGGAGGGCGTGTCGCCTTGAAGAGCGCGATTGGAAGGCTGAGCGAGCGGCTTGGCGTGGTGGCGCACGCCTGTAATCCTAGCGCTTGGGAGGCTGAGACAGGAGGATCGAGGCCAGCGAAGACCTTCAGCAACTTAGTGAGACCCTTTTTGCCACCGCCGCCTCCGAACCGCGCCCTTTTGCCTCCCTCACACCCACACACAACTTCACGATCGCCGCTGCCACGCACACTCGCACACTACACGCTCACACACCACACAGCCACAAACCCACAAACACCCCGCCCCACGACGACACCCACAGCAGCCCGCACTGCCTACACACCTACACACAGCCGGCCTGCTCGCTACACCCCACCCTTTCCTACAACCCTGGCCCTCCCACACCGCCTCCCTCCCTGACACCCTCGCTCTCTCACGCACCCACAACCCACCCTCCCCTTTGCCCACCCCACACTGCTCTGCTCACCCTTGAAATCCACGCACAACCCATTCCCACACTAACACTCACTGCACTTGCAGCACCCGGCACTCCCACCCAGGGCTCTCGGAACGCTTTCCCGGGCCCCTTCACCCAGCCCCGTCTCTCCATTCTCGCATCCAAGCTGCCCAAAACCCCGGGCCAGCGGGCCCAGGTGGCCCACACCTGTCATCCCAATCTTTGGGCGTCCCACACCCGATCATCCCGCTGCGCCCGCCACGCACGCCTGCCTGTCTCCGCCCATTCCTCACTCCCTGTGCCCAAGGGCAACACACAACCTGCACCCCAACGGCGGGGCTGCAGCGCCCACACACACTGCACCGGGCTTCCGGACCCCCTCCCCGAACCCGCACTAGCGCCACAGGCTCTGGCCCAGTCGCCCCGCATGGACCGACTCCACCTTGCAAGGAGACCCTCGCAGGAGAGGTCTGGGCCCGGGCCGGACTGCTGGCCGAGTCTGCACCTTCGCTACCACTGTCCAGGCCTCCGCGGCTGCAAGCCCCAGCGCACCAAGACCTACCTACCGAAGGAGAGTCCCTGCATCCATTCCCTAGGTGGGGCCGTGCCTCAGCCCGCGGGTGGTCACCTCCTACCACGATGACACGTCCCTCTTGGCCAAACGCCAAGGAACTGTTGATACCTTCTGGGCCCACGCACGTGTTGACAAGTGTGCATGTTCACCCGTCCGCCTGTCCGTCCGTCCTTCTGTCCGTCTGTCCCTCCGTCCATCAGTTCCTTCCTTCCTTCCTTCCTTCCTTCCTTCCTTCCTTCCTTCCTTCCTTGGTTCATCCTGTTTACTGTCATCATGACTAGGGTTCAGGTAGAGGATTTGAAGCCAGGGCCATCTTACTTCTGAATTCCAAACCCATCTCCACCCTCCCTATTGGATGTTTCCCTTTTGGATGGCAATGTAGAAGCACCAGGGCCTGGCAGGGGAGCGTCCAGTCAGCCAGCCAGCCCGCGCGCCCGCCCTCCCCTTCAGGTGTCTTCTTGGGGCAAGTGACAAGTCTCTGACTCTGCAAACCACCCAAATTCAGCTTTCAGGAAGTCCCTCTGGGGTGTGTATGGTGTAGGTGTGTCTGAGTGTGTGTGTGTGTGTGTGTGTGTGTGTGTGTGTGTGTTGGGTGCTGTGGGAAAGCACGGGTCATTTGGAAACCTTGGAAGGTCTCCTCACCCTTCGCCAGGTTCGGGCTCAGTTGCTGAGAGCGGTCAGGAGCCAGCGTGGCTTCCTGTGCTGTCAGCCTCTCTCCTGCTGCCATTCCAGGCCTGCTGCTGCAACTGGCCAGGCTCCCAGGGATTCCGCTGAAGCCAAGCACCCCATGAAGTCGTGTTCCCAAGGCCATTCAGTTCCAAAAGAGCCCCCTGTCTGAGTGCTCTCAGGCACGGGAAGGCACCTTGGTGGTTAGGGATAGGGCGAGGGGCGGTGGAAGCTTGCAGCCCAGTGAAGATGGTCCCTAACCAACAGGAAATGATCCAAAGGTTTCTCGGGGATCGTGTGGGGCATCACCTGTGTACCCGCTCACTGACCCCACCAGCTCCAGCCGGGACTGTCAACAGCGGAGAGAATCAGCCAGGGACAGCCGGGCCTCCTGCATGCATCTCCCTTGTGAAAGCAAGAGAGAAGGCGGTCGTGGAGGTGTGGGGGCTAAGACCCAGAGAGAGACAGACACACAGATAAACACACACACGAACACACGCACACACACACACACTCACACACACACACACGGTTTGGATGACAACCGAGTGTTTCATGTAGGCAGTTGAAAGGCAACTATTCCGCTGGCTGTGACAATGCAGAGGGCTGGGGTCGGCCGGTCGCTGTTTGTGGGTGTGTGCAAGCTGGGCAGTGGACTCTCCTTGCCAGGAACTGTCCTGGTGCGGCCCCTGTGCCCCCGGGCGCCGGATGCCAGCCCCTGGACGCTGTGCGTGTGCTCCCTGGGCGCTTGCGGACAGTTGCTTTGAGCGCGGGGGAGCGGGTGGACGGTGTGGTTTGGGGCCAAGCTCCTGGGGTGCAGCAGGGCCGGGGCCAGGTGGTGGTGGCGCGTGGCAGGTGTCGGGACCGGATTCCCTGTTGCGGGGGACTGGTGTTGCGGCGCGTGGCGAGTGTAGTAGCGGGCGTGTGTGGCGTTGGGGCATCGGAGGCAGCGTGGAGCGAAGGGGCCCCAGGGTGGTTGCTGTGTGAGCTGTGTGTGTGAGTGAGTGAGTGAGGGAGGCAGTGTGTGGTGAGTGTGTGTGTGTGTGTGTGTATATTTTTGGGTGCTTTAGTGTGAGTGAGGCGTGTGAGTGTGTGTGTGAGTGTGTTGTGTGGGTGTTTGTGCAGTGGAGTGGGCAGGCAGGCAGGCAGGCAGGCAGGCCGGCGTTGGGTCGGGTGCGAGTGTGAGCGTGGTCGTTAGGTGGCGGTGTGTGTGTTGTGTGTGTGGCTGGGCGTCGGTGGTGTGTGTTTGCGCAGGCACGAGCGGGCGGGCGGGCGGGCGGGCGGGCGGGCGGAGCGAGCGAGGGAGGTGGAGGGCGTGTCGCCTTGAAGAGCGCAATTGGAAGGCTGAGCGAGCGGCTTGGCGTGGTGGCGCACGCCTGTAATCCTAGCGCTTGGGAGGCTGAGACAGGAGGATCGAGGCCAGCGAAGACCTTCAGCAACTTAGTGAGACCCTTTTTGCCACCGCCGCCTCCGAACCGCGCCCTTTTGCCTCCCTCACACCCACACACAACTTCACGATCGCCGCTGCCACGCACACTCGCACACTACACGCTCACACACCACACAGCCACAAACCCACAAACACCCCGCCCCACGACGACACCCACAGCAGCCCGCACTGCCTACACACCTACACACAGCCGGCCTGCTCGCTACACCCCACCCTTTCCTACAACCCTGGCCCTCCCACACCGCCTCCCTCCCTGACACCCTCGCTCTCTCACGCACCCACAACCCACCCTCCCCTTTGCCCACCCCACACTGCTCTGCTCACCCTTGAAATCCACGCACAACCCATTCCCACACTAACACTCACTGCACTTGCAGCACCCGGCACTCCCACCCAGGGCTCTCGGAACGCTTTCCCGGGCCCCTTCACCCAGCCCCGTCTCTCCATTCTCGCATCCAAGCTGCCCAAAACCCCGGGCCAGCGGGCCCAGGTGGCCCACACCTGTCATCCCAATCTTTGGGCGTCCCACACCCGATCATCCCGCTGCGCCCGCCACGCACGCCTGCCTGTCTCCGCCCATTCCTCACTCCCTGTGCCCAAGGGCAACACACAACCTGCACCCCAACGGCGGGGCTGCAGCGCCCACACACACTGCACCGGGCTTCCGGACCCCCTCCCCGAACCCGCACTAGCGCCACAGGCTCTGGCCCAGTCGCCCCGCATGGACCGACTCCACCTTGCAAGGAGACCCTCGCAGGAGAGGTCTGGGCCCGGGCCGGACTGCTGGCCGAGTCTGCACCTTCGCTACCACTGTCCAGGCCTCCGCGGCTGCAAGCCCCAGCGCACCAAGACCTACCTACCGAAGGAGAGTCCCTGCATCCATTCCCTAGGTGGGGCCGTGCCTCAGCCCGCGGGTGGTCACCTCCTACCACGATGACACGTCCCTCTTGGCCAAACGCCAAGGAACTGTTGATACCTTCTGGGCCCACGCACGTGTTGACAAGTGTGCATGTTCACCCGTCCGCCTGTCCGTCCGTCCTTCTGTCCGTCTGTCCCTCCGTCCATCAGTTCCTTCCTTCCTTCCTTCCTTCCTTCCTTCCTTGGTTCATCCTGTTTACTGTCATCATGACTAGGGTTCAGGTAGAGGATTTGAAGCCAGGGCCATCTTACTTCTGAATTCCAAACCCATCTCCACCCTCCCTATTGGATGTTTCCCTTTTGGATGGCAATGTAGAAGCACCAGGGCCTGGCAGGGGAGCGTCCAGTCAGCCAGCCAGCCCGCGCGCCCGCCCTCCCCTTCAGGTGTCTTCTTGGGGCAAGTGACAAGTCTCTGACTCTGCAAACCACCCAAATTCAGCTTTCAGGAAGTCCCTCTGGGATGTGTATGGTGTAGGTGTGTCTCAGTGTGTGTGTGTGTGTGTGTGTGTGTGTGTGTGTGTGTTGGGTGCTGTGGGAAAGCACGGGTCATTTGGAAACCTTGGAAGGTCTCCTCACCCTTCGCCAGGTTCGGGCTCAGTTGCTGAGAGCGGTCAGGAGCCAGCGTGGCTTCCTGTGCTGTCAGCCTCTCTCCTGCTGCCATTCCAGGCCTGCTGCTGCAACTGGCCAGGCTCCCAGGGATTCCGCTGAAGCCAAGCACCCCATGAAGTCGTGTTCCCAAGGCCATTCAGTTCCAAGAGAGCCCCCTGTCTGAGTGCTCTCAGGCACGGGAAGGCACCTTGGTGGTTAGGGATAGGGCGAGGGGCGGTGGAAGCTTGCAGCCCAGTGAAGATGGTCCCTAACCAACAGGAAATGATCCAAAGGTTTCTCGGGGATCGTGTGGGGCATCACCTGTGTACCCGCTCACTGACCCCACCAGCTCCAGCCGGGACTGTCAACAGCGGAGAGAATCAGCCAGGGACAGCCGGGCCTCCTGCATGCATCTCCCTTGTGAAAGCAAGAGAGAAGGCGGGCGTGGAGGTGTGGGGGCTAAGACCCAGAGAGAGACAGACACACAGATAAACACACACACGAACACACACACACACACACACACACACACACACACACGGTTTGGATGACAACCGAGTGTTTCATGTAGGCAGTTGAAAGGCAACTATTCCGCTGGCTGTGACAATGCAGAGGGCTGGGGTCGGCCGGTCGCTGTTTGTGGGTGTGTGCAAGCTGGGCAGTGGACTCTCCTTGCCAGGAACTGTCCTGGTGCGGCCCCTGTGCCCCCGGGCGCCGGATGCCAGCCCCTGGACGCTGTGCGTGTGCTCCCTGGGCGCTTGCGGACAGTTGCTTTGAGCGCGGGGGAGCGGGTGGACGGTGTGGTTTGGGGCCTGGCTCCTGGGGTGCAGCAGGGCCGGGGCCAGGTGGTGGTGGCGCGTGGCAGGTGTCGGGACCGGATTCCCTGTTGCGGGGGGACTGGTGTTGCGGCGCGTGGCGAGTGTAGTAGCGGCCGTGTGTGGCGTTGGGGCATCGGAGGCAGCGTGGAGCGAAGGGGCCCCAGGGTGGTTGCTGTGTGAGCTGTGTGTGTGAGTGAGTGAGTGAGGGAGGCAGTGTGTGGTGAGTGTGTGTGTGTGTGTGTGTATATTTTTGGGTGCTTTAGTGTGAGTGAGGCGTGTGAGTGTGTGTGTGAGTGTGTTGTGTGGGTGTTTGTGCAGTGGAGTGGGCAGGCAGGCAGGCAGGCAGGCAGGCAGGCAGGCAGGCGTTGGGTCGGGTGCGAGTGTGAGCGTGGTCGTTAGGTGGCGGTGTGTGTGTTGTGTGTGTGGCTGGGCGTCGGTGGTGTGTGTTTGCCCAGGAGCGAGCGGGCGGGAGGGCGGGCGGGCGGGCGGAGCGAGCGAGGGAGGTGGAGGGCGTGTCGCCTTGAAGAGGGCAATTGGAAGGCTGAGCGAGCGGCTTGGCGTGGTTGCGCACGCCTGTAATCCTAGCGCTTGGGAGGCTGAGACAGGAGGATCGAGGCCAGCGAGGACCTTCAGCAACTTAGTGAGACACTTTTTGCCACCGCCGCCTCCGAACCGCGCCCTTTTGCCTCCCTCACACCCACACACAACTTCACGATCGCCGCTGCCACGCACACTCGCACACTACACGCTCACACACCACACAGCCACAAACCCACAAACACCCCGCCCCACGACGACACCCACAGCAGCCCGCACTGCCTACACACCTACACACCTACACACAGCCGGCCTGCTCGCTACACCCCACCCTTTCCTACAACCCTGGCCCTCCCACACCGCCTCCCTCCCTGACACCCTCGCTCCCTCACGCACCCACAACCCACCCTCCCCTTTGCCCACCCCACACTGCTCTGCTCACCCTTGAAATCCACGCACAACCCATTCCCACACTAACACTCACTGCACTTGCAGCACCCGGCACTCCCACCCAGGGCTCTCGGAACGCTTTCCCGGGCCCCTTCACCCAGCCCCGTCTCTCCATTCTCGCATCCAAGCTGCCCAAAACCCCGGGCCAGCGGGCCCAGGTGGCCCACACCTGTCATCCCAATCTTTGGGCGTCCCACACCCGATCATCCCGCTGCGCCCGCCACGCACGCCTGCCTGTCTCCGCCCATTCCTCACTCCCTGTGCCCAAGGGCAACACACAACCTGCACCCCAACGGCGGGGCTGCAGCGCCCACACACACTGCACCGGGCTTCCGGACCCCCTCCCCGAACCCGCACTACCGCCACAGGCTCTGGCCCAGTCGCCCCGCATGGACCGACTCCACCTTGCAAGGAGACCCTCGCAGGAGAGGTCTGGGCCCGGGCCGGACTGCTGGCCGAGTCTGCACCTTCGCTACCACTGTCCAGGCCTCCGCGGCTGCAAGCCCCAGCGCACCAAGACCTACCTACCGAAGGAGAGTCCCTGCATCCATTCCCTAGGTGGGGCCGTGCCTCAGCCCGCGGGTGGTCACCTCCTACTACGATGACACGTCCCTCTTGGCCAAACGCCAAGGAACTGTTGATACCTTCTGGGCCCACGCATGTGTTGACAAGTGTGCATATTCACCCGTCCGCCTGTCCGTCCGTCCTTCTGTCCATCCGTCCTTCTGTCCGTCTGTCCCTCCGTCCATCAGTTCCTTCCTTCCTTCCTTCCTTCCTTCCTTCCTTCCTTGGTTCATCCTGTTTACTGTCATCATGACTAGGGTTCAGGTAGAGGATTTGAAGCCAGGGCCATCTTACTTCTGAATTCCAAACCCATCTCCACCCTCCCTATTGGATGTTTCCCTTTTGGATGGCAATGTAGAAGCACCAGGGCCTGGCAGGGGAGCGTCCAGTCAGCCAGCCAGCCCGCGCGCCCGCCCTCCCCTTCAGGTGTCTTCTTGGGGCAAGTGACAAGTCTCTGACTCTGCAAACCACCCAAATTCAGCTTTCAGGAAGTCCCTCTGGGATGTGTATGGTGTAGGTGTGTCTGAGTGTGTGTGTGTGTGTGTGTGTGTGTGTGTGTTGGGTGCTGTGGGAAAGCACGGGTCATTTGGAAACCTTGGAAGGTCTCCTCACCCTTCGCCAGGTTCGGGCTCAGTTGCTGAGAGCGGTCAGGAGCCAGCGTGGCTTCCTGTGCTGTCAGCCTCTCTCCTGCTGCCATTCCAGGCCTGCTGCTGCAACTGGCCAGGCTCCCAGGGATTCCGCTGAAGCCAAGCACCCCATGAAGTCGTGTTCCCAAGGCCATTCAGTTCCAAGAGAGCCCCCTGTCTGAGTGCTCTCAGGCACGGGAAGGCACCTTGGTGGTTAGGGATCGGGCGAGGGGCGGTGGAAGCTTGCAGCCCAGTGAAGATGGTCCCTAACCAACAGGAAATGATCCAAAGGTTTCTCGGGGATGGTATGGGGCATCACCTGTGTACCCGCTCACTGACCCCACCAGTTCCAGCCGGGACTGTCAACAGCGGAGAGAATCAGCCAGGGACAGCCGGGCCTCCTGCATGCATCTCCCTTGTGAAAGCAAGAGAGAAGGCGGTCGTGGAGGTGTGGGGGCTAAGACCCAGAGAGAGACAGACACACAGATAAACACACACACGAACACACACACACACACACACACACACACACACACACACGGTTTGGATGACAACCGAGTGTTTCATGTAGGCAGTTGAAAGGCAACTATTCCGCTGGCTGTGACAATGCAGAGGGCTGGGGTCGGCCGGTCGCTGTTTGTGGGTGTGTGCAAGCTGGGCAGTGGACTCTCCTTGCCAGGAACTGTCCTGGTGCGGCCCCTGTGCCCCCGGGCGCCGGATGCCAGCCCCTGGACGCTGTGCGTGTGCTCCCTGGGCGCTTGCGGACAGTTGCTTTGAGCGCGGGGGAGCGGGTGGACGGTGTGGTTTGGGGCCTGGCTCCTGGGGTGCA
The DNA here is from genome assembly GCF_963383645.1 of Muscardinus avellanarius. Taxonomy (NCBI): domain Eukaryota; kingdom Metazoa; phylum Chordata; class Mammalia; order Rodentia; family Gliridae; genus Muscardinus; species Muscardinus avellanarius. The sequence continues at coordinate 88,268,940 of NC_137800.1, read as the reverse complement.
GCAGGGCCGGGGCCAGGTGGTGGTGGCGCGTGGCAGGTGTCGGGACCGGATTCCCTGTTGCGGGGGACTGGTGTTGCGGCGCGTGGCGAGTGTAGTAGCGGGCGTGTGTGGCGTTGGGGCATCGGAGGAAGCGTGGAGCGAAGGGGCCCCAGGGTGGTTGCTGTGTGAGCTGTGTGTGTGAGTGAGTGAGTGAGGGAGGCAGTGTGTGGTGAGTGTGTGTGTGTGTGTGTGTATATTTTTGGGTGCTTTAGTGTGAGTGAGGCGTGTGAGTGTGTGTGTGAGTGTGTTGTGTGGGTGTTTGTGCAGTGGAGTGGGCAGGCAGGCAGGCAGGCAGGCAGGCAGGCAGGCCGGCGTTGGGTCGGGTGCGAGTGTGAGCGTGGTCGTTAGGTGGCGGTGTGTGTGTTGTGTGTGTGGCTGGGCGTCGGTGGTGTGTGTTTGCGCAGGCGCGAGCGGACAGGCGGGCGGGCGGGCGGGCGGGCGGGCGGAGCGAGCGAGGGAGGTGGAGGGCGTGTCGCCTTGAAGAGCGCGATTGGAAGGCTGAGCGAGCGGCTTCGCGTGGTGGCGCACGCCTGTAATCCTAGCGCTTAGGAGGCTGAGACAGGAGGATCGAGGCCAGCGAAGACCTTCAGCAACTTAGTGAGACCCTTTTTGCCACCGCCGCCTCCGAACCGCGCCCTTTTGCCTCCCTCACACCCACACACAACTTCACGATCGCCGCTGCCACGCACACTCGCACACTACACGCTCACACACCACACAGCCACAAAACCACAAACACCCCGCCCCACGACGACACCCACAGCAGCCCGCACTGCCTACACACCTACACACCTACACACAGCCGGCCTGCTCGCTACACCCCACCCTTTCCTACAACCCTGGCCCTCCCACACCGCCTCCCTCCCTGACACCCTCGCTCTCTCACGCACCCACAACCCACCCTCCCCTTTGCCCACCCCACACTGCTCTGCTCACCCTTGAAATCCACGCACAACCCATTCCCACACTAACACTCACTGCACTTGCAGCACCCGGCACTCCCACCCAGGGCTCTCGGAACGCTTTCCCGGGCCCCTTCACCCAGCCCCGTCTCTCCATTCTCGCATCCAAGCTGCCCAAAACCCCGGGCCAGCGGGCCCAGGTGGCCCACACCTGTCATCCCAATCTTTGGGCGTCCCACACCCGATCATCCCGCTGCGCCCGCCACGCACGCCTGCCTGTCTCCGCCCATTCCTCACTCCCTGTGCCCAAGGGCAACACACAACCTGCACCCCAACGGCGGGGCTGCAGCGCCCACACACACTGCACCGGGCTTCCGGACCCCCTCCCCGAACCCGCACTAGCGCCACAGGCTCTGGCCCAGTCGCCCCGCATGGACCGACTCCACCTTGCAAGGAGACCCTCGCAGGAGAGGTCTGGGCCCGGGCCGGACTGCTGGCCGAGTCTGCACCTTCGCTACCACTGTCCAGGCCTCCGCGGCTGCAAGCCCCAGCGCACCAAGACCTACCTACCGAAGGAGAGTCCCTGCATCCATTCCCTAGGTGGGGCCGTGCCTCAGCCCGCGGGTGGTCACCTCCTACCACGATGACACGTCCCTCTTGGCCAAACGCCAAGGAACTGTTGATACCTTCTGGGCCCACGCACGTGTTGACAAGTGTGCATGTTCACCCGTCCGCCTGTCCGTCCGTCCTTCTGTCCGTCTGTCCCTCCGTCCATCAGTTCCTTCCTTCCTTCCTTCCTTCCTTCCTTCCTTCCTTCCTTGGTTCATCCTGTTTACTGTCATCATGACTAGGGTTCAGGTAGAGGATTTGAAGCCAGGGCCATCTTACTTCTGAATTCCAAACCCATCTCCACCCTCCCTATTGGATGTTTCCCTTTTGGATGGCAATGTAGAAGCACCAGGGCCTGGCAGGGGAGCGTCCAGTCAGCCAGCCAGCCCGCGTGCCCGCCCTCCCCTTCAGGTGTCTTCTTGGGGCAAGTGACAAGTCTCTGACTCTGCAAACCACCCAAATTCAGCTTTCAGGAAGTCCCTCTGGGATGTGTATGGTGTAGGTGTGTCTGAGTGTGTGTGTGTGTGTGTGTGTGTGTGTGTTGGGTGCTGTGGGAAAGCACGGGTCATTTGGAAACCTTGGAAGGTCTCCTCACCCTTCGCCAGGTTCGGGCTCAGTTGCTGAGAGCGGTCAGGAGCCAGCGTGGCTTCCTGTGCTGTCAGCCTCTCTCCTGCTGCCATTCCAGGCCTGCTGCTGCAACTGGCCAGGCTCCCAGGGATTCCGCTGAAGCCAAGCACCCCATGAAGTCGTCTTCCCAAGGCCATTCAGTTCCAAGAGAGCCCCCTGTCTGAGTGCTCTCAGGCACGGGAAGGCACCTTGGTGGTTAGGGATAGGGCGAGGGGCGGTGGAAGCTTGCAGCCCAGTGAAGATGGTCCCTAACCAACAGGAAATGATCCAAAGGTTTCTCGGGGATCGTGTGGGGCATCACCTGTGTACCCGCTCACTGACCCCACCAGCTCCAGCCGGGACTGTCAACAGCGGAGAGAATCAGCCAGGGACAGCCGGGCCTCCTGCATGCATCTCCCTTGTGAAAGCAAGAGAGAAGGCGGTCGTGGAGGTGTGGGGGCTAAGACCCAGAGAGAGACAGACACACAGATAAACACACACACGAACACACACACACACACACACACACACACACACACGGTTTGGATGACAACCGAGTGTTTCATGTAGGCAGTTGAAAGGCAACTATTCCGCTGGCTGTGACAATGCAGAGGGCTGGGGTCGGCCGGTCGCTGTTTGTGGGTGTGTGCAAGCTGGGCAGTGGACTCTCCTTGCCAGGAACTGTCCTGGTGCGGCCCCTGTGCCCCCGGGCGCCGGATGCCAGCCCCTGGACGCTGTGCGTGTGCTCCCTGGGCGCTTGCGGACAGTTGCTTTGAGCGCGGGGGAGCGGGTGGACGGTGTGGTTTGGGGCCTGGCTCCTGGGGTGCAGCAGGGCCGGGGCCAGGTGGTGGTGGCGCGTGGCAGGTGTCGGGACCGGATTCCCTGTTGCGAGGGACTGGTGTTGCGGCGCGTGGCGAGTGTAGTAGCGGGCGTGTGTGGCGTTGGGGCATCGGAGGCAGCGTGGAGCGAAGGGGCCCCAGGGTGGTTGCTGTGTGAGCTGTGTGTGTGAGTGAGTGAGTGAGGGAGGCAGTGTGTGGTGAGTGTGTGTGTGTGTGTGTGTATATTTTTGGGTGCTTTAGTGTGAGTGAGGCGTGTGAGTGTGTGTGTGAGTGTGTTGTGTGGGTGTTTGTGCAGTGGAGTGGGCAGGCAGGCAGGCAGGCAGGCAGGCAGGCAGGCAGGCGTTGGGTCGGGTGCGAGTGTGAGCGTGGTCGTTAGGTGGCGGTGTGTGTGTTGTGTGTGTGGCTGGGCGTCGGTGGTGTGTGTTTGCCCAGGAGCGAGCGGGCGGGAGGGCGGGCGGGCGGGCGGAGCGAGCGAGGGAGGTGGAGGGCGTGTCGCCTTGAAGAGGGCAATTGGAAGGCTGAGCGAGCGGCTTGGCGTGGTTGCGCACGCCTATAATCCTAGCGCTTGGGAGGCTGAGACAGGAGGATCGAGGCCAGCGAGGACCTTCAGCAACTTAGTGAGACACTTTTTGCCACCGCCGCCTCCGAACCGCGCCCTTTTGCCTCCCTCACACCCACACACAACTTCACGATCGCCGCTGCCACGCACACTCGCACACTACACGCTCACACACCACACAGCCACAAACCCACAAACACCCCGCCCCACGACGACACCCACAGCAGCCCGCACTGCCTACACACCTACACACCTACACAAAGCCGGCCTGCTCGCTACACCCCACCCTTTCCTACAACCCTGGCCCTCCCACACCGCCTCCCTCCCTGACACCCTCGCTCCCTCACGCACCCACAACCCACCCTCCCCTTTGCCCACCCCACACTGCTCTGCTCACCCTTGAAATCCACGCACAACCCATTCCCACACTAACACTCACTGCACTTGCAGCACCCGGCACTCCCACCCAGGGCTCTCGGAACGCTTTCCCGGGCCCCTTCACCCAGCCCCGTCTCTCCATTCTCGCATCCAAGCTGCCCAAAACCCCGGGCCAGCGGGCCCAGGTGGCCCACACCTGTCATCCCAATCTTTGGGCGTCCCACACCCGATCATCCCGCTGCGCCCGCCACGCACGCCTGCCTGTCTCCGCCCATTCCTCACTCCCTGTGCCCAAGGGCAACACACAACCTGCACCCCAACGGCGGGGCTGCAGCGCCCACACACACTGCACCGGGCTTCCGGACCCCCTCCCCGAACCCGCACTACCGCCACAGGCTCTGGCCCAGTCGCCCCGCATGGACCGACTCCACCTTGCAAGGAGACCCTCGCAGGAGAGGTCTGGGCCCGGGCCGGACTGCTGGCCGAGTCTGCACCTTCGCTACCACTGTCCAGGCCTCCGCGGCTGCAAGCCCCAGCGCACCAAGACCTACCTACCGAAGGAGAGTCCCTGCATCCATTCCCTAGGTGGGGCCGTGCCTCAGCCCGCGGGTGGTCACCTCCTACTACGATGACACGTCCCTCTTGGCCAAACGCCAAGGAACTGTTGATACCTTCTGGGCCCACGCATGTGTTGACAAGTGTGCATATTCACCCGTCCGCCTGTCCGTCCGTCCTTCTGTCCATCCGTCCTTCTGTCCGTCTGTCCCTCCGTCCATCAGTTCCTTCCTTCCTTCCTTCCTTCCTTCCTTCCTTCCTTGGTTCATCCTGTTTACTGTCATCATGACTAGGGTTCAGGTAGAGGATTTGAAGCCAGGGCCATCTTACTTCTGAATTCCAAACCCATCTCCACCCTCCCTATTGGATGTTTCCCTTTTGGATGGCAATGTAGAAGCACCAGGGCCTGGCAGGGGAGCGTCCAGTCAGCCAGCCAGCCCGCGCGCCCGCCCTCCCCTTCAGGTGTCTTCTTGGGGCAAGTGACAAGTCTCTGACTCTGCAAACCACCCAAATTCAGCTTTCAGGAAGTCCCTCTGGGATGTGTATGGTGTAGGTGTGTCTGAGTGTGTGTGTGTGTGTGTGTGTGTGTGTGTGTTGGGTGCTGTGGGAAAGCACGGGTCATTTGGAAACCTTGGAAGGTCTCCTCACCCTTCGCCAGGTTCGGGCTCAGTTGCTGAGAGCGGTCAGGAGCCAGCGTGGCTTCCTGTGCTGTCAGCCTCTCTCCTGCTGCCATTCCAGGCCTGCTGCTGCAACTGGCCAGGCTCCCAGGGATTCCGCTGAAGCCAAGCACCCCATGAAGTCGTGTTCCCAAGGCCATTCAGTTCCAAGAGAGCCCCCTGTCTGAGTGCTCTCAGGCACGGGAAGGCACCTTGGTGGTTAGGGATCGGGCGAGGGGCGGTGGAAGCTTGCAGCCCAGTGAAGATGGTCCCTAACCAACAGGAAATGATCCAAAGGTTTCTCGGGGATGGTATGGGGCATCACCTGTGTACCCGCTCACTGACCCCACCAGTTCCAGCCGGGACTGTCAACAGCGGAGAGAATCAGCCAGGGACAGCCGGGCCTCCTGCATGCATCTCCCTTGTGAAAGCAAGAGAGAAGGCGGTCGTGGAGGTGTGGGGGCTAAGACCCAGAGAGAGACAGACACACAGATAAACACACACACGAACACACACACACACACACACACACACACACACACACACACGGTTTGGATGACAACCGAGTGTTTCATGTAGGCAGTTGAAAGGCAACTATTCCGCTGGCTGTGACAATGCAGAGGGCTGGGGTCGGCCGGTCGCTGTTTGTGGGTGTGTGCAAGCTGGGCAGTGGACTCTCCTTGCCAGGAACTGTCCTGGTGCGGCCCCTGTGCCCCCGGGCGCCGGATGCCAGCCCCTGGACGCTGTGCGTGTGCTCCCTGGGCGCTTGCGGACAGTTGCTTTGAGCGCGGGGGAGCGGGTGGACGGTGTGGTTTGGGGCCTGGCTCCTGGGGTGCAGCAGGGCCGGGGCCAGGTGGTGGTGGCGCGTGGCAGGTGTCGGGACCGGATTCCCTGTTGCGGGGGACTGGTGTTGCGGCGCGTGGCGAGTGTAGTAGCGGGCGTGTGTGGCGTTGGGGCATCGGAGGAAGCGTGGAGCGAAGGGGCCCCAGGGTGGTTGCTGTGTGAGCTGTGTGTGTGAGTGAGTGAGTGAGGGAGGCAGTGTGTGGTGAGTGTGTGTGTGTGTGTGTGTATATTTTTGGGTGCTTTAGTGTGAGTGAGGCGTGTGAGTGTGTGTGTGAGTGTGTTGTGTGGGTGTTTGTGCAGTGGAGTGGGCAGGCAGGCAGGCAGGCAGGCAGGCAGGCAGGCCGGCGTTGGGTCGGGTGCGAGTGTGAGCGTGGTCGTTAGGTGGCGGTGTGTGTGTTGTGTGTGTGGCTGGGCGTCGGTGGTGTGTGTTTGCGCAGGCGCGAGCGGACAGGCGGGCGGGCGGGCGGGCGGGCGGGCGGAGCGAGCGAGGGAGGTGGAGGGCGTGTCGCCTTGAAGAGCGCGATTGGAAGGCTGAGCGAGCGGCTTCGCGTGGTGGCGCACGCCTGTAATCCTAGCGCTTAGGAGGCTGAGACAGGAGGATCGAGGCCAGCGAAGACCTTCAGCAACTTAGTGAGACCCTTTTTGCCACCGCCGCCTCCGAACCGCGCCCTTTTGCCTCCCTCACACCCACACACAACTTCACGATCGCCGCTGCCACGCACACTCGCACACTACACGCTCACACACCACACAGCCACAAAACCACAAACACCCCGCCCCACGACGACACCCACAGCAGCCCGCACTGCCTACACACCTACACACCTACACACAGCCGGCCTGCTCGCTACACCCCACCCTTTCCTACAACCCTGGCCCTCCCACACCGCCTCCCTCCCTGACACCCTCGCTCTCTCACGCACCCACAACCCACCCTCCCCTTTGCCCACCCCACACTGCTCTGCTCACCCTTGAAATCCACGCACAACCCATTCCCACACTAACACTCACTGCACTTGCAGCACCCGGCACTCCCACCCAGGGCTCTCGGAACGCTTTCCCGGGCCCCTTCACCCAGCCCCGTCTCTCCATTCTCGCATCCAAGCTGCCCAAAACCCCGGGCCAGCGGGCCCAGGTGGCCCACACCTGTCATCCCAATCTTTGGGCGTCCCACACCCGATCATCCCGCTGCGCCCGCCACGCACGCCTGCCTGTCTCCGCCCATTCCTCACTCCCTGTGCCCAAGGGCAACACACAACCTGCACCCCAACGGCGGGGCTGCAGCGCCCACACACACTGCACCGGGCTTCCGGACCCCCTCCCCGAACCCGCACTAGCGCCACAGGCTCTGGCCCAGTCGCCCCGCATGGACCGACTCCACCTTGCAAGGAGACCCTCGCAGGAGAGGTCTGGGCCCGGGCCGGACTGCTGGCCGAGTCTGCACCTTCGCTACCACTGTCCAGGCCTCCGCGGCTGCAAGCCCCAGCGCACCAAGACCTACCTACCGAAGGAGAGTCCCTGCATCCATTCCCTAGGTGGGGCCGTGCCTCAGCCCGCGGGTGGTCACCTCCTACCACGATGACACGTCCCTCTTGGCCAAACGCCAAGGAACTGTTGATACCTTCTGGGCCCACGCACGTGTTGACAAGTGTGCATGTTCACCCGTCCGCCTGTCCGTCCGTCCTTCTGTCCGTCTGTCCCTCCGTCCATCAGTTCCTTCCTTCCTTCCTTCCTTCCTTCCTTCCTTCCTTCCTTGGTTCATCCTGTTTACTGTCATCATGACTAGGGTTCAGGTAGAGGATTTGAAGCCAGGGCCATCTTACTTCTGAATTCCAAACCCATCTCCACCCTCCCTATTGGATGTTTCCCTTTTGGATGGCAATGTAGAAGCACCAGGGCCTGGCAGGGGAGCGTCCAGTCAGCCAGCCAGCCCGCGTGCCCGCCCTCCCCTTCAGGTGTCTTCTTGGGGCAAGTGACAAGTCTCTGACTCTGCAAACCACCCAAATTCAGCTTTCAGGAAGTCCCTCTGGGATGTGTATGGTGTAGGTGTGTCTGAGTGTGTGTGTGTGTGTGTGTGTGTGTGTGTGTGTTGGGTGCTGTGGGAAAGCACGGGTCATTTGGAAACCTTGGAAGGTCTCCTCACCCTTCGCCAGGTTCGGGCTCAGTTGCTGAGAGCGGTCAGGAGCCAGCGTGGCTTCCTGTGCTGTCAGCCTCTCTCCTGCTGCCATTCCAGGCCTGCTGCTGCAACTGGCCAGGCTCCCAGGGATTCCGCTGAAGCCAAGCACCCCATGAAGTCGTCTTCCCAAGGCCATTCAGTTCCAAGAGAGCCCCCTGTCTGAGTGCTCTCAGGCACGGGAAGGCACCTTGGTGGTTAGGGATAGGGCGAGGGGCGGTGGAAGCTTGCAGCCCAGTGAAGATGGTCCCTAACCAACAGGAAATGATCCAAAGGTTTCTCGGGGATCGTGTGGGGCATCACCTGTGTACCCGCTCACTGACCCCACCAGCTCCAGCCGGGACTGTCAACAGCGGAGAGAATCAGCCAGGGACAGCCGGGCCTCCTGCATGCATCTCCCTTGTGAAAGCAAGAGAGAAGGCGGTCGTGGAGGTGTGGGGGCTAAGACCCAGAGAGAGACAGACACACAGATAAACACACACACGAACACACACACACACACACACACACACACACACACGGTTTGGATGACAACCGAGTGTTTCATGTAGGCAGTTGAAAGGCAACTATTCCGCTGGCTGTGACAATGCAGAGGGCTGGGGTCGGCCGGTCGCTGTTTGTGGGTGTGTGCAAGCTGGGCAGTGGACTCTCCTTGCCAGGAACTGTCCTGGTGCGGCCCCTGTGCCCCCGGGCGCCGGATGCCAGCCCCTGGACGCTGTGCGTGTGCTCCCTGGGCGCTTGCGGACAGTTGCTTTGAGCGCGGGGGAGCGGGTGGACGGTGTGGTTTGGGGCCTGGCTCCTGGGGTGCAGCAGGGCCGGGGCCAGGTGGTGGTGGCGCGTGGCAGGTGTCGGGACCGGATTCCCTGTTGCGAGGGACTGGTGTTGCGGCGCGTGGCGAGTGTAGTAGCGGGCGTGTGTGGCGTTGGGGCATCGGAGGCAGCGTGGAGCGAAGGGGCCCCAGGGTGGTTGCTGTGTGAGCTGTGTGTGTGAGTGAGTGAGTGAGGGAGGCAGTGTGTGGTGAGTGTGTGTGTGTGTGTGTGTATATTTTTGGGTGCTTTAGTGTGAGTGAGGCGTGTGAGTGTGTGTGTGAGTGTGTTGTGTGGGTGTTTGTGCAGTGGAGTGGGCAGGCAGGCAGGCAGGCAGGCAGGCAGGCGTTGGGTCGGGTGCGAGTGTGAGCGTGGTCGTTAGGTGGCGGTGTGTGTGTTGTGTGTGTGGCTGGGCGTCGGTGGTGTGTGTTTGCCCAGGAGCGAGCGGGCGGGAGGGCGGGCGGGCGGGCGGAGCGAGCGAGGGAGGTGGAGGGCGTGTCGCCTTGAAGAGGGCAATTGGAAGGCTGAGCGAGCGGCTTGGCGTGGTTGCGCACGCCTATAATCCTAGCGCTTGGGAGGCTGAGACAGGAGGATCGAGGCCAGCGAGGACCTTCAGCAACTTAGTGAGACACTTTTTGCCACCGCCGCCTCCGAACCGCGCCCTTTTGCCTCCCTCACACCCACACACAACTTCACGATCGCCGCTGCCACGCACACTCGCACACTACACGCTCACACACCACACAGCCACAAACCCACAAACACCCCGCCCCACGACGACACCCACAGCAGCCCGCACTGCCTACACACCTACACACCTACACAAAGCCGGCCTGCTCGCTACACCCCACCCTTTCCTACAACCCTGGCCCTCCCACACCGCCTCCCTCCCTGACACCCTCGCTCCCTCACGCACCCACAACCCACCCTCCCCTTTGCCCACCCCACACTGCTCTGCTCACCCTTGAAATCCACGCACAACCCATTCCCACACTAACACTCACTGCACTTGCAGCACCCGGCACTCCCACCCAGGGCTCTCGGAACGCTTTCCCGGGCCCCTTCACCCAGCCCCGTCTCTCCATTCTCGCATCCAAGCTGCCCAAAACCCCGGGCCAGCGGGCCCAGGTGGCCCACACCTGTCATCCCAATCTTTGGGCGTCCCACACCCGATCATCCCGCTGCGCCCGCCACGCACGCCTGCCTGTCTCCGCCCATTCCTCACTCCCTGTGCCCAAGGGCAACACACAACCTGCACCCCAACGGCGGGGCTGCAGCGCCCACACACACTGCACCGGGCTTCCGGACCCCCTCCCCGAACCCGCACTACCGCCACAGGCTCTGGCCCAGTCGCCCCGCATGGACCGACTCCACCTTGCAAGGAGACCCTCGCAGGAGAGGTCTGGGCCCGGGCCGGACTGCTGGCCGAGTCTGCACCTTCGCTACCACTGTCCAGGCCTCCGCGGCTGCAAGCCCCAGCGCACCAAGACCTACCTACCGAAGGAGAGTCCCTGCATCCATTCCCTAGGTGGGGCCGTGCCTCAGCCCGCGGGTGGTCACCTCCTACTACGATGACACGTCCCTCTTGGCCAAACGCCAAGGAACTGTTGATACCTTCTGGGCCCACGCATGTGTTGACAAGTGTGCATATTCACCCGTCCGCCTGTCCGTCCGTCCTTCTGTCCATCCGTCCTTCTGTCCGTCTGTCCCTCCGTCCATCAGTTCCTTCCTTCCTTCCTTCCTTCCTTCCTTCCTTCCTTGGTTCATCCTGTTTACTGTCATCATGACTAGGGTTCAGGTAGAGGATTTGAAGCCAGGGCCATCTTACTTCTGAATTCCAAACCCATCTCCACCCTCCCTATTGGATGTTTCCCTTTTGGATGGCAATGTAGAAGCACCAGGGCCTGGCAGGGGAGCGTCCAGTCAGCCAGCCAGCCCGCGCGCCCGCCCTCCCCTTCAGGTGTCTTCTTGGGGCAAGTGACAAGTCTCTGACTCTGCAAACCACCCAAATTCAGCTTTCAGGAAGTCCCTCTGGGATGTGTATGGTGTAGGTGTGTCTGAGTGTGTGTGTGTGTGTGTGTGTGTGTGTGTGTTGGGTGCTGTGGGAAAGCACGGGTCATTTGGAAACCTTGGAAGGTCTCCTCACCCTTCGCCAGGTTCGGGCTCAGTTGCTGAGAGCGGTCAGGAGCCAGCGTGGCTTCCTGTGCTGTCAGCCTCTCTCCTGCTGCCATTCCAGGCCTGCTGCTGCAACTGGCCAGGCTCCCAGGGATTCCGCTGAAGCCAAGCACCCCATGAAGTCGTGTTCCCAAGGCCATTCAGTTCCAAGAGAGCCCCCTGTCTGAGTGCTCTCAGGCACGGGAAGGCACCTTGGTGGTTAGGGATCGGGCGAGGGGCGGTGGAAGCTTGCAGCCCAGTGAAGATGGTCCCTAACCAACAGGAAATGATCCAAAGGTTTCTCGGGGATGGTATGGGGCATCACCTGTGTACCCGCTCACTGACCCCACCAGTTCCAGCCGGGACTGTCAACAGCGGAGAGAATCAGCCAGGGACAGCCGGGCCTCCTGCATGCATCTCCCTTGTGAAAGCAAGAGAGAAGGCGGTCGTGGAGGTGTGGGGGCTAAGACCCAGAGAGAGACAGACACACAGATAAACACACACACGAACACACACACACACACACACACACACACACACACACACGGTTTGGATGACAACCGAGTGTTTCATGTAGGCAGTTGAAAGGCAACTATTCCGCTGGCTGTGACAATGCAGAGGGCTGGGGTCGGCCGGTCGCTGTTTGTGGGTGTGTGCAAGCTGGGCAGTGGACTCTCCTTGCCAGGAACTGTCCTGGTGCGGCCCCTGTGCCCCCGGGCGCCGGATGCCAGCCCCTGGACGCTGTGCGTGTGCTCCCTGGGCGCTTGCGGACAGTTGCTTTGAGCGCGGGGGAGCGGGTGGACGGTGTGGTTTGGGGCCTGGCTCCTGGGGTGCAGCAGGGCCGGGGCCAGGTGGTGGTGGCGCGTGGCAGGTGTCGGGACCGGATTCCCTGTTGCGGGGGACTGGTGTTGCGGCGCGTGGCGAGTGTAGTAGCGGGCGTGTGTGGCGTTGGGGCATCGGAGGAAGCGTGGAGCGAAGGGGCCCCAGGGTGGTTGCTGTGTGAGCTGTGTGTGTGAGTGAGTGAGTGAGGGAGGCAGTGTGTGGTGAGTGTGTGTGTGTGTGTGTGTATATTTTTGGGTGCTTTAGTGTGAGTGAGGCGTGTGAGTGTGTGTGTGAGTGTGTTGTGTGGGTGTTTGTGCAGTGGAGTGGGCAGGCAGGCAGGCAGGCAGGCAGGCAGGCAGGCCGGCGTTGGGTCGGGTGCGAGTGTGAGCGTGGTCGTTAGGTGGCGGTGTGTGTGTTGTGTGTGTGGCTGGGCGTCGGTGGTGTGTGTTTGCGCAGGCGCGAGCGGACAGGCGGGCGGGCGGGCGGGCGGGCGGGCGGAGCGAGCGAGGGAGGTGGAGGGCGTGTCGCCTTGAAGAGCGCGATTGGAAGGCTGAGCGAGCGGCTTCGCGTGGTGGCGCACGCCTGTAATCCTAGCGCTTAGGAGGCTGAGACAGGAGGATCGAGGCCAGCGAAGACCTTCAGCAACTTAGTGAGACCCTTTTTGCCACCGCCGCCTCCGAACCGCGCCCTTTTGCCTCCCTCACACCCACACACAACTTCACGATCGCCGCTGCCACGCACACTCGCACACTACACGCTCACACACCACACAGCCACAAAACCACAAACACCCCGCCCCACGACGACACCCACAGCAGCCCGCACTGCCTACACACCTACACACCTACACACAGCCGGCCTGCTCGCTACACCCCACCCTTTCCTACAACCCTGGCCCTCCCACACCGCCTCCCTCCCTGACACCCTCGCTCTCTCACGCACCCACAACCCACCCTCCCCTTTGCCCACCCCACACTGCTCTGCTCACCCTTGAAATCCACGCACAACCCATTCCCACACTAACACTCACTGCACTTGCAGCACCCGGCACTCCCACCCAGGGCTCTCGGAACGCTTTCCCGGGCCCCTTCACCCAGCCCCGTCTCTCCATTCTCGCATCCAAGCTGCCCAAAACCCCGGGCCAGCGGGCCCAGGTGGCCCACACCTGTCATCCCAATCTTTGGGCGTCCCACACCCGATCATCCCGCTGCGCCCGCCACGCACGCCTGCCTGTCTCCGCCCATTCCTCACTCCCTGTGCCCAAGGGCAACACACAACCTGCACCCCAACGGCGGGGCTGCAGCGCCCACACACACTGCACCGGGCTTCCGGACCCCCTCCCCGAACCCGCACTAGCGCCACAGGCTCTGGCCCAGTCGCCCCGCATGGACCGACTCCACCTTGCAAGGAGACCCTCGCAGGAGAGGTCTGGGCCCGGGCCGGACTGCTGGCCGAGTCTGCACCTTCGCTACCACTGTCCAGGCCTCCGCGGCTGCAAGCCCCAGCGCACCAAGACCTACCTACCGAAGGAGAGTCCCTGCATCCATTCCCTAGGTGGGGCCGTGCCTCAGCCCGCGGGTGGTCACCTCCTACCACGATGACACGTCCCTCTTGGCCAAACGCCAAGGAACTGTTGATACCTTCTGGGCCCACGCACGTGTTGACAAGTGTGCATGTTCACCCGTCCGCCTGTCCGTCCGTCCTTCTGTCCGTCTGTCCCTCCGTCCATCAGTTCCTTCCTTCCTTCCTTCCTTCCTTCCTTCCTTCCTTGGTTCATCCTGTTTACTGTCATCATGACTAGGGTTCAGGTAGAGGATTTGAAGCCAGGGCCATCTTACTTCTGAATTCCAAACCCATCTCCACCCTCCCTATTGGATGTTTCCCTTTTGGATGGCAATGTAGAAGCACCAGGGCCTGGCAGGGGAGCGTCCAGTCAGCCAGCCAGCCCGCGTGCCCGCCCTCCCCTTCAGGTGTCTTCTTGGGGCAAGTGACAAGTCTCTGACTCTGCAAACCACCCAAATTCAGCTTTCAGGAAGTCCCTCTGGGATGTGTATGGTGTAGGTGTGTCTGAGTGTGTGTGTGTGTGTGTGTGTGTGTGTGTGTGTGTGTTGGGTGCTGTGGGAAAGCACGGGTCATTTGGAAACCTTGGAAGGTCTCCTCACCCTTCGCCAGGTTCGGGCTCAGTTGCTGAGAGCGGTCAGGAGCCAGCGTGGCTTCCTGTGCTGTCAGCCTCTCTCCTGCTGCCATTCCAGGCCTGCTGCTGCAACTGGCCAGGCTCCCAGGGATTCCGCTGAAGCCAAGCACCCCATGAAGTCGTCTTCCCAAGGCCATTCAGTTCCAAGAGAGCCCCCTGTCTGAGTGCTCTCAGGCACGGGAAGGCACCTTGGTGGTTAGGGATAGGGCGAGGGGCGGTGGAAGCTTGCAGCCCAGTGAAGATGGTCCCTAACCAACAGGAAATGATCCAAAGGTTTCTCGGGGATCGTGTGGGGCATCACCTGTGTACCCGCTCACTGACCCCACCAGCTCCAGCCGGGACTGTCAACAGCGGAGAGAATCAGCCAGGGACAGCCGGGCCTCCTGCATGCATCTCCCTTGTGAAAGCAAGAGAGAAGGCGGTCGTGGAGGTGTGGGGGCTAAGACCCAGAGAGAGACAGACACACAGATAAACACACACACGAACACACACACACACACACACACACACACACACGGTTTGGATGACAACCGAGTGTTTCATGTAGGCAGTTGAAAGGCAACTATTCCGCTGGCTGTGACAATGCAGAGGGCTGGGGTCGGCCGGTCGCTGTTTGTGGGTGTGTGCAAGCTGGGCAGTGGACTCTCCTTGCCAGGAACTGTCCTGGTGCGGCCCCTGTGCCCCCGGGCGCCGGATGCCAGCCCCTGGACGCTGTGCGTGTGCTCCCTGGGCGCTTGCGGACAGTTGCTTTGAGCGCGGGGGAGCGGGTGGACGGTGTGGTTTGGGGCCTGGCTCCTGGGGTGCAGCAGGGCCGGGGCCAGGTGGTGGTGGCGCGTGGCAGGTGTCGGGACCGGATTCCCTGTTGCGAGGGACTGGTGTTGCGGCGCGTGGCGAGTGTAGTAGCGGGCGTGTGTGGCGTTGGGGCATCGGAGGCAGCGTGGAGCGAAGGGGCCCCAGGGTGGTTGCTGTGTGAGCTGTGTGTGTGAGTGAGTGAGTGAGGGAGGCAGTGTGTGGTGAGTGTGTGTGTGTGTGTGTGTGTATATTTTTGGGTGCTTTAGTGTGAGTGAGGCGTGTGAGTGTGTGTGTGAGTGTGTTGTGTGGGTGTTTGTGCAGTGGAGTGGGCAGGCAGGCAGGCAGGCAGGCAGGCAGGCAGGCGTTGGGTCGGGTGCGAGTGTGAGCGTGGTCGTTAGGTGGCGGTGTGTGTGTTGTGTGTGTGGCTGGGCGTCGGTGGTGTGTGTTTGCCCAGGAGCGAGCGGGCGGGAGGGCGGGCGGGCGGGCGGAGCGAGCGAGGGAGGTGGAGGGCGTGTCGCCTTGAAGAGGGCAATTGGAAGGCTGAGCGAGCGGCTTGGCGTGGTTGCGCACGCCTGTAATCCTAGCGCTTGGGAGGCTGAGACAGGAGGATCGAGGCCAGCGAGGACCTTCAGCAACTTAGTGAGACACTTTTTGCCACCGCCGCCTCCGAACCGCGCCCTTTTGCCTCCCTCACACCCACACACAACTTCACGATCGCCGCTGCCACGCACACTCGCACACTACACGCTCACACACCACACAGCCACAAACCCACAAACACCCCGCCCCACGACGACACCCACAGCAGCCCGCACTGCCTACACACCTACACACCTACACAAAGCCGGCCTGCTCGCTACACCCCACCCTTTCCTACAACCCTGGCCCTCCCACACCGCCTCCCTCCCTGACACCCTCGCTCCCTCACGCACCCACAACCCACCCTCCCCTTTGCCCACCCCACACTGCTCTGCTCACCCTTGAAATCCACGCACAACCCATTCCCACACTAACACTCACTGCACTTGCAGCACCCGGCACTCCCACCCAGGGCTCTCGGAACGCTTTCCCGGGCCCCTTCACCCAGCCCCGTCTCTCCATTCTCGCATCCAAGCTGCCCAAAACCCCGGGCCAGCGGGCCCAGGTGGCCCACACCTGTCATCCCAATCTTTGGGCGTCCCACACCCGATCATCCCGCTGCGCCCGCCACGCACGCCTGCCTGTCTCCGCCCATTCCTCACTCCCTGTGCCCAAGGGCAACACACAACCTGCACCCCAACGGCGGGGCTGCAGCGCCCACACACACTGCACCGGGCTCCCGGACCCCCTCCCCGAACCCGCACTACCGCCACAGGCTCTGGCCCAGTCGCCCCGCATGGACCGACTCCACCTTGCAAGGAGACCCTCGCAGGAGAGGTCTGGGCCCGGGCCGGACTGCTGGCCGAGTCTGCACCTTCGCTACCACTGTCCAGGCCTCCGCGGCTGCAAGCCCCAGCGCACCAAGACCTACCTACCGAAGGAGAGTCCCTGCATCCATTCCCTAGGTGGGGCCGTGCCTCAGCCGGCGGGTGGTCACCTCCTACTACGATGACACGTCCCTCTTGGCCAAACGCCAAGGAACTGTTGATACCTTCTGGGCCCACGCATGTGTTGACAAGTGTGCATATTCACCCGTCCGCCTGTCCGTCCGTCCTTCTGTCCGTCCGTCCTTCTGTCCGTCTGTCCCTCCGTCCATCAGTTCCTTCCTTCCTTCCTTCCTTCCTTCCTTCCTTCCTTGGTTCATCCTGTTTACTGTCATCATGACTAGGGTTCAGGTAGAGGATTTGAAGCCAGGGCCATCTTACTTCTGAATTCCAAACCCATCTCCACCCTCCCTATTGGATGTTTCCCTTTTGGATGGCAATGTAGAAGCACCAGGGCCTGGCAGGGGAGCGTCCAGTCAGCCAGCCAGCCCGCGTGCCCGCCCTCCCCTTCAGGTGTCTTCTTGGGGCAAGTGACAAGTCTCTGACGCTGCAAACCACCCAAATTCAGCTTTCAGGAAGTCCCTCTGGGATGTGTATGGTGTAGGTGTGTCTGAGTGTGTGTGTGTGTGTGTGTGTGTGTGTGTGTGTTGGGTGCTGTGGGAAAGCACGGGTCATTTGGAAACCTTGGAAGGTCTCCTCACCCTTCGCCAGGTTCGGGCTCAGTTGCTGAGAGCGGTCAGGAGCCAGCGTGGCTTCCTGTGCTGTCAGCCTCTCTCCTGCTGCCATTCCAGGCCTGCTGCTGCAACTGGCCAGGCTCCCAGGGATTCCGCTGAAGCCAAGCACCCCATGAAGTCGTCTTCCCAAGGCCATTCAGTTCCAAGAGAGCCCCCTGTCTGAGTGCTCTCAGGCACGGGAAGGCACCTTGGTGGTTAGGGATAGGGCGAGGGGCGGTGGAAGCTTGCAGCCCAGTGAAGATGGTCCCTAACCAACAGGAAATGATCCAAAGGTTTCTCGGGGATCGTGTGGGGCATCACCTGTGTACCCGCTCACTGACCCCACCAGCTCCAGCCGGGACTGTCAACAGCGGAGAGAATCAGCCAGGGACAGCCGGGCCTCCTGCATGCATCTCCCTTGTGAAAGCAAGAGAGAAGGCGGTCGTGGAGGTGTGGGGGCTAAGACCCAGAGAGAGACAGACACACAGATAAACACACACACGAACACACACACACACACACACACACACACACACGGTTTGGATGACAACCGAGTGTTTCATGTAGGCAGTTGAAAGGCAACTATTCCGCTGGCTGTGACAATGCAGAGGGCTGGGGTCGGCCGGTCGCTGTTTGTGGGTGTGTGCAAGCTGGGCAGTGGACTCTCCTTGCCAGGAACTGTCCTGGTGCGGCCCCTGTGCCCCCGGGCGCCGGATGCCAGCCCCTGGACGCTGTGCGTGTGCTCCCTGGGCGCTTGCGGACAGTTGCTTTGAGCGCGGGGGAGCGGGTGGACGGTGTGGTTTGGGGCCTGGCTCCTGGGGTGCAGCAGGGCCGGGGCCAGGTGGTGGTGGCGCGTGGCAGGTGTCGGGACCGGATTCCCTGTTGCGGGGGACTGGTGTTGCGGCGCGTGGCGAGTGTAGTAGCGGGCGTGTGTGGCGTTGGGGCATCGGAGGCAGCGTGGAGCGAAGGGGCCCCAGGGTGGTTGCTGTGTGAGCTGTGTGTGTGAGTGAGTGAGTGAGGGAGGCAGTGTGTGGTGAGTGTGTGTGTGTGTGTGTGTATATTTTTGGGTGCTTTAGTGTGAGTGAGGCGTGTGAGTGTGTGTGTGAGTGTGTTGTGTGGGTGTTTGTGCAGTGGAGTGGGCAGGCAGGCAGGCAGGCAGGCAGGCAGGCCGGCGTTGGGTCGGGTGCGAGTGTGAGCGTGGTCGTTAGGTGGCGGTGTGTGTGTTGTGTGTGTGGCTGGGCGTCGGTGGTGTGTGTTTGCGCAGGCGCGAGCGGGCGGGCGGGCGGGCGGGCGGAGCGAGCGAGGGAGGTGGAGGGCGTGTCGCCTTGAAGAGCGCGATTGGAAGGCTGAGCGAGCGGCTTGGCGTGGTGGCGCACGCCTGTAATCCTAGCGCTTGGGAGGCTGAGACAGGAGGATCGAGGCCAGCGAAGACCTTCAGCAACTTAGTGAGACCCTTTTTGCCACCGCCGCCTCCGAACCGCGCCCTTTTGCCTCCCTCACACCCACACACAACTTCACGATCGCCGCTGCCACGCACACTCGCACACTACACGCTCACACACCGCACAGCCACAAACCCACAAACACCCCGCCCCACGACGACACCCACAGCAGCCCGCACTGCCTACACACCTACACACAGCCGGCCTGCTCGCTACACCCCACCCTTTCCTACAACCCTGGCCCTCCCACACTGCCTCCCTCCCTGACACCCTCGCTCTCTCACGCACCCACAACCCACCCTCCCCTTTGCCCACCCCACACTGCTCTGCTCACCCTTGAAATCCACGCACAACCCATTCCCACACTAACACTCACTGCACTTGCAGCACCCGGCACTCCCACCCAGGGCTCTCGGAACGCTTTCCCGGGCCCCTTCACCCAGCCCCGTCTCTCCATTCTCGCATCCAAGCTGCCCAAAACCCCGGGCCAGCGGGCCCAGGTGGCCCACACCTGTCATCCCAATCTTTGGGCGTCCCACACCCGATCATCCCGCTGCGCCCGCCACGCACGCCTGCCTGTCTCCGCCCATTCCTCACTCCCTGTGCCCAAGGGCAACACACAACCTGCACCCCAACGGCGGGGCTGCAGCGCCCACACACACTGCACCGGGCTTCCGGACCCCCTCCCCGAACCCGCACTAGCGCCACAGGCTCTGGCCCAGTCGCCCCGCATGGACCGACTCCACCTTGCAAGGAGACCCTCGCAGGAGAGGTCTGGGCCCGGGCCGGACTGCTGGCCGAGTCTGCACCTTCGCTACCACTGTCCAGGCCTCCGCGGCTGCAAGCCCCAGCGCACCAAGACCTACCTACCGAAGGAGAGTCCCTGCACCCATTCCCTAGGTGGGGCCGTGCCTCAGCCCGCGGGTGGTCACCTCCTACCACGATGACACGTCCCTCTTGGCCAAACGCCAAGGAACTGTTGATACCTTCTGGGCCCACGCACGTGTTGACAAGTGTGCATGTTCACCCGTCCGCCTGTCCGTCCGTCCTTCTGTCCGTCTGTCCCTCCGTCCATCAGTTCCTTCCTTCCTTCCTTCCTTCCTGCCTTCCTTCCTTCCTTCCTTCCTTGGTTCATCCTGTTTACTGTCATCATGACTAGGGTTCAGGTAGAGGATTTGAAGCCAGGGCCATCTTACTTCTGAATTCCAAACCCATCTCCACCCTCCCTATTGGATGTTTCCCTTTTGGATGGCAATGTAGAAGCACCAGGGCCTGGCAGGGGAGCGTCCAGTCAGCCAGCCAGCCCGCGCGCCCGCCCTCCCCTTCAGGTGTCTTCTTGGGGCAAGTGACAAGTCTCTGACTCTGCAAACCACCCAAATTCAGCTTTCAGGAAGTCCCTCTGGGATGTGTATGGTGCAGGTGTGTCTGAGTGTGTGTGTGTGTGTGTGTGTGTGTGTGTGTGTGTTGGGTGCTGTGGGAAAGCACGGGTCATTTGGAAACCTTGGAAGGTCTCCTCACCCTTCGCCAGGTTCGGGCTCAGTTGCTGAGAGCGGTCAGGAGCCAGCGTGGCTTCCTGTGCTGTCAGCCTCTCTCCTGCTGCCATTCCAGGCCTGCTGCTGCAACTGGCCAGGCTCCCAGGGATTCCGCTGAAGCCAAGCACCCCATGAAGTCGTGTTCCCAAGGCCATTCAGTTTCAAGAGAGCCCCCTGTCTGAGTGCTCTCAGGCACGGGAAGGCACCTTGGTGGTTAGGGATAGGGCGAGGGGCGGTGGAAGCTTGCAGCCCAGTGAAGATGGTCCCTAACCAACAGGAAATGATCCAAAGGTTTCTCGGGGATCGTGTGGGGCATCACCTGTGTACCCGCTCACTGACCCCACCAGCTCCAGCCGGGACTGTCAACAGCGGAGAGAATCAGCCAGGGACAGCCGGGCCTCCTGCATGCATCTCCCTTGTGAAAGCAAGAGAGAAGGCGGTCGTGGAGGTGTGGGGGCTAAGACCCAGAGAGAGACAGACACACAGATAAACACACACACGAACACACACACACACACACACACACACACACACGGTTTGGATGACAACCGAGTGTTTCATGTAGGCAGTTGAAAGGCAACTATTCCGCTGGCTGTGACAATGCAGAGGGCTGGGGTCGGCCGGTCGCTGTTTGTGGGTGTGTGCAAGCTGGGCAGTGGACTCTCCTTGCCAGGAACTGTCCTGGTGCGGCCCCTGTGCCCCCGGGCGCCGGATGCCAGCCCCTGGACGCTGTGCGTGTGCTCCCTGGGCGCTTGCGGACAGTTGCTTTGAGCGCGGGGGAGCGGGTGGACGGTGTGGTTTGGGGCCTGGCTCCTGGGGTGCAGCAGGGCCGGGGCCAGGTGGTGGTGGCGCGTGGCAGGTGTCGGGACCGGATTCCCTGTTGCGGGGGACTGGTGTTGCGGCGCGTGGCGAGTGTAGTAGCGGGCGTGTGTGGCGTTGGGGCATCGGAGGCAGCGTGGAGCGAAGGGGCCCCAGGGTGGTTGCTGTGTGAGCTGTGTGTGTGAGTGAGTGAGTGAGGGAGGCAGTGTGTGGTGAGTGTGTGTGTGTGTGTGTATATTTTTGGGTGCTTTAGTGTGAGTGAGGCGTGTGAGTGTGTGTGTGAGTGTGTTGTGTGGGTGTTTGTGCAGTGGAGTGGGCAGGCAGGCAGGCAGGCAGGCAGGCAGGCCGGCGTTGGGTCGGGTGCGAGTGTGAGCGTGGTCGTTAGGTGGCGGTGTGTGTGTTGTGTGTGTGGCTGGGCGTCGGTGGTGTGTGTTTGCCCAGGAGCGAGCGGGCGGGAGGGCGGGCGGGCGGGCGGGCGGAGCGAGCGAGGGAGGTGGAGGGCGTGTCGCCTTGAAGAGGGCAATTGGAAGGCTGAGCGAGCGGCTTGGCGTGGTTGCGCACGCCTGTAATCCTAGCGCTTGGGAGGCTGAGACAGGAGGATCGAGGCCAGCGAGGACCTTCAGCAACTTAGTGAGACACTTTTTGCCACCGCCGCCTCCGAACCGCGCCCTTTTGCCTCCCTCACACCCACACACAACTTCACGATCGCCGCTGCCACGCACACTCGCACACTACACGCTCACACACCGCACAGCCACAAAACCACAAACACCCCGCCCCACGACGACACCCACAGCAGCCCGCACTGCCTACACACCTACACACCTACACACAGCCGGCCTGCTCGCTACACCCCACCCTTTCCTACAACCCTGGCCCTCCCACACCGCCTCCCTCCCTGACACCCTCGCTCCCTCACGCACCCACAACCCACCCTCCCCTTTGCCCACCCCACACTGCTCTGCTCACCCTTGAAATCCACGCACAACCCATTCCCACACTAACACTCACTGCACTTGCAGCACCCGGCACTCCCACCCAGGGCTCTCGGAACGCTTTCCCGGGCCCCTTCACCCAGCCCCGTCTCTCCATTCTCGCATCCAAGCTGCCCAAAACCCCGGGCCAGCGGGCCCAGGTGGCCCACACCTGTCATCCCAATCTTTGGGCGTCCCACACCCGATCATCCCGCTGCGCCCGCCACGCACGCCTGCCTGTCTCCGCCCATTCCTCACTCCCTGTGCCCAAGGGCAACACACAACCTGCACCCCAACGGCGGGGCTGCAGCGCCCACACACACTGCACCGGGCTTCCGGACCCCCTCCCCGAACCCGCACTAGCGCCACAGGCTCTGGCCCAGTCGCCCCGCATGGACCGACTCCACCTTGCAAGGAGACCCTCGCAGGAGAGGTCTGGGCCGGGGCCGGACTGCTGGCCGAGTCTGCACCTTCGCTACCACTGTCCAGGCCTCCGCGGCTGCAAGCCCCAGCGCACCAAGACCTACCTACCGAAGGAGAGTCCCTGCATCCATTCCCTAGGTGGGGCCGTGCCTCAGCCCGCGGGTGGTCACCTCCTACCACGATGACACGTCCCTCTTGGCCAAACGCCAAGGAACTGTTGATACCTTCTGGGCCCACGCACGTGTTGACAAGTGTGCATGTTCACCCGTCCGCCTGTCCGTCCGTCCTTCTGTCCGTCTGTCCCTCCGTCCATCAGTTCCTTCCTTCCTTCCTTCCTTCCTTCCTTCCTTCCTTCCTTCCTTCCTTCCTTGGTTCATCCTGTTTACTGTCATCATGACTAGGGTTCAGGTAGAGGATTTGAAGCCAGGGCCATCTTACTTCTGAATTCCAAACCCATCTCCACCCTCCCTATTGGATGTTTCCCTTTTGGATGGCAATGTAGAAGCACCAGGGCCTGGCAGGGGAGCGTCCAGTCAGCCAGCCAGCCCGCGTGCCCGCCCTCCCCTTCAGGTGTCTTCTTGGGGCAAGTGACAAGTCTCTGACTCTGCAAACCACCCAAATTCAGCTTTCAGGAAGTCCCTCTGGGATGTGTATGGTGTAGGTGTGTCTGAGTGTGTGTGTGTGTGTGTGTGTGTGTGTGTGTTGGGTGCTGTGGGAAAGCACGGGTCATTTGGAAACCTTGGAAGGTCTCCTCACCCTTCGCCAGGTTCGGGCTCAGTTGCTGAGAGCGGTCAGGAGCCAGCGTGGCTTCCTGTGCTGTCAGCCTCTCTCCTGCTGCCATTCCAGGCCTGCTGCTGCAACTGGCCAGGCTCCCAGGGATTCCGCTGAAGCCAAGCACCCCATGAAGTCGTCTTCCCAAGGCCATTCAGTTCCAAGAGAGCCCCCTGTCTGAGTGCTCTCAGGCACGGGAAGGCACCTTGGTGGTTAGGGATAGGGCGAGGGGCGGTGGAAGCTTGCAGCCCAGTGAAGATGGTCCCTAACCAACAGGAAATGATCCAAAGGTTTCTCGGGGATCGTGTGGGGCATCACCTGTGTACCCGCTCACTGACCCCACCAGCTCCAGCCGGGACTGTCAACAGCGGAGAGAATCAGCCAGGGACAGCCGGGCCTCCTGCATGCATCTCCCTTGTGAAAGCAAGAGAGAAGGCGGTCGTGGAGGTGTGGGGGCTAAGACCCAGAGAGAGACAGACACACAGATAAACACACACACGAACACACACACACACACACACACACACACACACACACACACACGGTTTGGATGACAACCGAGTGTTTCATGTAGGCAGTTGAAAGGCAACTATTCCGCTGGCTGTGACAATGCAGAGGGCTGGGGTCGGCCGGTCGCTGTTTGTGGGTGTGTGCAAGCTGGGCAGTGGACTCTCCTTGCCAGGAACTGTCCTGGTGCGGCCCCTGTGCCCCCGGGCGCCGGATGCCAGCCCCTGGACGCTGTGCGTGTGCTCCCTGGGCGCTTGCGGACAGTTGCTTTGAGCGCGGGGGAGCGGGTGGACGGTGTGGTTTGGGGCCTGGCTCCTGGGGTGCAGCAGGGCCGGGGCCAGGTGGTGGTGGCGCGTGGCAGGTGTCGGGACCGGATTCCCTGTTGCGGGGGACTGGTGTTGCGGCGCGTGGCGAGTGTAGTAGCGGGCGTGTGTGGCGTTGGGGCATCGGAGGCAGCGTGGAGCGAAGGGGCCCCAGGGTGGTTGCTGTGTGAGCTGTGTGTGTGAGTGAGTGAGTGAGGGAGGCAGTGTGTGGTGAGTGTGTGTGTGTGTGTGTATATTTTTGGGTGCTTTAGTGTGAGTGAGGCGTGTGAGTGTGTGTGTGAGTGTGTTGTGTGGGTGTTTGTGCAGTGGAGTGGGCAGGCAGGCAGGCAGGCAGGCAGGCAGGCCGGCGTTGGGTCGGGTGCGAGTGTGAGCGTGGTCGTTAGGTGGCGGTGTGTGTGTTGTGTGTGTGGCTGGGCGTCGGTGGTGTGTGTTTGCGCAGGCGCGAGCGGGCGGGCGGGCGGGCGGGCGGAGCGAGCGAGGGAGGTGGAGGGCGTGTCGCCTTGAAGAGCGCGATTGGAAGGCTGAGCGAGCGGCTTGGCGTGGTGGCGCACGCCTGTAATCCTAGCGCTTGGGAGGCTGAGACAGGAGGATCGAGGCCAGCGAAGACCTTCAGCAACTTAGTGAGACCCTTTTTGCCACCGCCGCCTCCGAACCGCGCCCTTTTGCCTCCCTCACACCCACACACAACTTCACGATCGCCGCTGCCACGCACACTCGCACACTACACGCTCACACACCACACAGCCACAAACCCACAAACACCCCGCCCCACGACGACACCCACAGCAGCCCGCACTGCCTACACACCTACACACAGCCGGCCTGCTCGCTACACCCCACCCTTTCCTACAACCCTGGCCCTCCCACACTGCCTCCCTCCCTGACACCCTCGCTCTCTCACGCACCCACAACCCACCCTCCCCTTTGCCCACCCCACACTGCTCTGCTCACCCTTGAAATCCACGCACAACCCATTCCCACACTAACACTCACTGCACTTGCAGCACCCGGCACTCCCACCCAGGGCTCTCGGAACGCTTTCCCGGGCCCCTTCACCCAGCCCCGTCTCTCCATTCTCGCATCCAAGCTGCCCAAAACCCCGGGCCAGCGGGCCCAGGTGGCCCACACCTGTCATCCCAATCTTTGGGCGTCCCACACCCGATCATCCCGCTGCGCCCGCCACGCACGCCTGCCTGTCTCCGCCCATTCCTCACTCCCTGTGCCCAAGGGCAACACACAACCTGCACCCCAACGGCGGGGCTGCAGCGCCCACACACACTGCACCGGGCTTCCGGACCCCCTCCCCGAACCCGCACTAGCGCCACAGGCTCTGGCCCAGTCGCCCCGCATGGACCGACTCCACCTTGCAAGGAGACCCTCGCAGGAGAGGTCTGGGCCCGGGCCGGACTGCTGGCCGAGTCTGCACCTTCGCTACCACTGTCCAGGCCTCCGCGGCTGCAAGCCCCAGCGCACCAAGACCTACCTACCGAAGGAGAGTCCCTGCATCCATTCCCTAGGTGGGGCCGTGCCTCAGCCCGCGGGTGGTCACCTCCTACCACGATGACACGTCCCTCTTGGCCAAACGCCAAGGAACTGTTGATACCTTCTGGGCCCACGCACGTGTTGACAAGTGTGCATGTTCACCCGTCCGCCTGTCCGTCCGTCCTTCTGTCCGTCTGTCCCTCCGTCCATCAGTTCCTTCCTTCCTTCCTTCCTTCCTTCCTTCCTTCCTTCCTTCCTTCCTTGGTTCATCCTGTTTACTGTCATCATGACTAGGGTTCAGGTAGAGGATTTGAAGCCAGGGCCATCTTACTTCTGAATTCCAAACCCATCTCCACCCTCCCTATTGGATGTTTCCCTTTTGGATGGCAATGTAGAAGCACCAGGGCCTGGCAGGGGAGCGTCCAGTCAGCCAGCCAGCCCGCGCGCCCGCCCTCCCCTTCAGGTGTCTTCTTGGGGCAAGTGACAAGTCTCTGACTCTGCAAACCACCCAAATTCAGCTTTCAGGAAGTCCCTCTGGGATGTGTATGGTGTAGGTGTGTCTGAGTGTGTGTGTGTGTGTGTGTGTGTGTGTGTGTGTGTGTTGGGTGCTGTGGGAAAGCACGGGTCATTTGGAAACCTTGGAAGGTCTCCTCACCCTTCGCCAGGTTCGGGCTCAGTTGCTGAGAGCGGTCAGGAGCCAGCGTGGCTTCCTGTGCTGTCAGCCTCTCTCCTGCTGCCATTCCAGGCCTGCTGCTGCAACTGGCCAGGCTCCCAGGGATTCCGCTGAAGCCAAGCACCCCATGAAGTCGTGTTCCCAAGGCCATTCAGTTCCAAGAGAGCCCCCTGTCTGAGTGCTCTCAGGCACGGGAAGGCACCTTGGTGGTTAGGGATCGGGCGAGGGGCGGTGGAAGCTTGCAGCCCAGTGAAGATGGTCCCTAACCAACAGGAAATGATCCCAAGGTTTCTCGGGGATTGTGTGGGGCATCACCTGTGTACCCGCTCACTGACCCCACCAGCTCCAGCCGGGACTGTCAACAGCGGAGAGAATCAGCCAGGGACAGCCGGGCCTCCTGCATGCATCTCCCTTGTGAAAGCAAGAGAGAAGGCGGTCGTGGAGGTGTGGGGGCTAAGACCCAGAGAGAGACAGACACACAGATAAACACACACACGAACACACACACACACACACACACACACACACACACACACACACGGTTTGGATGACAACCGAGTGTTTCATGTAGGCAGTTGAAAGGCAACTATTCCGCTGGCTGTGACAATGCAGAGGGCTGGGGTCGGCCGGTCGCTGTTTGTGGGTGTGTGCAAGCTGGGCAGTGGACTCTCCTTGCCAGGAACTGTCCTGGTGCGGCCCCTGTGCCCCCGGGCGCCGGATGCCAGCCCCTGGACGCTGTGCGTGTGCTCCCTGGGCGCTTGCGGACAGTTGCTTTGAGCGCGGGGGAGCGGGTGGACGGTGTGGTTTGGGGCCTGGCTCCTGGGGTGCAGCAGGGCCGGGGCCAGGTGGTGGTGGCGCGTGGCAGGTGTCGGGACCGGATTCCCTGTTGCGAGGGACTGGTGTTGCGGCGCGTGGCGAGTGTAGTAGCGGGCGTGTGTGGCGTTGGGGCATCGGAGGCAGCGTGGAGCGAAGGGGCCCCAGGGTGGTTGCTGTGTGAGCTGTGTGTGTGAGTGAGTGAGTGAGGGAGGCAGTGTGTGGTGAGTGTGTGTGTGTGTGTGTGTATATTTTTGGGTGCTTTAGTGTGAGTGAGGCGTGTGAGTGTGTGTGTGAGTGTGTTGTGTGGGTGTTTGTGCAGTGGAGTGGGCAGGCAGGCAGGCAGGCAGGCAGGCAGGCAGGCAGGCGTTGGGTCGGGTGCGAGTGTGAGCGTGGTCGTTAGGTGGCGGTGTGTGTGTTGTGTGTGTGGCTGGGCGTCGGTGGTGTGTGTTTGCCCAGGAGCGAGCGGGCGGGAGGGCGGGCGGGCGGGCGGAGCGAGCGAGGGAGGTGGAGGGCGTGTCGCCTTGAAGAGGGCAATTGGAAGGCTGAGCGAGCGGCTTGGCGTGGTTGCGCACGCCTATAATCCTAGCGCTTGGGAGGCTGAGACAGGAGGATCGAGGCCAGCGAGGACCTTCAGCAACTTAGTGAGACACTTTTTGCCACCGCCGCCTCCGAACCGCGCCCTTTTGCCTCCCTCACACCCACACACAACTTCACGATCGCCGCTGCCACGCACACTCGCACACTACACGCTCACACACCACACAGCCACAAACCCACAAACACCCCGCCCCACGACGACACCCACAGCAGCCCGCACTGCCTACACACCTACACACCTACACAAAGCCGGCCTGCTCGCTACACCCCACCCTTTCCTACAACCCTGGCCCTCCCACACCGCCTCCCTCCCTGACACCCTCGCTCCCTCACGCACCCACAACCCACCCTCCCCTTTGCCCACCCCACACTGCTCTGCTCACCCTTGAAATCCACGCACAACCCATTCCCACACTAACACTCACTGCACTTGCAGCACCCGGCACTCCCACCCAGGGCTCTCGGAACGCTTTCCCGGGCCCCTTCACCCAGCCCCGTCTCTCCATTCTCGCATCCAAGCTGCCCAAAACCCCGGGCCAGCGGGCCCAGGTGGCCCACACCTGTCATCCCAATCTTTGGGCGTCCCACACCCGATCATCCCGCTGCGCCCGCCACGCACGCCTGCCTGTCTCCGCCCATTCCTCACTCCCTGTGCCCAAGGGCAACACACAACCTGCACCCCAACGGCGGGGCTGCAGCGCCCACACACACTGCACCGGGCTTCCGGACCCCCTCCCCGAACCCGCACTACCGCCACAGGCTCTGGCCCAGTCGCCCCGCATGGACCGACTCCACCTTGCAAGGAGACCCTCGCAGGAGAGGTCTGGGCCCGGGCCGGACTGCTGGCCGAGTCTGCACCTTCGCTACCACTGTCCAGGCCTCCGCGGCTGCAAGCCCCAGCGCACCAAGACCTACCTACCGAAGGAGAGTCCCTGCATCCATTCCCTAGGTGGGGCCGTGCCTCAGCCCGCGGGTGGTCACCTCCTACTACGATGACACGTCCCTCTTGGCCAAACGCCAAGGAACTGTTGATACCTTCTGGGCCCACGCATGTGTTGACAAGTGTGCATATTCACCCGTCCGCCTGTCCGTCCGTCCTTCTGTCCATCCGTCCTTCTGTCCGTCTGTCCCTCCGTCCATCAGTTCCTTCCTTCCTTCCTTCCTTCCTTCCTTCCTTCCTTCCTTGGTTCATCCTGTTTACTGTCATCATGACTAGGGTTCAGGTAGAGGATTTGAAGCCAGGGCCATCTTACTTCTGAATTCCAAACCCATCTCCACCCTCCCTATTGGATGTTTCCCTTTTGGATGGCAATGTAGAAGCACCAGGGCCTGGCAGGGGAGCGTCCAGTCAGCCAGCCAGCCCGCGCGCCCGCCCTCCCCTTCAGGTGTCTTCTTGGGGCAAGTGACAAGTCTCTGACTCTGCAAACCACCCAAATTCAGCTTTCAGGAAGTCCCTCTGGGATGTGTATGGTGTAGGTGTGTCTGAGTGTGTGTGTGTGTGTGTGTGTGTGTGTGTGTTGGGTGCTGTGGGAAAGCACGGGTCATTTGGAAACCTTGGAAGGTCTCCTCACCCTTCGCCAGGTTCGGGCTCAGTTGCTGAGAGCGGTCAGGAGCCAGCGTGGCTTCCTGTGCTGTCAGCCTCTCTCCTGCTGCCATTCCAGGCCTGCTGCTGCAACTGGCCAGGCTCCCAGGGATTCCGCTGAAGCCAAGCACCCCATGAAGTCGTGTTCCCAAGGCCATTCAGTTCCAAGAGAGCCCCCTGTCTGAGTGCTCTCAGGCACGGGAAGGCACCTTGGTGGTTAGGGATCGGGCGAGGGGCGGTGGAAGCTTGCAGCCCAGTGAAGATGGTCCCTAACCAACAGGAAATGATCCAAAGGTTTCTCGGGGATGGTATGGGGCATCACCTGTGTACCCGCTCACTGACCCCACCAGTTCCAGCCGGGACTGTCAACAGCGGAGAGAATCAGCCAGGGACAGCCGGGCCTCCTGCATGCATCTCCCTTGTGAAAGCAAGAGAGAAGGCGGTCGTGGAGGTGTGGGGGCTAAGACCCAGAGAGAGACAGACACACAGATAAACACACACACGAACACACACACACACACACACACACACACACACACACACACGGTTTGGATGACAACCGAGTGTTTCATGTAGGCAGTTGAAAGGCAACTATTCCGCTGGCTGTGACAATGCAGAGGGCTGGGGTCGGCCGGTCGCTGTTTGTGGGTGTGTGCAAGCTGGGCAGTGGACTCTCCTTGCCAGGAACTGTCCTGGTGCGGCCCCTGTGCCCCCGGGCGCCGGATGCCAGCCCCTGGACGCTGTGCGTGTGCTCCCTGGGCGCTTGCGGACAGTTGCTTTGAGCGCGGGGGAGCGGGTGGACGGTGTGGTTTGGGGCCTGGCTCCTGGGGTGCAGCAGGGCCGGGGCCAGGTGGTGGTGGCGCGTGGCAGGTGTCGGGACCGGATTCCCTGTTGCGGGGGACTGGTGTTGCGGCGCGTGGCGAGTGTAGTAGCGGGCGTGTGTGGCGTTGGGGCATCGGAGGAAGCGTGGAGCGAAGGGGCCCCAGGGTGGTTGCTGTGTGAGCTGTGTGTGTGAGTGAGTGAGTGAGGGAGGCAGTGTGTGGTGAGTGTGTGTGTGTGTGTGTGTATATTTTTGGGTGCTTTAGTGTGAGTGAGGCGTGTGAGTGTGTGTGTGAGTGTGTTGTGTGGGTGTTTGTGCAGTGGAGTGGGCAGGCAGGCAGGCAGGCAGGCAGGCAGGCAGGCCGGCGTTGGGTCGGGTGCGAGTGTGAGCGTGGTCGTTAGGTGGCGGTGTGTGTGTTGTGTGTGTGGCTGGGCGTCGGTGGTGTGTGTTTGCGCAGGCGCGAGCGGACAGGCGGGCGGGCGGGCGGGCGGGCGGGCGGAGCGAGCGAGGGAGGTGGAGGGCGTGTCGCCTTGAAGAGCGCGATTGGAAGGCTGAGCGAGCGGCTTCGCGTGGTGGCGCACGCCTGTAATCCTAGCGCTTAGGAGGCTGAGACAGGAGGATCGAGGCCAGCGAAGACCTTCAGCAACTTAGTGAGACCCTTTTTGCCACCGCCGCCTCCGAACCGCGCCCTTTTGCCTCCCTCACACCCACACACAACTTCACGATCGCCGCTGCCACGCACACTCGCACACTACACGCTCACACACCACACAGCCACAAAACCACAAACACCCCGCCCCACGACGACACCCACAGCAGCCCGCACTGCCTACACACCTACACACCTACACACAGCCGGCCTGCTCGCTACACCCCACCCTTTCCTACAACCCTGGCCCTCCCACACCGCCTCCCTCCCTGACACCCTCGCTCTCTCACGCACCCACAACCCACCCTCCCCTTTGCCCAC
Source organism: Muscardinus avellanarius (assembly GCF_963383645.1). Lineage (NCBI taxonomy): Eukaryota > Metazoa > Chordata > Mammalia > Rodentia > Gliridae > Muscardinus > Muscardinus avellanarius. Next base: position 88,238,106 of record NC_137800.1, on the reverse strand, counting down.
CCCACACTGCTCTGCTCACCCTTGAAATCCACGCACAACCCATTCCCACACTAACACTCACTGCACTTGCAGCACCCGGCACTCCCACCCAGGGCTCTCGGAACGCTTTCCCGGGCCCCTTCACCCAGCCCCGTCTCTCCATTCTCGCATCCAAGCTGCCCAAAACCCCGGGCCAGCGGGCCCAGGTGGCCCACACCTGTCATCCCAATCTTTGGGCGTCCCACACCCGATCATCCCGCTGCGCCCGCCACGCACGCCTGCCTGTCTCCGCCCATTCCTCACTCCCTGTGCCCAAGGGCAACACACAACCTGCACCCCAACGGCGGGGCTGCAGCGCCCACACACACTGCACCGGGCTTCCGGACCCCCTCCCCGAACCCGCACTAGCGCCACAGGCTCTGGCCCAGTCGCCCCGCATGGACCGACTCCACCTTGCAAGGAGACCCTCGCAGGAGAGGTCTGGGCCCGGGCCGGACTGCTGGCCGAGTCTGCACCTTCGCTACCACTGTCCAGGCCTCCGCGGCTGCAAGCCCCAGCGCACCAAGACCTACCTACCGAAGGAGAGTCCCTGCATCCATTCCCTAGGTGGGGCCGTGCCTCAGCCCGCGGGTGGTCACCTCCTACCACGATGACACGTCCCTCTTGGCCAAACGCCAAGGAACTGTTGATACCTTCTGGGCCCACGCACGTGTTGACAAGTGTGCATGTTCACCCGTCCGCCTGTCCGTCCGTCCTTCTGTCCGTCTGTCCCTCCGTCCATCAGTTCCTTCCTTCCTTCCTTCCTTCCTTCCTTCCTTCCTTCCTTGGTTCATCCTGTTTACTGTCATCATGACTAGGGTTCAGGTAGAGGATTTGAAGCCAGGGCCATCTTACTTCTGAATTCCAAACCCATCTCCACCCTCCCTATTGGATGTTTCCCTTTTGGATGGCAATGTAGAAGCACCAGGGCCTGGCAGGGGAGCGTCCAGTCAGCCAGCCAGCCCGCGTGCCCGCCCTCCCCTTCAGGTGTCTTCTTGGGGCAAGTGACAAGTCTCTGACTCTGCAAACCACCCAAATTCAGCTTTCAGGAAGTCCCTCTGGGATGTGTATGGTGTAGGTGTGTCTGAGTGTGTGTGTGTGTGTGTGTGTGTGTGTGTGTGTTGGGTGCTGTGGGAAAGCACGGGTCATTTGGAAACCTTGGAAGGTCTCCTCACCCTTCGCCAGGTTCGGGCTCAGTTGCTGAGAGCGGTCAGGAGCCAGCGTGGCTTCCTGTGCTGTCAGCCTCTCTCCTGCTGCCATTCCAGGCCTGCTGCTGCAACTGGCCAGGCTCCCAGGGATTCCGCTGAAGCCAAGCACCCCATGAAGTCGTCTTCCCAAGGCCATTCAGTTCCAAGAGAGCCCCCTGTCTGAGTGCTCTCAGGCACGGGAAGGCACCTTGGTGGTTAGGGATAGGGCGAGGGGCGGTGGAAGCTTGCAGCCCAGTGAAGATGGTCCCTAACCAACAGGAAATGATCCAAAGGTTTCTCGGGGATCGTGTGGGGCATCACCTGTGTACCCGCTCACTGACCCCACCAGCTCCAGCCGGGACTGTCAACAGCGGAGAGAATCAGCCAGGGACAGCCGGGCCTCCTGCATGCATCTCCCTTGTGAAAGCAAGAGAGAAGGCGGTCGTGGAGGTGTGGGGGCTAAGACCCAGAGAGAGACAGACACACAGATAAACACACACACGAACACACACACACACACACACACACACACACACACGGTTTGGATGACAACCGAGTGTTTCATGTAGGCAGTTGAAAGGCAACTATTCCGCTGGCTGTGACAATGCAGAGGGCTGGGGTCGGCCGGTCGCTGTTTGTGGGTGTGTGCAAGCTGGGCAGTGGACTCTCCTTGCCAGGAACTGTCCTGGTGCGGCCCCTGTGCCCCCGGGCGCCGGATGCCAGCCCCTGGACGCTGTGCGTGTGCTCCCTGGGCGCTTGCGGACAGTTGCTTTGAGCGCGGGGGAGCGGGTGGACGGTGTGGTTTGGGGCCTGGCTCCTGGGGTGCAGCAGGGCCGGGGCCAGGTGGTGGTGGCGCGTGGCAGGTGTCGGGACCGGATTCCCTGTTGCGAGGGACTGGTGTTGCGGCGCGTGGCGAGTGTAGTAGCGGGCGTGTGTGGCGTTGGGGCATCGGAGGCAGCGTGGAGCGAAGGGGCCCCAGGGTGGTTGCTGTGTGAGCTGTGTGTGTGAGTGAGTGAGTGAGGGAGGCAGTGTGTGGTGAGTGTGTGTGTGTGTGTGTGTGTATATTTTTGGGTGCTTTAGTGTGAGTGAGGCGTGTGAGTGTGTGTGTGAGTGTGTTGTGTGGGTGTTTGTGCAGTGGAGTGGGCAGGCAGGCAGGCAGGCAGGCAGGCAGGCAGGCGTTGGGTCGGGTGCGAGTGTGAGCGTGGTCGTTAGGTGGCGGTGTGTGTGTTGTGTGTGTGGCTGGGCGTCGGTGGTGTGTGTTTGCCCAGGAGCGAGCGGGCGGGAGGGCGGGCGGGCGGGCGGAGCGAGCGAGGGAGGTGGAGGGCGTGTCGCCTTGAAGAGGGCAATTGGAAGGCTGAGCGAGCGGCTTGGCGTGGTTGCGCACGCCTGTAATCCTAGCGCTTGGGAGGCTGAGACAGGAGGATCGAGGCCAGCGAGGACCTTCAGCAACATAGTGAGACACTTTTTGCCACCGCCGCCTCCGAACCGCGCCCTTTTGCCTCCCTCACACCCACACACAACTTCACGATCGCCGCTGCCACGCACACTCGCACACTACACGCTCACACACCACACAGCCACAAACCCACAAACACCCCGCCCCACGACGACACCCACAGCAGCCCGCACTGCCTACACACCTACACACCTACACAAAGCCGGCCTGCTCGCTACACCCCACCCTTTCCTACAACCCTGGCCCTCCCACACCGCCTCCCTCCCTGACACCCTCGCTCCCTCACGCACCCACAACCCACCCTCCCCTTTGCCCACCCCACACTGCTCTGCTCACCCTTGAAATCCACGCACAACCCATTCCCACACTAACACTCACTGCACTTGCAGCACCCGGCACTCCCACCCAGGGCTCTCGGAACGCTTTCCCGGGCCCCTTCACCCAGCCCCGTCTCTCCATTCTCGCATCCAAGCTGCCCAAAACCCCGGGCCAGCGGGCCCAGGTGGCCCACACCTGTCATCCCAATCTTTGGGCGTCCCACACCCGATCATCCCGCTGCGCCCGCCACGCACGCCTGCCTGTCTCCGCCCATTCCTCACTCCCTGTGCCCAAGGGCAACACACAACCTGCACCCCAACGGCGGGGCTGCAGCGCCCACACACACTGCACCGGGCTCCCGGACCCCCTCCCCGAACCCGCACTACCGCCACAGGCTCTGGCCCAGTCGCCCCGCATGGACCGACTCCACCTTGCAAGGAGACCCTCGCAGGAGAGGTCTGGGCCCGGGCCGGACTGCTGGCCGAGTCTGCACCTTCGCTACCACTGTCCAGGCCTCCGCGGCTGCAAGCCCCAGCGCACCAAGACCTACCTACCGAAGGAGAGTCCCTGCATCCATTCCCTAGGTGGGGCCGTGCCTCAGCCGGCGGGTGGTCACCTCCTACTACGATGACACGTCCCTCTTGGCCAAACGCCAAGGAACTGTTGATACCTTCTGGGCCCACGCATGTGTTGACAAGTGTGCATATTCACCCGTCCGCCTGTCCGTCCGTCCTTCTGTCCGTCCGTCCTTCTGTCCGTCTGTCCCTCCGTCCATCAGTTCCTTCCTTCCTTCCTTCCTTCCTTCCTTCCTTCCTTGGTTCATCCTGTTTACTGTCATCATGACTAGGGTTCAGGTAGAGGATTTGAAGCCAGGGCCATCTTACTTCTGAATTCCAAACCCATCTCCACCCTCCCTATTGGATGTTTCCCTTTTGGATGGCAATGTAGAAGCACCAGGGCCTGGCAGGGGAGCGTCCAGTCAGCCAGCCAGCCCGCGTGCCCGCCCTCCCCTTCAGGTGTCTTCTTGGGGCAAGTGACAAGTCTCTGACGCTGCAAACCACCCAAATTCAGCTTTCAGGAAGTCCCTCTGGGATGTGTATGGTGTAGGTGTGTCTGAGTGTGTGTGTGTGTGTGTGTGTGTGTGTGTGTGTTGGGTGCTGTGGGAAAGCACGGGTCATTTGGAAACCTTGGAAGGTCTCCTCACCCTTCGCCAGGTTCGGGCTCAGTTGCTGAGAGCGGTCAGGAGCCAGCGTGGCTTCCTGTGCTGTCAGCCTCTCTCCTGCTGCCATTCCAGGCCTGCTGCTGCAACTGGCCAGGCTCCCAGGGATTCCGCTGAAGCCAAGCACCCCATGAAGTCGTCTTCCCAAGGCCATTCAGTTCCAAGAGAGCCCCCTGTCTGAGTGCTCTCAGGCACGGGAAGGCACCTTGGTGGTTAGGGATAGGGCGAGGGGCGGTGGAAGCTTGCAGCCCAGTGAAGATGGTCCCTAACCAACAGGAAATGATCCAAAGGTTTCTCGGGGATCGTGTGGGGCATCACCTGTGTACCCGCTCACTGACCCCACCAGCTCCAGCCGGGACTGTCAACAGCGGAGAGAATCAGCCAGGGACAGCCGGGCCTCCTGCATGCATCTCCCTTGTGAAAGCAAGAGAGAAGGCGGTCGTGGAGGTGTGGGGGCTAAGACCCAGAGAGAGACAGACACACAGATAAACACACACACGAACACACACACACACACACACACACACACACACACACGGTTTGGATGACAACCGAGTGTTTCATGTAGGCAGTTGAAAGGCAACTATTCCGCTGGCTGTGACAATGCAGAGGGCTGGGGTCGGCCGGTCGCTGTTTGTGGGTGTGTGCAAGCTGGGCAGTGGACTCTCCTTGCCAGGAACTGTCCTGGTGCGGCCCCTGTGCCCCCGGGCGCCGGATGCCAGCCCCTGGACGCTGTGCGTGTGCTCCCTGGGCGCTTGCGGACAGTTGCTTTGAGCGCGGGGGAGCGGGTGGACGGTGTGGTTTGGGGCCTGGCTCCTGGGGTGCAGCAGGGCCGGGGCCAGGTGGTGGTGGCGCGTGGCAGGTGTCGGGACCGGATTCCCTGTTGCGGGGGACTGGTGTTGCGGCGCGTGGCGAGTGTAGTAGCGGGCGTGTGTGGCGTTGGGGCATCGGAGGCAGCGTGGAGCGAAGGGGCCCCAGGGTGGTTGCTGTGTGAGCTGTGTGTGTGAGTGAGTGAGTGAGGGAGGCAGTGTGTGGTGAGTGTGTGTGTGTGTGTGTGTATATTTTTGGGTGCTTTAGTGTGAGTGAGGCGTGTGAGTGTGTGTGTGAGTGTGTTGTGTGGGTGTTTGTGCAGTGGAGTGGGCAGGCAGGCAGGCAGGCAGGCAGGCAGGCCGGCGTTGGGTCGGGTGCGAGTGTGAGCGTGGTCGTTAGGTGGCGGTGTGTGTGTTGTGTGTGTGGCTGGGCGTCGGTGGTGTGTGTTTGCGCAGGCGCGAGCGGGCGGGCGGGCGGGCGGGCGGAGCGAGCGAGGGAGGTGGAGGGCGTGTCGCCTTGAAGAGCGCGATTGGAAGGCTGAGCGAGCGGCTTGGCGTGGTGGCGCACGCCTGTAATCCTAGCGCTTGGGAGGCTGAGACAGGAGGATCGAGGCCAGCGAAGACCTTCAGCAACTTAGTGAGACCCTTTTTGCCACCGCCGCCTCCGAACCGCGCCCTTTTGCCTCCCTCACACCCACACACAACTTCACGATCGCCGCTGCCACGCACACTCGCACACTACACGCTCACACACCGCACAGCCACAAAACCACAAACACCCCGCCCCACGACGACACCCACAGCAGCCCGCACTGCCTACACACCTACACACAGCCGGCCTGCTCGCTACACCCCACCCTTTCCTACAACCCTGGCCCTCCCACACTGCCTCCCTCCCTGACACCCTCGCTCTCTCACGCACCCACAACCCACCCTCCCCTTTGCCCACCCCACACTGCTCTGCTCACCCTTGAAATCCACGCACAACCCATTCCCACACTAACACTCACTGCACTTGCAGCACCCGGCACTCCCACCCAGGGCTCTCGGAACGCTTTCCCGGGCCCCTTCACCCAGCCCCGTCTCTCCATTCTCGCATCCAAGCTGCCCAAAACCCCGGGCCAGCGGGCCCAGGTGGCCCACACCTGTCATCCCAATCTTTGGGCGTCCCACACCCGATCATCCCGCTGCGCCCGCCACGCACGCCTGCCTGTCTCCGCCCATTCCTCACTCCCTGTGCCCAAGGGCAACACACAACCTGCACCCCAACGGCGGGGCTGCAGCGCCCACACACACTGCACCGGGCTTCCGGACCCCCTCCCCGAACCCGCACTAGCGCCACAGGCTCTGGCCCAGTCGCCCCGCATGGACCGACTCCACCTTGCAAGGAGACCCTCGCAGGAGAGGTCTGGGCCCGGGCCGGACTGCTGGCCGAGTCTGCACCTTCGCTACCACTGTCCAGGCCTCCGCGGCTGCAAGCCCCAGCGCACCAAGACCTACCTACCGAAGGAGAGTCCCTGCACCCATTCCCTAGGTGGGGCCGTGCCTCAGCCCGCGGGTGGTCACCTCCTACCACGATGACACGTCCCTCTTGGCCAAACGCCAAGGAACTGTTGATACCTTCTGGGCCCACGCACGTGTTGACAAGTGTGCATGTTCACCCGTCCGCCTGTCCGTCCGTCCTTCTGTCCGTCTGTCCCTCCGTCCATCAGTTCCTTCCTTCCTTCCTTCCTTCCTGCCTTCCTTCCTTCCTTCCTTCCTTGGTTCATCCTGTTTACTGTCATCATGACTAGGGTTCAGGTAGAGGATTTGAAGCCAGGGCCATCTTACTTCTGAATTCCAAACCCATCTCCACCCTCCCTATTGGATGTTTCCCTTTTGGATGGCAATGTAGAAGCACCAGGGCCTGGCAGGGGAGCGTCCAGTCAGCCAGCCAGCCCGCGCGCCCGCCCTCCCCTTCAGGTGTCTTCTTGGGGCAAGTGACAAGTCTCTGACTCTGCAAACCACCCAAATTCAGCTTTCAGGAAGTCCCTCTGGGATGTGTATGGTGCAGGTGTGTCTGAGTGTGTGTGTGTGTGTGTGTGTGTGTGTGTGTGTGTGTTGGGTGCTGTGGGAAAGCACGGGTCATTTGGAAACCTTGGAAGGTCTCCTCACCCTTCGCCAGGTTCGGGCTCAGTTGCTGAGAGCGGTCAGGAGCCAGCGTGGCTTCCTGTGCTGTCAGCCTCTCTCCTGCTGCCATTCCAGGCCTGCTGCTGCAACTGGCCAGGCTCCCAGGGATTCCGCTGAAGCCAAGCACCCCATGAAGTCGTGTTCCCAAGGCCATTCAGTTTCAAGAGAGCCCCCTGTCTGAGTGCTCTCAGGCACGGGAAGGCACCTTGGTGGTTAGGGATAGGGCGAGGGGCGGTGGAAGCTTGCAGCCCAGTGAAGATGGTCCCTAACCAACAGGAAATGATCCAAAGGTTTCTCGGGGATCGTGTGGGGCATCACCTGTGTACCCGCTCACTGACCCCACCAGCTCCAGCCGGGACTGTCAACAGCGGAGAGAATCAGCCAGGGACAGCCGGGCCTCCTGCATGCATCTCCCTTGTGAAAGCAAGAGAGAAGGCGGTCGTGGAGGTGTGGGGGCTAAGACCCAGAGAGAGACAGACACACAGATAAACACACACACGAACACACACACACACACACACACACACACACACGGTTTGGATGACAACCGAGTGTTTCATGTAGGCAGTTGAAAGGCAACTATTCCGCTGGCTGTGACAATGCAGAGGGCTGGGGTCGGCCGGTCGCTGTTTGTGGGTGTGTGCAAGCTGGGCAGTGGACTCTCCTTGCCAGGAACTGTCCTGGTGCGGCCCCTGTGCCCCCGGGCGCCGGATGCCAGCCCCTGGACGCTGTGCGTGTGCTCCCTGGGCGCTTGCGGACAGTTGCTTTGAGCGCGGGGGAGCGGGTGGACGGTGTGGTTTGGGGCCTGGCTCCTGGGGTGCAGCAGGGCCGGGGCCAGGTGGTGGTGGCGCGTGGCAGGTGTCGGGACCGGATTCCCTGTTGCGGGGGACTGGTGTTGCGGCGCGTGGCGAGTGTAGTAGCGGGCGTGTGTGGCGTTGGGGCATCGGAGGCAGCGTGGAGCGAAGGGGCCCCAGGGTGGTTGCTGTGTGAGCTGTGTGTGTGAGTGAGTGAGTGAGGGAGGCAGTGTGTGGTGAGTGTGTGTGTGTGTGTGTATATTTTTGGGTGCTTTAGTGTGAGTGAGGCGTGTGAGTGTGTGTGTGAGTGTGTTGTGTGGGTGTTTGTGCAGTGGAGTGGGCAGGCAGGCAGGCAGGCAGGCAGGCCGGCGTTGGGTCGGGTGCGAGTGTGAGCGTGGTCGTTAGGTGGCGGTGTGTGTGTTGTGTGTGTGGCTGGGCGTCGGTGGTGTGTGTTTGCCCAGGAGCGAGCGGGCGGGAGGGCGGGCGGGCGGGCGGGCGGAGCGAGCGAGGGAGGTGGAGGGCGTGTCGCCTTGAAGAGGGCAATTGGAAGGCTGAGCGAGCGGCTTGGCGTGGTTGCGCACGCCTGTAATCCTAGCGCTTGGGAGGCTGAGACAGGAGGATCGAGGCCAGCGAGGACCTTCAGCAACTTAGTGAGACACTTTTTGCCACCGCCGCCTCCGAACCGCGCCCTTTTGCCTCCCTCACACCCACACACAACTTCACGATCGCCGCTGCCACGCACACTCGCACACTACACGCTCACACACCGCACAGCCACAAAACCACAAACACCCCGCCCCACGACGACACCCACAGCAGCCCGCACTGCCTACACACCTACACACCTACACACAGCCGGCCTGCTCGCTACACCCCACCCTTTCCTACAACCCTGGCCCTCCCACACCGCCTCCCTCCCTGACACCCTCGCTCCCTCACGCACCCACAACCCACCCTCCCCTTTGCCCACCCCACACTGCTCTGCTCACCCTTGAAATCCACGCACAACCCATTCCCACACTAACACTCACTGCACTTGCAGCACCCGGCACTCCCACCCAGGGCTCTCGGAACGCTTTCCCGGGCCCCTTCACCCAGCCCCGTCTCTCCATTCTCGCATCCAAGCTGCCCAAAACCCCGGGCCAGCGGGCCCAGGTGGCCCACACCTGTCATCCCAATCTTTGGGCGTCCCACACCCGATCATCCCGCTGCGCCCGCCACGCACGCCTGCCTGTCTCCGCCCATTCCTCACTCCCTGTGCCCAAGGGCAACACACAACCTGCACCCCAACGGCGGGGCTGCAGCGCCCACACACACTGCACCGGGCTTCCGGACCCCCTCCCCGAACCCGCACTAGCGCCACAGGCTCTGGCCCAGTCGCCCCGCATGGACCGACTCCACCTTGCAAGGAGACCCTCGCAGGAGAGGTCTGGGCCGGGGCCGGACTGCTGGCCGAGTCTGCACCTTCGCTACCACTGTCCAGGCCTCCGCGGCTGCAAGCCCCAGCGCACCAAGACCTACCTACCGAAGGAGAGTCCCTGCATCCATTCCCTAGGTGGGGCCGTGCCTCAGCCCGCGGGTGGTCACCTCCTACCACGATGACACGTCCCTCTTGGCCAAACGCCAAGGAACTGTTGATACCTTCTGGGCCCACGCACGTGTTGACAAGTGTGCATGTTCACCCGTCCGCCTGTCCGTCCGTCCTTCTGTCCGTCTGTCCCTCCGTCCATCAGTTCCTTCCTTCCTTCCTTCCTTCCTTCCTTCCTTCCTTCCTTCCTTCCTTCCTTCCTTCCTTGGTTCATCCTGTTTACTGTCATCATGACTAGGGTTCAGGTAGAGGATTTGAAGCCAGGGCCATCTTACTTCTGAATTCCAAACCCATCTCCACCCTCCCTATTGGATGTTTCCCTTTTGGATGGCAATGTAGAAGCACCAGGGCCTGGCAGGGGAGCGTCCAGTCAGCCAGCCAGCCCGCGTGCCCGCCCTCCCCTTCAGGTGTCTTCTTGGGGCAAGTGACAAGTCTCTGACTCTGCAAACCACCCAAATTCAGCTTTCAGGAAGTCCCTCTGGGATGTGTATGGTGTAGGTGTGTCTGAGTGTGTGTGTGTGTGTGTGTGTGTGTGTGTGTGTTGGGTGCTGTGGGAAAGCACGGGTCATTTGGAAACCTTGGAAGGTCTCCTCACCCTTCGCCAGGTTCGGGCTCAGTTGCTGAGAGCGGTCAGGAGCCAGCGTGGCTTCCTGTGCTGTCAGCCTCTCTCCTGCTGCCATTCCAGGCCTGCTGCTGCAACTGGCCAGGCTCCCAGGGATTCCGCTGAAGCCAAGCACCCCATGAAGTCGTCTTCCCAAGGCCATTCAGTTCCAAGAGAGCCCCCTGTCTGAGTGCTCTCAGGCACGGGAAGGCACCTTGGTGGTTAGGGATAGGGCGAGGGGCGGTGGAAGCTTGCAGCCCAGTGAAGATGGTCCCTAACCAACAGGAAATGATCCAAAGGTTTCTCGGGGATCGTGTGGGGCATCACCTGTGTACCCGCTCACTGACCCCACCAGCTCCAGCCGGGACTGTCAACAGCGGAGAGAATCAGCCAGGGACAGCCGGGCCTCCTGCATGCATCTCCCTTGTGAAAGCAAGAGAGAAGGCGGTCGTGGAGGTGTGGGGGCTAAGACCCAGAGAGAGACAGACACACAGATAAACACACACACGAACACACACACACACACACACACACACACACACACACACACGGTTTGGATGACAACCGAGTGTTTCATGTAGGCAGTTGAAAGGCAACTATTCCGCTGGCTGTGACAATGCAGAGGGCTGGGGTCGGCCGGTCGCTGTTTGTGGGTGTGTGCAAGCTGGGCAGTGGACTCTCCTTGCCAGGAACTGTCCTGGTGCGGCCCCTGTGCCCCCGGGCGCCGGATGCCAGCCCCTGGACGCTGTGCGTGTGCTCCCTGGGCGCTTGCGGACAGTTGCTTTGAGCGCGGGGGAGCGGGTGGACGGTGTGGTTTGGGGCCTGGCTCCTGGGGTGCAGCAGGGCCGGGGCCAGGTGGTGGTGGCGCGTGGCAGGTGTCGGGACCGGATTCCCTGTTGCGGGGGACTGGTGTTGCGGCGCGTGGCGAGTGTAGTAGCGGGCGTGTGTGGCGTTGGGGCATCGGAGGCAGCGTGGAGCGAAGGGGCCCCAGGGTGGTTGCTGTGTGAGCTGTGTGTGTGAGTGAGTGAGTGAGGGAGGCAGTGTGTGGTGAGTGTGTGTGTGTGTGTGTATATTTTTGGGTGCTTTAGTGTGAGTGAGGCGTGTGAGTGTGTGTGTGAGTGTGTTGTGTGGGTGTTTGTGCAGTGGAGTGGGCAGGCAGGCAGGCAGGCAGGCAGGCAGGCCGGCGTTGGGTCGGGTGCGAGTGTGAGCGTGGTCGTTAGGTGGCGGTGTGTGTGTTGTGTGTGTGGCTGGGCGTCGGTGGTGTGTGTTTGCGCAGGCGCGAGCGGGCGGGCGGGCGGGCGGGCGGAGCGAGCGAGGGAGGTGGAGGGCGTGTCGCCTTGAAGAGCGCGATTGGAAGGTGAGCGAGCGGCTTGGCGTGGTGGCGCACGCCTGTAATCCTAGCGCTTGGGAGGCTGAGACAGGAGGATCGAGGCCAGCGAAGACCTTCAGCAACTTAGTGAGACCCTTTTTGCCACCGCCGCCTCCGAACCGCGCCCTTTTGCCTCCCTCACATCCACACACAACTTCACGATCGCCGCTGCCACGCACACTCGCACACTACACGCTCACACACCACACAGCCACAAACCCACAAACACCCCGCCCCACGACGACACCCACAGCAGCCCGCACTGCCTACACACCTACACACAGCCGGCCTGCTCGCTACACCCCACCCTTTCCTACAACCCTGGCCCTCCCACACTGCCTCCCTCCCTGACACCCTCGCTCTCTCACGCACCCACAACCCACCCTCCCCTTTGCCCACCCCACACTGCTCTGCTCACCCTTGAAATCCACGCACAACCCATTCCCACACTAACACTCACTGCACTTGCAGCACCCGGCACTCCCACCCAGGGCTCTCGGAACGCTTTCCCGGGCCCCTTCACCCAGCCCCGTCTCTCCATTCTCGCATCCAAGCTGCCCAAAACCCCGGGCCAGCGGGCCCAGGTGGCCCACACCTGTCATCCCAATCTTTGGGCGTCCCACACCCGATCATCCCGCTGCGCCCGCCACGCACGCCTGCCTGTCTCCGCCCATTCCTCACTCCCTGTGCCCAAGGGCAACACACAACCTGCACCCCAACGGCGGGGCTGCAGCGCCCACACACACTGCACCGGGCTTCCGGACCCCCTCCCCGAACCCGCACTAGCGCCACAGGCTCTGGCCCAGTCGCCCCGCATGGACCGACTCCACCTTGCAAGGAGACCCTCGCAGGAGAGGTCTGGGCCCGGGCCGGACTGCTGGCCGAGTCTGCACCTTCGCTACCACTGTCCAGGCCTCCGCGGCTGCAAGCCCCAGCGCACCAAGACCTACCTACCGAAGGAGAGTCCCTGCATCCATTCCCTAGGTGGGGCCGTGCCTCAGCCCGCGGGTGGTCACCTCCTACCACGATGACACGTCCCTCTTGGCCAAACGCCAAGGAACTGTTGATACCTTCTGGGCCCACGCACGTGTTGACAAGTGTGCATGTTCACCCGTCCGCCTGTCCGTCCGTCCTTCTGTCCGTCTGTCCCTCCGTCCATCAGTTCCTTCCTTCCTTCCTTCCTTCCTTCCTTCCTTCCTTCCTTCCTTCCTTCCTTCCTTGGTTCATCCTGTTTACTGTCATCATGACTAGGGTTCAGGTAGAGGATTTGAAGCCAGGGCCATCTTACTTCTGAATTCCAAACCCATCTCCACCCTCCCTATTGGATGTTTCCCTTTTGGATGGCAATGTAGAAGCACCAGGGCCTGGCAGGGGAGCGTCCAGTCAGCCAGCCAGCCCGCGCGCCCGCCCTCCCCTTCAGGTGTCTTCTTGGGGCAAGTGACAAGTCTCTGACTCTGCAAACCACCCAAATTCAGCTTTCAGGAAGTCCCTCTGGGATGTGTATGGTGTAGGTGTGTCTGAGTGTGTGTGTGTGTGTGTGTGTGTGTGTTGGGTGCTGTGGGAAAGCACGGGTCATTTGGAAACCTTGGAAGGTCTCCTCACCCTTCGCCAGGTTCGGGCTCAGTTGCTGAGAGCGGTCAGGAGCCAGCGTGGCTTCCTGTGCTGTCAGCCTCTCTCCTGCTGCCATTCCAGGCCTGCTGCTGCAACTGGCCAGGCTCCCAGGGATTCCGCTGAAGCCAAGCACCCCATGAAGTCGTGTTCCCAAGGCCATTCAGTTCCAAGAGAGCCCCCTGTCTGAGTGCTCTCAGGCACGGGAAGGCACCTTGGTGGTTAGGGATCGGGCGAGGGGCGGTGGAAGCTTGCAGCCCAGTGAAGATGGTCCCTAACCAACAGGAAATGATCCCAAGGTTTCTCGGGGATTGTGTGGGGCATCACCTGTGTACCCGCTCACTGACCCCACCAGCTCCAGCCGGGACTGTCAACAGCGGAGAGAATCAGCCAGGGACAGCCGGGCCTCCTGCATGCATCTCCCTTGTGAAAGCAAGAGAGAAGGCGGTCGTGGAGGTGTGGGGGCTAAGACCCAGAGAGAGACAGACACACAGATAAACACACACACGAACACACACACACACACACACACACACACACACACACACGGTTTGGATGACAACCGAGTGTTTCATGTAGGCAGTTGAAAGGCAACTATTCCGCTGGCTGTGACAATGCAGAGGGCTGGGGTCGGCCGGTCGCTGTTTGTGGGTGTGTGCAAGCTGGGCAGTGGACTCTCCTTGCCAGGAACTGTCCTGGTGCGGCCCCTGTGCCCCCGGGCGCCGGATGCCAGCCCCTGGACGCTGTGCGTGTGCTCCCTGGGCGCTTGCGGACAGTTGCTTTGAGCGCGGGGGAGCGGGTGGACGGTGTGGTTTGGGGCCTGGCTCCTGGGGTGCAGCAGGGCCGGGGCCAGGTGGTGGTGGCGCGTGGCAGGTGTCGGGACCGGATTCCCTGTTGCGAGGGACTGGTGTTGCGGCGCGTGGCGAGTGTAGTAGCGGGCGTGTGTGGCGTTGGGGCATCGGAGGCAGCGTGGAGCGAAGGGGCCCCAGGGTGGTTGCTGTGTGAGCTGTGTGTGTGAGTGAGTGAGTGAGGGAGGCAGTGTGTGGTGAGTGTGTGTGTGTGTGTGTGTATATTTTTGGGTGCTTTAGTGTGAGTGAGGCGTGTGAGTGTGTGTGTGAGTGTGTTGTGTGGGTGTTTGTGCAGTGGAGTGGGCAGGCAGGCAGGCAGGCAGGCAGGCAGGCCGGCGTTGGGTCGGGTGCGAGTGTGAGCGTGGTCGTTAGGTGGCGGTGTGTGTGTTGTGTGTGTGGCTGGGCGTCGGTGGTGTGTGTTTGCGCAGGCGCGAGCGGGCGGGCGGGCGGGCGGGCGGAGCGAGCGAGGGAGGTGGAGGGCGTGTCGCCTTGAAGAGCGCGATTGGAAGGCTGAGCGAGCGGCTTGGCGTGGTGGCGCACGCCTGTAATCCTAGCGCTTGGGAGGCTGAGACAGGAGGATCGAGGCCAGCGAAGACCTTCAGCACAGCAACTTAGTGAGACTCTTTTTGCCACCGCCGCCTCCGAACCGCGCCCTTTTGCCTCCCTCACACCCACACACAACTTCACGATCGCCGCTGCCACGCACACTCGCACACTACACGCTCACACACCGCACAGCCACAAAACCACAAACACCCCGCCCCACGACGACACCCACAGCAGCCCGCACTGCCTACACACCTACACACAGCCGGCCTGCTCGCTACACCCCACCCTTTCCTACAACCCTGGCCCTCCCACACTGCCTCCCTCCCTGACACCCTCGCTCTCTCACGCACCCACAACCCACCCTCCCCTTTGCCCACCCCACACTGCTCTGCTCACCCTTGAAATCCACGCACAACCCATTCCCACACTAACACTCACTGCACTTGCAGCACCCGGCACTCCCACCCAGGGCTCTCGGAACGCTTTCCCGGGCCCCTTCACCCAGCCCCGTCTCTCCATTCTCGCATCCAAGCTGCCCAAAACCCCGGGCCAGCGGGCCCAGGTGGCCCACACCTGTCATCCCAATCTTTGGGCGTCCCACACCCGATCATCCCGCTGCGCCCGCCACGCACGCCTGCCTGTCTCCGCCCATTCCTCACTCCCTGTGCCCAAGGGCAACACACAACCTGCACCCCAACGGCGGGGCTGCAGCGCCCACACACACTGCACCGGGCTTCCGGACCCCCTCCCCGAACCCGCACTAGCGCCACAGGCTCTGGCCCAGTCGCCCCGCATGGACCGACTCCACCTTGCAAGGAGACCCTCGCAGGAGAGGTCTGGGCCCGGGCCGGACTGCTGGCCGAGTCTGCACCTTCGCTACCACTGTCCAGGCCTCCGCGGCTGCAAGCCCCAGCGCACCAAGACCTACCTACCGAAGGAGAGTCCCTGCACCCATTCCCTAGGTGGGGCCGTGCCTCAGCCCGCGGGTGGTCACCTCCTACCACGATGACACGTCCCTCTTGGCCAAACGCCAAGGAACTGTTGATACCTTCTGGGCCCACGCACGTGTTGACAAGTGTGCATGTTCACCCGTCCGCCTGTCCGTCCGTCCTTCTGTCCGTCTGTCCCTCCGTCCATCAGTTCCTTCCTTCCTTCCTTCCTTCCTTCCTTCCTTCCTTCCTTCCTTCCTTGGTTCATCCTGTTTACTGTCATCATGACTAGGGTTCAGGTAGAGGATTTGAAGCCAGGGCCATCTTACTTCTGAATTCCAAACCCATCTCCACCCTCCCTATTGGATGTTTCCCTTTTGGATGGCAATGTAGAAGCACCAGGGCCTGGCAGGGGAGCGTCCAGTCAGCCAGCCAGCCCGCGCGCCCGCCCTCCCCTTCAGGTGTCTTCTTGGGGCAAGTGACAAGTCTCTGACTCTGCAAACCACCCAAATTCAGCTTTCAGGAAGTCCCTCTGGGATGTGTATGGTGCAGGTGTGTCTGAGTGTGTGTGTGTGTGTGTGTGTGTGTGTGTGTGTGTGTGTGTGTGTTGGGTGCTGTGGGAAAGCACGGGTCATTTGGAAACCTTGGAAGGTCTCCTCACCCTTCGCCAGGTTCGGGCTCAGTTGCTGAGAGCGGTCAGGAGCCAGCGTGGCTTCCTGTGCTGTCAGCCTCTCTCCTGCTGCCATTCCAGGCCTGCTGCTGCAACTGGCCAGGCTCCCAGGGATTCCGCTGAAGCCAAGCACCCCATGAAGTCGTGTTCCCAAGGCCATTCAGTTCCAAGAGAGCCCCCTGTCTGAGTGCTCTCAGGCACGGGAAGGCACCTTGGTGGTTAGGGATAGGGCGAGGGGCGGTGGAAGCTTGCAGCCCAGTGAAGATGGTCCCTAACCAACAGGAAATGATCCAAAGGTTTCTCGGGGATCGTGTGGGGCATCACCTGTGTACCCGCTCACTGACCCCACCAGCTCCAGCCGGGACTGTCAACAGCGGAGAGAATCAGCCAGGGACAGCCGGGCCTCCTGCATGCATCTCCCTTGTGAAAGCAAGAGAGAAGGCGGTCGTGGAGGTGTGGGGGCTAAGACCCAGAGAGAGACAGACACACAGATAAACACACACACGAACACACACACACACACACACACACACACACACACACACACGGTTTGGATGACAACCGAGTGTTTCATGTAGGCAGTTGAAAGGCAACTATTCCGCTGGCTGTGACAATGCAGAGGGCTGGGGTCGGCCGGTCGCTGTTTGTGGGTGTGTGCAAGCTGGGCAGTGGACTCTCCTTGCCAGGAACTGTCCTGGTGCGGCCCCTGTGCCCCCGGGCGCCGGATGCCAGCCCCTGGACGCTGTGCGTGTGCTCCCTGGGCGCTTGCGGACAGTTGCTTTGAGCGCGGGGGAGCGGGTGGACGGTGTGGTTTGGGGCCTGGCTCCTGGGGTGCAGCAGGGCCGGGGCCAGGTGGTGGTGGCGCGTGGCAGGTGTCGGGACCGGATTCCCTGTTGCGAGGGACTGGTGTTGCGGCGCGTGGCGAGTGTAGTAGCGGGCGTGTGTGGCGTTGGGGCATCGGAGGCAGCGTGGAGCGAAGGGGCCCCAGGGTGGTTGCTGTGTGAGCTGTGTGTGTGAGTGAGTGAGTGAGGGAGGCAGTGTGTGGTGAGTGTGTGTGTGTGTGTGTGTGTATATTTTTGGGTGCTTTAGTGTGAGTGAGGCGTGTGAGTGTGTGTGTGAGTGTGTTGTGTGGGTGTTTGTGCAGTGGAGTGGGCAGGCAGGCAGGCAGGCAGGCAGGCAGGCCGGCGTTGGGTCGGGTGCGAGTGTGAGCGTGGTCGTTAGGTGGCGGTGTGTGTGTTGTGTGTGTGGCTGGGCGTCGGTGGTGTGTGTTTGCGCAGGCGCGAGCGGGCGGGCGGGCGGGCGGGCGGAGCGAGCGAGGGAGGTGGAGGGCGTGTCGCCTTGAAGAGCGCGATTGGAAGGCTGAGCGAGCGGCTTGGCGTGGTGGCGCACGCCTGTAATCCTAGCGCTTGGGAGGCTGAGACAGGAGGATCGAGGCCAGCGAAGACCTTCAGCAACTTAGTGAGACTCTTTTTGCCACCGCCGCCTCCGAACCGCGCCCTTTTGCCTCCCTCACACCCACACACAACTTCACGATCGCCGCTGCCACGCACACTCGCACACTACACGCTCACACACCGCACAGCCACAAAACCACAAACACCCCGCCCCACGACGACACCCACAGCAGCCCGCACTGCCTACACACCTACACACAGCCGGCCTGCTCGCTACACCCCACCCTTTCCTACAACCCTGGCCCTCCCACACCGCCTCCCTCCCTGACACCCTCGCTCCCTCACGCACCCACAACCCACCCTCCCCTTTGCCCACCCCACACTGCTCTGCTCACCCTTGAAATCCACGCACAACCCATTCCCACACTAACACTCACTGCACTTGCAGCACCCGGCACTCCCACCCAGGGCTCTCGGAACGCTTTCCCGGGCCCCTTCACCCAGCCCCGTCTCTCCATTCTCGCATCCAAGCTGCCCAAAACCCCGGGCCAGCGGGCCCAGGTGGCCCACACCTGTCATCCCAATCTTTGGGCGTCCCACACCCGATCATCCCGCTGCGCCCGCCACGCACGCCTGCCTGTCTCCGCCCATTCCTCACTCCCTGTGCCCAAGGGCAACACACAACCTGCACCCCAACGGCGGGGCTGCAGCGCCCACACACACTGCACCGGGCTTCCGGACCCCCTCCCCGAACCCGCACTAGCGCCACAGGCTCTGGCCCAGTCGCCCCGCATGGACCGACTCCACCTTGCAAGGAGACCCTCGCAGGAGAGGTCTGGGCCGGGGCCGGACTGCTGGCCGAGTCTGCACCTTCGCTACCACTGTCCAGGCCTCCGCGGCTGCAAGCCCCAGCGCACCAAGACCTACCTACCGAAGGAGAGTCCCTGCATCCATTCCCTAGGTGGGGCCGTGCCTCAGCCCGCGGGTGGTCACCTCCTACCACGATGACACGTCCCTCTTGGCCAAACGCCAAGGAACTGTTGATACCTTCTGGGCCCACGCACGTGTTGACAAGTGTGCATGTTCACCCGTCCGCCTGTCCGTCCGTCCTTCTGTCCGTCTGTCCCTCCGTCCATCAGTTCCTTCCTTCCTTCCTTCCTTCCTTCCTTCCTTCCTTCCTTCCTTCCTTGGTTCATCCTGTTTACTGTCATCATGACTAGGGTTCAGGTAGAGGATTTGAAGCCAGGGCCATCTTACTTCTGAATTCCAAACCCATCTCCACCCTCCCTATTGGATGTTTCCCTTTTGGATGGCAATGTAGAAGCACCAGGGCCTGGCAGGGGAGCGTCCAGTCAGCCAGCCAGCCCGCGCGCCCGCCCTCCCCTTCAGGTGTCTTCTTGGGGCAAGTGACAAGTCTCTGACTCTGCAAACCACCCAAATTCAGCTTTCAGGAAGTCCCTCTGGGATGTGTATGGTGCAGGTGTGTCTGAGTGTGTGTGTGTGTGTGTGTGTGTGTGTGTGTTGGGTGCTGTGGGAAAGCACGGGTCATTTGGAAACCTTGGAAGGTCTCCTCACCCTTTGCCAGGTTCGGGCTCAGTTGCTGAGAGCGGTCAGGAGCCAGCGTGGCTTCCTGTGCTGTCAGCCTCTCTCCTGCTGCCATTCCAGGCCTGCTGCTGCAACTGGCCAGGCTCCCAGGGATTCCGCTGAAGCCAAGCACCCCATGAAGTCGTGTTCCCAAGGCCATTCAGTTCCAAGAGAGCCCCCTGTCTGAGTGCTCTCAGGCACGGGAAGGCACCTTGGTGGTTAGGGATCGGGCGAGGGGCGGTGGAAGCTTGCAGCCCAGTGAAGATGGTCCCTAACCAACAGGAAATGATCCCAAGGTTTCTCGGGGATCGTGTGGGGCATCACCTGTGTACCCGCTCACTGACCCCACCAGCTCCAGCCGGGACTGTCAACAGCGGAGAGAATCAGCCAGGGACAGCCGGGCCTCCTGCATGCATCTCCCTTGTGAAAGCAAGAGAGAAGGCGGTCGTGGAGGTGTGGGGGCTAAGACCCAGAGAGAGACAGACACACAGATAAACACACACACGAACACACACACACACACACACACACACACACACACACACACGGTTTGGATGACAACCGAGTGTTTCATGTAGGCAGTTGAAAGGCAACTATTCCGCTGGCTGTGACAATGCAGAGGGCTGGGGTCGGCCGGTCGCTGTTTGTGGGTGTGTGCAAGCTGGGCAGTGGACTCTCCTTGCCAGGAACTGTCCTGGTGCGGCCCCTGTGCCCCCGGGCGCCGGATGCCAGCCCCTGGACGCTGTGCGTGTGCTCCCTGGGCGCTTGCGGACAGTTGCTTTGAGCGCGGGGGAGCGGGTGGACGGTGTGGTTTGGGGCCTGGCTCCTGGGGTGCAGCAGGGCCGGGGCCAGGTGGTGGTGGCGCGTGGCAGGTGTCGGGACCGGATTCCCTGTTGCGGGGGACTGGTGTTGCGGCGCGTGGCGAGTGTAGTAGCGGGCGTGTGTGGCGTTGGGGCATCGGAGGCAGCGTGGAGCGAAGGGGCCCCAGGGTGGTTGCTGTGTGAGCTGTGTGTGTGAGTGAGTGAGTGAGGGAGGCAGTGTGTGGTGAGTGTGTGTGTGTGTGTGTGTGTGTATATTTTTGGGTGCTTTAGTGTGAGTGAGGCGTGTGAGTGTGTGTGTGAGTGTGTTGTGTGGGTGTTTGTGCAGTGGAGTGGGCAGGCAGGCAGGCAGGCAGGCAGGCAGGCAGGCCGGCGTTGGGTCGGGTGCGAGTGTGAGCGTGGTCGTTAGGTGGCGGTGTGTGTGTTGTGTGTGTGGCTGGGCGTCGGTGGTGTGTGTTTGCGCAGGCGCGAGCGGGCGGGCGGGCGGGCGGGCGGAGCGAGCGAGGGAGGTGGAGGGCGTGTCGCCTTGAAGAGCGCGATTGGAAGGCTGAGCGAGCGGCTTGGCGTGGTGGCGCACGCCTGTAATCCTAGCGCTTGGGAGGCTGAGACAGGAGGATCGAGGCCAGCGAAGAACTTCAGCAACTTAGTGAGACTCTTTTTGCCACCGCCGCCTCCGAACCGCGCCCTTTTGCCTCCCTCACACCCACACACAACTTCACGATCGCCGCTGCCACGCACACTCGCACACTACACGCTCACACACCGCACAGCCACAAAACCACAAACACCCCGCCCCACGACGACACCCACAGCAGCCCGCACTGCCTACACACCTACACACAGCCGGCCTGCTCGCTACACCCCACCCTTTCCTACAACCCTGGCCCTCCCACACTGCCTCCCTCCCTGACACCCTCGCTCTCTCACGCACCCACAACCCACCCTCCCCTTTGCCCACCCCACACTGCTCTGCTCACCCTTGAAATCCACGCACAACCCATTCCCACACTAACACTCACTGCACTTGCAGCACCCGGCACTCCCACCCAGGGCTCTCGGAACGCTTTCCCGGGCCCCTTCACCCAGCCCCGTCTCTCCATTCTCGCATCCAAGCTGCCCAAAACCCCGGGCCAGCGGGCCCAGGTGGCCCACACCTGTCATCCCAATCTTTGGGCGTCCCACACCCGATCATCCCGCTGCGCCCGCCACGCACGCCTGCCTGTCTCCGCCCATTCCTCACTCCCTGTGCCCAAGGGCAACACACAACCTGCACCCCAACGGCGGGGCTGCAGCGCCCACACACACTGCACCGGGCTTCCGGACCCCCTCCCCGAACCCGCACTAGCGCCACAGGCTCTGGCCCAGTCGCCCCGCATGGACCGACTCCACCTTGCAAGGAGACCCTCGCAGGAGAGGTCTGGGCCGGGGCCGGACTGCTGGCCGAGTCTGCACCTTCGCTACCACTGTCCAGGCCTCCGCGGCTGCAAGCCCCAGCGCACCAAGACCTACCTACCGAAGGAGAGTCCCTGCATCCATTCCCTAGGTGGGGCCGTGCCTCAGCCCGCGGGTGGTCACCTCCTACCACGATGACACGTCCCTCTTGGCCAAACGCCAAGGAACTGTTGATACCTTCTGGGCCCACGCACGTGTTGACAAGTGTGCATGTTCACCCGTCCGCCTGTCCGTCCGTCCTTCTGTCCGTCTGTCCCTCCGTCCATCAGTTCCTTCCTTCCTTCCTTCCTTCCTTCCTTCCTTCCTTCCTTCCTTCCTTGGTTCATCCTGTTTACTGTCATCATGACTAGGGTTCAGGTAGAGGATTTGAAGCCAGGGCCATCTTACTTCTGAATTCCAAACCCATCTCCACCCTCCCTATTGGATGTTTCCCTTTTGGATGGCAATGTAGAAGCACCAGGGCCTGGCAGGGGAGCGTCCAGTCAGCCAGCCAGCCCGCGCGCCCGCCCTCCCCTTCAGGTGTCTTCTTGGGGCAAGTGACAAGTCTCTGACTCTGCAAACCACCCAAATTCAGCTTTCAGGAAGTCCCTCTGGGATGTGTATGGTGCAGGTGTGTCTGAGTGTGTGTGTGTGTGTGTGTGTGTGTGTGTGTGTGTGTTGGGTGCTGTGGGAAAGCACGGGTCATTTGGAAACCTTGGAAGGTCTCCTCACCCTTTGCCAGGTTCGGGCTCAGTTGCTGAGAGCGGTCAGGAGCCAGCGTGGCTTCCTGTGCTGTCAGCCTCTCTCCTGCTGCCATTCCAGGCCTGCTGCTGCAACTGGCCAGGCTCCCAGGGATTCCGCTGAAGCCAAGCACCCCATGAAGTCGTGTTCCCAAGGCCATTCAGTTCCAAGAGAGCCCCCTGTCTGAGTGCTCTCAGGCACGGGAAGGCACCTTGGTGGTTAGGGATCGGGCGAGGGGCGGTGGAAGCTTGCAGCCCAGTGAAGATGGTCCCTAACCAACAGGAAATGATCCCAAGGTTTCTCGGGGATCGTGTGGGGCATCACCTGTGTACCCGCTCACTGACCCCACCAGCTCCAGCCGGGACTGTCAACAGCGGAGAGAATCAGCCAGGGACAGCCGGGCCTCCTGCATGCATCTCCCTTGTGAAAGCAAGAGAGAAGGCGGTCGTGGAGGTGTGGGGGCTAAGACCCAGAGAGAGACAGACACACAGATAAACACACACACGAACACACACACACACACACACACACACACACACACACGGTTTGGATGACAACCGAGTGTTTCATGTAGGCAGTTGAAAGGCAACTATTCCGCTGGCTGTGACAATGCAGAGGGCTGGGGTCGGCCGGTCGCTGTTTGTGGGTGTGTGCAAGCTGGGCAGTGGACTCTCCTTGCCAGGAACTGTCCTGGTGCGGCCCCTGTGCCCCCGGGCGCCGGATGCCAGCCCCTGGACGCTGTGCGTGTGCTCCCTGGGCGCTTGCGGACAGTTGCTTTGAGCGCGGGGGAGCGGGTGGACGGTGTGGTTTGGGGCCTGGCTCCTGGGGTGCAGCAGGGCCGGGGCCAGGTGGTGGTGGCGCGTGGCAGGTGTCGGGACCGGATTCCCTGTTGCGAGGGACTGGTGTTGCGGCGCGTGGCGAGTGTAGTAGCGGGCGTGTGTGGCGTTGGGGCATCGGAGGCAGCGTGGAGCGAAGGGGCCCCAGGGTGGTTGCTGTGTGAGCTGTGTGTGTGAGTGAGTGAGTGAGGGAGGCAGTGTGTGGTGAGTGTGTGTGTGTGTGTGTGTATATTTTTGGGTGCTTTAGTGTGAGTGAGGCGTGTGAGTGTGTGTGTGAGTGTGTTGTGTGGGTGTTTGTGCAGTGGAGTGGGCAGGCAGGCAGGCAGGCAGGCAGGCAGGCAGGCCGGCGTTGGGTCGGGTGCGAGTGTGAGCGTGGTCGTTAGGTGGCGGTGTGTGTGTTGTGTGTGTGGCTGGGCGTCGGTGGTGTGTGTTTGCGCAGGCGCGAGCGGGCGGGCGGGCGGGCGGGCGGAGCGAGCGAGGGAGGTGGAGGGCGTGTCGCCTTGAAGAGCGCGATTGGAAGGCTGAGCGAGCGGCTTGGCGTGGTGGCGCACGCCTGTAATCCTAGCGCTTGGGAGGCTGAGACAGGAGGATCGAGGCCAGCGAAGAACTTCAGCAACTTAGTGAGACTCTTTTTGCCACCGCCGCCTCCGAACCGCGCCCTTTTGCCTCCCTCACACCCACACACAACTTCACGATCGCCGCTGCCACGCACACTCGCACACTACACGCTCACACACCGCACAGCCACAAAACCACAAACACCCCGCCCCACGACGACACCCACAGCAGCCCGCACTGCCTACACACCTACACACAGCCGGCCTGCTCGCTACACCCCACCCTTTCCTACAACCCTGGCCCTCCCACACTGCCTCCCTCCCTGACACCCTCGCTCTCTCACGCACCCACAACCCACCCTCCCCTTTGCCCACCCCACACTGCTCTGCTCACCCTTGAAATCCACGCACAACCCATTCCCACACTAACACTCACTGCACTTGCAGCACCCGGCACTCCCACCCAGGGCTCTCGGAACGCTTTCCCGGGCCCCTTCACCCAGCCCCGTCTCTCCATTCTCGCATCCAAGCTGCCCAAAACCCCGGGCCAGCGGGCCCAGGTGGCCCACACCTGTCATCCCAATCTTTGGGCGTCCCACACCCGATCATCCCGCTGCGCCCGCCACGCACGCCTGCCTGTCTCCGCCCATTCCTCACTCCCTGTGCCCAAGGGCAACACACAACCTGCACCCCAACGGCGGGGCTGCAGCGCCCACACACACTGCACCGGGCTTCCGGACCCCCTCCCCGAACCCGCACTAGCGCCACAGGCTCTGGCCCAGTCGCCCCGCATGGACCGACTCCACCTTGCAAGGAGACCCTCGCAGGAGAGGTCTGGGCCCGGGCCGGACTGCTGGCCGAGTCTGCACCTTCGCTACCACTGTCCAGGCCTCCGCGGCTGCAAGCCCCAGCGCACCAAGACCTACCTACCGAAGGAGAGTCCCTGCACCCATTCCCTAGGTGGGGCCGTGCCTCAGCCCGCGGGTGGTCACCTCCTACCACGATGACACGTCCCTCTTGGCCAAACGCCAAGGAACTGTTGATACCTTCTGGGCCCACGCACGTGTTGACAAGTGTGCATGTTCACCCGTCCGCCTGTCCGTCCGTCCTTCTGTCCGTCTGTCCCTCCGTCCATCAGTTCCTTCCTTCCTTCCTTCCTTCCTGCCTTCCTTCCTTCCTTCCTTCCTTGGTTCATCCTGTTTACTGTCATCATGACTAGGGTTCAGGTAGAGGATTTGAAGCCAGGGCCATCTTACTTCTGAATTCCAAACCCATCTCCACCCTCCCTATTGGATGTTTCCCTTTTGGATGGCAATGTAGAAGCACCAGGGCCTGGCAGGGGAGCGTCCAGTCAGCCAGCCAGCCCGCGCGCCCGCCCTCCCCTTCAGGTGTCTTCTTGGGGCAAGTGACAAGTCTCTGACTCTGCAAACCACCCAAATTCAGCTTTCAGGAAGTCCCTCTGGGATGTGTATGGTGCAGGTGTGTCTGAGTGTGTGTGTGTGTGTGTGTGTGTGTGTGTGTGTGTGTGTTGGGTGCTGTGGGAAAGCACGGGTCATTTGGAAACCTTGGAAGGTCTCCTCACCCTTCGCCAGGTTCGGGCTCAGTTGCTGAGAGCGGTCAGGAGCCAGCGTGGCTTCCTGTGCTGTCAGCCTCTCTCCTGCTGCCATTCCAGGCCTGCTGCTGCAACTGGCCAGGCTCCCAGGGATTCCGCTGAAGCCAAGCACCCCATGAAGTCGTGTTCCCAAGGCCATTCAGTTCCAAGAGAGCCCCCTGTCTGAGTGCTCTCAGGCACGGGAAGGCACCTTGGTGGTTAGGGATAGGGCGAGGGGCGGTGGAAGCTTGCAGCCCAGTGAAGATGGTCCCTAACCAACAGGAAATGATCCAAAGGTTTCTCGGGGATTGTGTGGGGCATCACCTGTGTACCCGCTCACTGACCCCACCAGCTCCAGCCGGGACTGTCAACAGCGGAGAGAATCAGCCAGGGACAGCCGGGCCTCCTGCATGCATCTCCCTTGTGAAAGCAAGAGAGAAGGCGGTCGTGGAGGTGTGGGGGCTAAGACCCAGAGAGAGACAGACACACAGATAAACACACACACGAACACACACACACACACACACACACACACACACACACACACACACACACGGTTTGGATGACAACCGAGTGTTTCATGTAGGCAGTTGAAAGGCAACTATTCCGCTGGCTGTGACAATGCAGAGGGCTGGGGTCGGCCGGTCGCTGTTTGTGGGTGTGTGCAAGCTGGGCAGTGGACTCTCCTTGCCAGGAACTGTCCTGGTGCGGCCCCTGTGCCCCCGGGCGCCGGATGCCAGCCCCTGGACGCTGTGCGTGTGCTCCCTGGGCGCTTGCGGACAGTTGCTTTGAGCGCGGGGGAGCGGGTGGACGGTGTGGTTTGGGGCCTGGCTCCTGGGGTGCAGCAGGGCCGGGGCCAGGTGGTGGTGGCGCGTGGCAGGTGTCGGGACCGGATTCCCTGTTGCGAGGGACTGGTGTTGCGGCGCGTGGCGAGTGTAGTAGCGGGCGTGTGTGGCGTTGGGGCATCGGAGGCAGCGTGGAGCGAAGGGGCCCCAGGGTGGTTGCTGTGTGAGCTGTGTGTGTGAGTGAGTGAGTGAGGGAGGCAGTGTGTGGTGAGTGTGTGTGTGTGTGTGTGTATATTTTTGGGTGCTTTAGTGTGAGTGAGGCGTGTGAGTGTGTGTGTGAGTGTGTTGTGTGGGTGTTTGTGCAGTGGAGTGGGCAGGCAGGCAGGCAGGCAGGCAGGCAGGCCGGCGTTGGGTCGGGTGCGAGTGTGAGCGTGGTCGTTAGGTGGCGGTGTGTGTGTTGTGTGTGTGGCTGGGCGTCGGTGGTGTGTGTTTGCGCAGGCGCGAGCGGGCGGGCGGGCGGGCGGGCGGAGCGAGCGAGGGAGGTGGAGGGCGTGTCGCCTTGAAGAGCGCGATTGGAAGGCTGAGCGAGCGGCTTGGCGTGGTGGCGCACGCCTGTAATCCTAGCGCTTGGGAGGCTGAGACAGGAGGATCGAGGCCAGCGAAGACCTTCAGCAACTTAGTGAGACTCTTTTTGCCACCGCCGCCTCCGAACCGCGCCCTTTTGCCTCCCTCACACCCACACACAACTTCACGATCGCCGCTGCCACGCACACTCGCACACTACACGCTCACACACCGCACAGCCACAAAACCACAAACACCCCGCCCCACGACGACACCCACAGCAGCCCGCACTGCCTACACACCTACACACAGCCGGCCTGCTCGCTACACCCCACCCTTTCCTACAACCCTGGCCCTCCCACACTGCCTCCCTCCCTGACACCCTCGCTCTCTCACGCACCCACAACCCACCCTCCCCTTTGCCCACCCCACACTGCTCTGCTCACCCTTGAAATCCACGCACAACCCATTCCCACACTAACACTCACTGCACTTGCAGCACCCGGCACTCCCACCCAGGGCTCTCGGAACGCTTTCCCGGGCCCCTTCACCCAGCCCCGTCTCTCCATTCTCGCATCCAAGCTGCCCAAAACCCCGGGCCAGCGGGCCCAGGTGGCCCACACCTGTCATCCCAATCTTTGGGCGTCCCACACCCGATCATCCCGCTGCGCCCGCCACGCACGCCTGCCTGTCTCCGCCCATTCCTCACTCCCTGTGCCCAAGGGCAACACACAACCTGCACCCCAACGGCGGGGCTGCAGCGCCCACACACACTGCACCGGGCTTCCGGACCCCCTCCCCGAACCCGCACTAGCGCCACAGGCTCTGGCCCAGTCGCCCCGCATGGACCGACTCCACCTTGCAAGGAGACCCTCGCAGGAGAGGTCTGGGCCCGGGCCGGACTGCTGGCCGAGTCTGCACCTTCGCTACCACTGTCCAGGCCTCCGCGGCTGCAAGCCCCAGCGCACCAAGACCTACCTACCGAAGGAGAGTCCCTGCATCCATTCCCTAGGTGGGGCCGTGCCTCAGCCCGCGGGTGGTCACCTCCTACCACGATGACACGTCCCTCTTGGCCAAACGCCAAGGAACTGTTGATACCTTCTGGGCCCACGCACGTGTTGACAAGTGTGCATGTTCACCCGTCCGCCTGTCCGTCCGTCCTTCTGTCCGTCTGTCCCTCCGTCCATCAGTTCCTTCCTTCCTTCCTTCCTTCCTTCCTTCCTTCCTTCCTTCCTTCCTTCCTTGGTTCATCCTGTTTACTGTCATCATGACTAGGGTTCAGGTAGAGGATTTGAAGCCAGGGCCATCTTACTTCTGAATTCCAAACCCATCTCCACCCTCCCTATTGGATGTTTCCCTTTTGGATGGCAATGTAGAAGCACCAGGGCCTGGCAGGGGAGCGTCCAGTCAGCCAGCCAGCCCGCGCGCCCGCCCTCCCCTTCAGGTGTCTTCTTGGGGCAAGTGACAAGTCTCTGACTCTGCAAACCACCCAAATTCAGCTTTCAGGAAGTCCCTCTGGGATGTGTATGGTGTAGGTGTGTCTGAGTGTGTGTGTGTGTGTGTGTGTGTGTGTTGGGTGCTGTGGGAAAGCACGGGTCATTTGGAAACCTTGGAAGGTCTCCTCACCCTTCGCCAGGTTCGGGCTCAGTTGCTGAGAGCGGTCAGGAGCCAGCGTGGCTTCCTGTGCTGTCAGCCTCTCTCCTGCTGCCATTCCAGGCCTGCTGCTGCAACTGGCCAGGCTCCCAGGGATTCCGCTGAAGCCAAGCACCCCATGAAGTCGTGTTCCCAAGGCCATTCAGTTCCAAGAGAGCCCCCTGTCTGAGTGCTCTCAGGCACGGGAAGGCACCTTGGTGGTTAGGGATCGGGCGAGGGGCGGTGGAAGCTTGCAGCCCAGTGAAGATGGTCCCTAACCAACAGGAAATGATCCCAAGGTTTCTCGGGGATTGTGTGGGGCATCACCTGTGTACCCGCTCACTGACCCCACCAGCTCCAGCCGGGACTGTCAACAGCGGAGAGAATCAGCCAGGGACAGCCGGGCCTCCTGCATGCATCTCCCTTGTGAAAGCAAGAGAGAAGGCGGTCGTGGAGGTGTGGGGGCTAAGACCCAGAGAGAGACAGACACACAGATAAACACACACACGAACACACACACACACACACACACACACACACACACACACACACGGTTTGGATGACAACCGAGTGTTTCATGTAGGCAGTTGAAAGGCAACTATTCCGCTGGCTGTGACAATGCAGAGGGCTGGGGTCGGCCGGTCGCTGTTTGTGGGTGTGTGCAAGCTGGGCAGTGGACTCTCCTTGCCAGGAACTGTCCTGGTGCGGCCCCTGTGCCCCCGGGCGCCGGATGCCAGCCCCTGGACGCTGTGCGTGTGCTCCCTGGGCGCTTGCGGACAGTTGCTTTGAGCGCGGGGGAGCGGGTGGACGGTGTGGTTTGGGGCCTGGCTCCTGGGGTGCAGCAGGGCCGGGGCCAGGTGGTGGTGGCGCGTGGCAGGTGTCGGGACCGGATTCCCTGTTGCGAGGGACTGGTGTTGCGGCGCGTGGCGAGTGTAGTAGCGGGCGTGTGTGGCGTTGGGGCATCGGAGGCAGCGTGGAGCGAAGGGGCCCCAGGGTGGTTGCTGTGTGAGCTGTGTGTGTGAGTGAGTGAGTGAGGGAGGCAGTGTGTGGTGAGTGTGTGTGTGTGTGTGTGTATATTTTTGGGTGCTTTAGTGTGAGTGAGGCGTGTGAGTGTGTGTGTGAGTGTGTTGTGTGGGTGTTTGTGCAGTGGAGTGGGCAGGCAGGCAGGCAGGCAGGCAGGCAGGCCGGCGTTGGGTCGGGTGCGAGTGTGAGCGTGGTCGTTAGGTGGCGGTGTGTGTGTTGTGTGTGTGGCTGGGCGTCGGTGGTGTGTGTTTGCGCAGGCGCGAGCGGGCGGGCGGGCGGGCGGGCGGAGCGAGCGAGGGAGGTGGAGGGCGTGTCGCCTTGAAGAGCGCGATTGGAAGGCTGAGCGAGCGGCTTGGCGTGGTGGCGCACGCCTGTAATCCTAGCGCTTGGGAGGCTGAGACAGGAGGATCGAGGCCAGCGAAGACCTTCAGCAACTTAGTGAGACTCTTTTTGCCACCGCCGCCTCCGAACCGCGCCCTTTTGCCTCCCTCACACCCACACACAACTTCACGATCGCCGCTGCCACGCACACTCGCACACTACACGCTCACACACCGCACAGCCACAAAACCACAAACACCCCGCCCCACGACGACACCCACAGCAGCCCGCACTGCCTACACACCTACACACAGCCGGCCTGCTCGCTACACCCCACCCTTTCCTACAACCCTGGCCCTCCCACACTGCCTCCCTCCCTGACACCCTCGCTCTCTCACGCACCCACAACCCACCCTCCCCTTTGCCCACCCCACACTGCTCTGCTCACCCTTGAAATCCACGCACAACCCATTCCCACACTAACACTCACTGCACTTGCAGCACCCGGCACTCCCACCCAGGGCTCTCGGAACGCTTTCCCGGGCCCCTTCACCCAGCCCCGTCTCTCCATTCTCGCATCCAAGCTGCCCAAAACCCCGGGCCAGCGGGCCCAGGTGGCCCACACCTGTCATCCCAATCTTTGGGCGTCCCACACCCGATCATCCCGCTGCGCCCGCCACGCACGCCTGCCTGTCTCCGCCCATTCCTCACTCCCTGTGCCCAAGGGCAACACACAACCTGCACCCCAACGGCGGGGCTGCAGCGCCCACACACACTGCACCGGGCTTCCGGACCCCCTCCCCGAACCCGCACTAGCGCCACAGGCTCTGGCCCAGTCGCCCCGCATGGACCGACTCCACCTTGCAAGGAGACCCTCGCAGGAGAGGTCTGGGCCCGGGCCGGACTGCTGGCCGAGTCTGCACCTTCGCTACCACTGTCCAGGCCTCCGCGGCTGCAAGCCCCAGCGCACCAAGACCTACCTACCGAAGGAGAGTCCCTGCACCCATTCCCTAGGTGGGGCCGTGCCTCAGCCCGCGGGTGGTCACCTCCTACCACGATGACACGTCCCTCTTGGCCAAACGCCAAGGAACTGTTGATACCTTCTGGGCCCACGCACGTGTTGACAAGTGTGCATGTTCACCCGTCCGCCTGTCCGTCCGTCCTTCTGTCCGTCTGTCCCTCCGTCCATCAGTTCCTTCCTTCCTTCCTTCCTTCCTTCCTTCCTTCCTTCCTTCCTTCCTTGGTTCATCCTGTTTACTGTCATCATGACTAGGGTTCAGGTAGAGGATTTGAAGCCAGGGCCATCTTACTTCTGAATTCCAAACCCATCTCCACCCTCCCTATTGGATGTTTCCCTTTTGGATGGCAATGTAGAAGCACCAGGGCCTGGCAGGGGAGCGTCCAGTCAGCCAGCCAGCCCGCGCGCCCGCCCTCCCCTTCAGGTGTCTTCTTGGGGCAAGTGACAAGTCTCTGACTCTGCAAACCACCCAAATTCAGCTTTCAGGAAGTCCCTCTGGGATGTGTATGGTGCAGGTGTGTCTGAGTGTGTGTGTGTGTGTGTGTGTGTGTGTGTGTGTGTGTGTGTGTGTGTTGGGTGCTGTGGGAAAGCACGGGTCATTTGGAAACCTTGGAAGGTCTCCTCACCCTTCGCCAGGTTCGGGCTCAGTTGCTGAGAGCGGTCAGGAGCCAGCGTGGCTTCCTGTGCTGTCAGCCTCTCTCCTGCTGCCATTCCAGGCCTGCTGCTGCAACTGGCCAGGCTCCCAGGGATTCCGCTGAAGCCAAGCACCCCATGAAGTCGTGTTCCCAAGGCCATTCAGTTCCAAGAGAGCCCCCTGTCTGAGTGCTCTCAGGCACGGGAAGGCACCTTGGTGG
Source organism: Muscardinus avellanarius (assembly GCF_963383645.1). Classification (NCBI taxonomy): domain Eukaryota; kingdom Metazoa; phylum Chordata; class Mammalia; order Rodentia; family Gliridae; genus Muscardinus; species Muscardinus avellanarius. Next base: position 88,206,825 of record NC_137800.1, on the reverse strand, counting down.
TTAGGGATAGGGCGAGGGGCGGTGGAAGCTTGCAGCCCAGTGAAGATGGTCCCTAACCAACAGGAAATGATCCAAAGGTTTCTCGGGGATCGTGTGGGGCATCACCTGTGTACCCGCTCACTGACCCCACCAGCTCCAGCCGGGACTGTCAACAGCGGAGAGAATCAGCCAGGGACAGCCGGGCCTCCTGCATGCATCTCCCTTGTGAAAGCAAGAGAGAAGGCGGTCGTGGAGGTGTGGGGGCTAAGACCCAGAGAGAGACAGACACACAGATAAACACACACACGAACACACACACACACACACACACACACACACACACACACACGGTTTGGATGACAACCGAGTGTTTCATGTAGGCAGTTGAAAGGCAACTATTCCGCTGGCTGTGACAATGCAGAGGGCTGGGGTCGGCCGGTCGCTGTTTGTGGGTGTGTGCAAGCTGGGCAGTGGACTCTCCTTGCCAGGAACTGTCCTGGTGCGGCCCCTGTGCCCCCGGGCGCCGGATGCCAGCCCCTGGACGCTGTGCGTGTGCTCCCTGGGCGCTTGCGGACAGTTGCTTTGAGCGCGGGGGAGCGGGTGGACGGTGTGGTTTGGGGCCTGGCTCCTGGGGTGCAGCAGGGCCGGGGCCAGGTGGTGGTGGCGCGTGGCAGGTGTCGGGACCGGATTCCCTGTTGCGAGGGACTGGTGTTGCGGCGCGTGGCGAGTGTAGTAGCGGGCGTGTGTGGCGTTGGGGCATCGGAGGCAGCGTGGAGCGAAGGGGCCCCAGGGTGGTTGCTGTGTGAGCTGTGTGTGTGAGTGAGTGAGTGAGGGAGGCAGTGTGTGGTGAGTGTGTGTGTGTGTGTGTGTGTATATTTTTGGGTGCTTTAGTGTGAGTGAGGCGTGTGAGTGTGTGTGTGAGTGTGTTGTGTGGGTGTTTGTGCAGTGGAGTGGGCAGGCAGGCAGGCAGGCAGGCAGGCAGGCCGGCGTTGGGTCGGGTGCGAGTGTGAGCGTGGTCGTTAGGTGGCGGTGTGTGTGTTGTGTGTGTGGCTGGGCGTCGGTGGTGTGTGTTTGCGCAGGCGCGAGCGGGCGGGCGGGCGGGCGGGCGGAGCGAGCGAGGGAGGTGGAGGGCGTGTCGCCTTGAAGAGCGCGATTGGAAGGCTGAGCGAGCGGCTTGGCGTGGTGGCGCACGCCTGTAATCCTAGCGCTTGGGAGGCTGAGACAGGAGGATCGAGGCCAGCGAAGACCTTCAGCAACTTAGTGAGACTCTTTTTGCCACCGCCGCCTCCGAACCGCGCCCTTTTGCCTCCCTCACACCCACACACAACTTCACGATCGCCGCTGCCACGCACACTCGCACACTACACGCTCACACACCGCACAGCCACAAAACCACAAACACCCCGCCCCACGACGACACCCACAGCAGCCCGCACTGCCTACACACCTACACACAGCCGGCCTGCTCGCTACACCCCACCCTTTCCTACAACCCTGGCCCTCCCACACCGCCTCCCTCCCTGACACCCTCGCTCCCTCACGCACCCACAACCCACCCTCCCCTTTGCCCACCCCACACTGCTCTGCTCACCCTTGAAATCCACGCACAACCCATTCCCACACTAACACTCACTGCACTTGCAGCACCCGGCACTCCCACCCAGGGCTCTCGGAACGCTTTCCCGGGCCCCTTCACCCAGCCCCGTCTCTCCATTCTCGCATCCAAGCTGCCCAAAACCCCGGGCCAGCGGGCCCAGGTGGCCCACACCTGTCATCCCAATCTTTGGGCGTCCCACACCCGATCATCCCGCTGCGCCCGCCACGCACGCCTGCCTGTCTCCGCCCATTCCTCACTCCCTGTGCCCAAGGGCAACACACAACCTGCACCCCAACGGCGGGGCTGCAGCGCCCACACACACTGCACCGGGCTTCCGGACCCCCTCCCCGAACCCGCACTAGCGCCACAGGCTCTGGCCCAGTCGCCCCGCATGGACCGACTCCACCTTGCAAGGAGACCCTCGCAGGAGAGGTCTGGGCCGGGGCCGGACTGCTGGCCGAGTCTGCACCTTCGCTACCACTGTCCAGGCCTCCGCGGCTGCAAGCCCCAGCGCACCAAGACCTACCTACCGAAGGAGAGTCCCTGCATCCATTCCCTAGGTGGGGCCGTGCCTCAGCCCGCGGGTGGTCACCTCCTACCACGATGACACGTCCCTCTTGGCCAAACGCCAAGGAACTGTTGATACCTTCTGGGCCCACGCACGTGTTGACAAGTGTGCATGTTCACCCGTCCGCCTGTCCGTCCGTCCTTCTGTCCGTCTGTCCCTCCGTCCATCAGTTCCTTCCTTCCTTCCTTCCTTCCTTCCTTCCTTCCTTCCTTCCTTCCTTGGTTCATCCTGTTTACTGTCATCATGACTAGGGTTCAGGTAGAGGATTTGAAGCCAGGGCCATCTTACTTCTGAATTCCAAACCCATCTCCACCCTCCCTATTGGATGTTTCCCTTTTGGATGGCAATGTAGAAGCACCAGGGCCTGGCAGGGGAGCGTCCAGTCAGCCAGCCAGCCCGCGCGCCCGCCCTCCCCTTCAGGTGTCTTCTTGGGGCAAGTGACAAGTCTCTGACTCTGCAAACCACCCAAATTCAGCTTTCAGGAAGTCCCTCTGGGATGTGTATGGTGCAGGTGTGTCTGAGTGTGTGTGTGTGTGTGTGTGTGTGTGTGTGTTGGGTGCTGTGGGAAAGCACGGGTCATTTGGAAACCTTGGAAGGTCTCCTCACCCTTTGCCAGGTTCGGGCTCAGTTGCTGAGAGCGGTCAGGAGCCAGCGTGGCTTCCTGTGCTGTCAGCCTCTCTCCTGCTGCCATTCCAGGCCTGCTGCTGCAACTGGCCAGGCTCCCAGGGATTCCGCTGAAGCCAAGCACCCCATGAAGTCGTGTTCCCAAGGCCATTCAGTTCCAAGAGAGCCCCCTGTCTGAGTGCTCTCAGGCACGGGAAGGCACCTTGGTGGTTAGGGATCGGGCGAGGGGCGGTGGAAGCTTGCAGCCCAGTGAAGATGGTCCCTAACCAACAGGAAATGATCCCAAGGTTTCTCGGGGATCGTGTGGGGCATCACCTGTGTACCCGCTCACTGACCCCACCAGCTCCAGCCGGGACTGTCAACAGCGGAGAGAATCAGCCAGGGACAGCCGGGCCTCCTGCATGCATCTCCCTTGTGAAAGCAAGAGAGAAGGCGGTCGTGGAGGTGTGGGGGCTAAGACCCAGAGAGAGACAGACACACAGATAAACACACACACGAACACACACACACACACACACACACACACACACACACACACGGTTTGGATGACAACCGAGTGTTTCATGTAGGCAGTTGAAAGGCAACTATTCCGCTGGCTGTGACAATGCAGAGGGCTGGGGTCGGCCGGTCGCTGTTTGTGGGTGTGTGCAAGCTGGGCAGTGGACTCTCCTTGCCAGGAACTGTCCTGGTGCGGCCCCTGTGCCCCCGGGCGCCGGATGCCAGCCCCTGGACGCTGTGCGTGTGCTCCCTGGGCGCTTGCGGACAGTTGCTTTGAGCGCGGGGGAGCGGGTGGACGGTGTGGTTTGGGGCCTGGCTCCTGGGGTGCAGCAGGGCCGGGGCCAGGTGGTGGTGGCGCGTGGCAGGTGTCGGGACCGGATTCCCTGTTGCGGGGGACTGGTGTTGCGGCGCGTGGCGAGTGTAGTAGCGGGCGTGTGTGGCGTTGGGGCATCGGAGGCAGCGTGGAGCGAAGGGGCCCCAGGGTGGTTGCTGTGTGAGCTGTGTGTGTGAGTGAGTGAGTGAGGGAGGCAGTGTGTGGTGAGTGTGTGTGTGTGTGTGTGTGTGTATATTTTTGGGTGCTTTAGTGTGAGTGAGGCGTGTGAGTGTGTGTGTGAGTGTGTTGTGTGGGTGTTTGTGCAGTGGAGTGGGCAGGCAGGCAGGCAGGCAGGCAGGCAGGCAGGCCGGCGTTGGGTCGGGTGCGAGTGTGAGCGTGGTCGTTAGGTGGCGGTGTGTGTGTTGTGTGTGTGGCTGGGCGTCGGTGGTGTGTGTTTGCGCAGGCGCGAGCGGGCGGGCGGGCGGGCGGGCGGAGCGAGCGAGGGAGGTGGAGGGCGTGTCGCCTTGAAGAGCGCGATTGGAAGGCTGAGCGAGCGGCTTGGCGTGGTGGCGCACGCCTGTAATCCTAGCGCTTGGGAGGCTGAGACAGGAGGATCGAGGCCAGCGAAGAACTTCAGCAACTTAGTGAGACTCTTTTTGCCACCGCCGCCTCCGAACCGCGCCCTTTTGCCTCCCTCACACCCACACACAACTTCACGATCGCCGCTGCCACGCACACTCGCACACTACACGCTCACACACCGCACAGCCACAAAACCACAAACACCCCGCCCCACGACGACACCCACAGCAGCCCGCACTGCCTACACACCTACACACAGCCGGCCTGCTCGCTACACCCCACCCTTTCCTACAACCCTGGCCCTCCCACACTGCCTCCCTCCCTGACACCCTCGCTCTCTCACGCACCCACAACCCACCCTCCCCTTTGCCCACCCCACACTGCTCTGCTCACCCTTGAAATCCACGCACAACCCATTCCCACACTAACACTCACTGCACTTGCAGCACCCGGCACTCCCACCCAGGGCTCTCGGAACGCTTTCCCGGGCCCCTTCACCCAGCCCCGTCTCTCCATTCTCGCATCCAAGCTGCCCAAAACCCCGGGCCAGCGGGCCCAGGTGGCCCACACCTGTCATCCCAATCTTTGGGCGTCCCACACCCGATCATCCCGCTGCGCCCGCCACGCACGCCTGCCTGTCTCCGCCCATTCCTCACTCCCTGTGCCCAAGGGCAACACACAACCTGCACCCCAACGGCGGGGCTGCAGCGCCCACACACACTGCACCGGGCTTCCGGACCCCCTCCCCGAACCCGCACTAGCGCCACAGGCTCTGGCCCAGTCGCCCCGCATGGACCGACTCCACCTTGCAAGGAGACCCTCGCAGGAGAGGTCTGGGCCGGGGCCGGACTGCTGGCCGAGTCTGCACCTTCGCTACCACTGTCCAGGCCTCCGCGGCTGCAAGCCCCAGCGCACCAAGACCTACCTACCGAAGGAGAGTCCCTGCATCCATTCCCTAGGTGGGGCCGTGCCTCAGCCCGCGGGTGGTCACCTCCTACCACGATGACACGTCCCTCTTGGCCAAACGCCAAGGAACTGTTGATACCTTCTGGGCCCACGCACGTGTTGACAAGTGTGCATGTTCACCCGTCCGCCTGTCCGTCCGTCCTTCTGTCCGTCTGTCCCTCCGTCCATCAGTTCCTTCCTTCCTTCCTTCCTTCCTTCCTTCCTTCCTTCCTTCCTTCCTTCCTTCCTTCCTTGGTTCATCCTGTTTACTGTCATCATGACTAGGGTTCAGGTAGAGGATTTGAAGCCAGGGCCATCTTACTTCTGAATTCCAAACCCATCTCCACCCTCCCTATTGGATGTTTCCCTTTTGGATGGCAATGTAGAAGCACCAGGGCCTGGCAGGGGAGCGTCCAGTCAGCCAGCCAGCCCGCGCGCCCGCCCTCCCCTTCAGGTGTCTTCTTGGGGCAAGTGACAAGTCTCTGACTCTGCAAACCACCCAAATTCAGCTTTCAGGAAGTCCCTCTGGGATGTGTATGGTGCAGGTGTGTCTGAGTGTGTGTGTGTGTGTGTGTGTGTGTGTGTGTGTGTGTTGGGTGCTGTGGGAAAGCACGGGTCATTTGGAAACCTTGGAAGGTCTCCTCACCCTTTGCCAGGTTCGGGCTCAGTTGCTGAGAGCGGTCAGGAGCCAGCGTGGCTTCCTGTGCTGTCAGCCTCTCTCCTGCTGCCATTCCAGGCCTGCTGCTGCAACTGGCCAGGCTCCCAGGGATTCCGCTGAAGCCAAGCACCCCATGAAGTCGTGTTCCCAAGGCCATTCAGTTCCAAGAGAGCCCCCTGTCTGAGTGCTCTCAGGCACGGGAAGGCACCTTGGTGGTTAGGGATCGGGCGAGGGGCGGTGGAAGCTTGCAGCCCAGTGAAGATGGTCCCTAACCAACAGGAAATGATCCCAAGGTTTCTCGGGGATCGTGTGGGGCATCACCTGTGTACCCGCTCACTGACCCCACCAGCTCCAGCCGGGACTGTCAACAGCGGAGAGAATCAGCCAGGGACAGCCGGGCCTCCTGCATGCATCTCCCTTGTGAAAGCAAGAGAGAAGGCGGTCGTGGAGGTGTGGGGGCTAAGACCCAGAGAGAGACAGACACACAGATAAACACACACACGAACACACACACACACACACACACACACACACACACACGGTTTGGATGACAACCGAGTGTTTCATGTAGGCAGTTGAAAGGCAACTATTCCGCTGGCTGTGACAATGCAGAGGGCTGGGGTCGGCCGGTCGCTGTTTGTGGGTGTGTGCAAGCTGGGCAGTGGACTCTCCTTGCCAGGAACTGTCCTGGTGCGGCCCCTGTGCCCCCGGGCGCCGGATGCCAGCCCCTGGACGCTGTGCGTGTGCTCCCTGGGCGCTTGCGGACAGTTGCTTTGAGCGCGGGGGAGCGGGTGGACGGTGTGGTTTGGGGCCTGGCTCCTGGGGTGCAGCAGGGCCGGGGCCAGGTGGTGGTGGCGCGTGGCAGGTGTCGGGACCGGATTCCCTGTTGCGAGGGACTGGTGTTGCGGCGCGTGGCGAGTGTAGTAGCGGGCGTGTGTGGCGTTGGGGCATCGGAGGCAGCGTGGAGCGAAGGGGCCCCAGGGTGGTTGCTGTGTGAGCTGTGTGTGTGAGTGAGTGAGTGAGGGAGGCAGTGTGTGGTGAGTGTGTGTGTGTGTGTGTGTATATTTTTGGGTGCTTTAGTGTGAGTGAGGCGTGTGAGTGTGTGTGTGAGTGTGTTGTGTGGGTGTTTGTGCAGTGGAGTGGGCAGGCAGGCAGGCAGGCAGGCAGGCAGGCCGGCGTTGGGTCGGGTGCGAGTGTGAGCGTGGTCGTTAGGTGGCGGTGTGTGTGTTGTGTGTGTGGCTGGGCGTCGGTGGTGTGTGTTTGCGCAGGCGCGAGCGGGCGGGCGGGCGGGCGGGCGGAGCGAGCGAGGGAGGTGGAGGGCGTGTCGCCTTGAAGAGCGCGATTGGAAGGCTGAGCGAGCGGCGTGGCGTGGTGGCGCACGCCTGTAATCCTAGCGCTTGGGAGGCTGAGACAGGAGGATCGAGGCCAGCGAAGAACTTCAGCAACTTAGTGAGACTCTTTTTGCCACCGCCGCCTCCGAACCGCGCCCTTTTGCCTCCCTCACACCCACACACAACTTCACGATCGCCGCTGCCACGCACACTCGCACACTACACGCTCACACACCGCACAGCCACAAAACCACAAACACCCCGCCCCACGACGACACCCACAGCAGCCCGCACTGCCTACACACCTACACACAGCCGGCCTGCTCGCTACACCCCACCCTTTCCTACAACCCTGGCCCTCCCACACTGCCTCCCTCCCTGACACCCTCGCTCTCTCACGCACCCACAACCCACCCTCCCCTTTGCCCACCCCACACTGCTCTGCTCACCCTTGAAATCCACGCACAACCCATTCCCACACTAACACTCACTGCACTTGCAGCACCCGGCACTCCCACCCAGGGCTCTCGGAACGCTTTCCCGGGCCCCTTCACCCAGCCCCGTCTCTCCATTCTCGCATCCAAGCTGCCCAAAACCCCGGGCCAGCGGGCCCAGGTGGCCCACACCTGTCATCCCAATCTTTGGGCGTCCCACACCCGATCATCCCGCTGCGCCCGCCACGCACGCCTGCCTGTCTCCGCCCATTCCTCACTCCCTGTGCCCAAGGGCAACACACAACCTGCACCCCAACGGCGGGGCTGCAGCGCCCACACACACTGCACCGGGCTTCCGGACCCCCTCCCCGAACCCGCACTAGCGCCACAGGCTCTGGCCCAGTCGCCCCGCATGGACCGACTCCACCTTGCAAGGAGACCCTCGCAGGAGAGGTCTGGGCCCGGGCCGGACTGCTGGCCGAGTCTGCACCTTCGCTACCACTGTCCAGGCCTCCGCGGCTGCAAGCCCCAGCGCACCAAGACCTACCTACCGAAGGAGAGTCCCTGCACCCATTCCCTAGGTGGGGCCGTGCCTCAGCCCGCGGGTGGTCACCTCCTACCACGATGACACGTCCCTCTTGGCCAAACGCCAAGGAACTGTTGATACCTTCTGGGCCCACGCACGTGTTGACAAGTGTGCATGTTCACCCGTCCGCCTGTCCGTCCGTCCTTCTGTCCGTCTGTCCCTCCGTCCATCAGTTCCTTCCTTCCTTCCTTCCTTCCTGCCTTCCTTCCTTCCTTCCTTCCTTGGTTCATCCTGTTTACTGTCATCATGACTAGGGTTCAGGTAGAGGATTTGAAGCCAGGGCCATCTTACTTCTGAATTCCAAACCCATCTCCACCCTCCCTATTGGATGTTTCCCTTTTGGATGGCAATGTAGAAGCACCAGGGCCTGGCAGGGGAGCGTCCAGTCAGCCAGCCAGCCCGCGCGCCCGCCCTCCCCTTCAGGTGTCTTCTTGGGGCAAGTGACAAGTCTCTGACTCTGCAAACCACCCAAATTCAGCTTTCAGGAAGTCCCTCTGGGATGTGTATGGTGCAGGTGTGTCTGAGTGTGTGTGTGTGTGTGTGTGTGTGTGTGTGTGTGTGTGTTGGGTGCTGTGGGAAAGCACGGGTCATTTGGAAACCTTGGAAGGTCTCCTCACCCTTCGCCAGGTTCGGGCTCAGTTGCTGAGAGCGGTCAGGAGCCAGCGTGGCTTCCTGTGCTGTCAGCCTCTCTCCTGCTGCCATTCCAGGCCTGCTGCTGCAACTGGCCAGGCTCCCAGGGATTCCGCTGAAGCCAAGCACCCCATGAAGTCGTGTTCCCAAGGCCATTCAGTTCCAAGAGAGCCCCCTGTCTGAGTGCTCTCAGGCACGGGAAGGCACCTTGGTGGTTAGGGATAGGGCGAGGGGCGGTGGAAGCTTGCAGCCCAGTGAAGATGGTCCCTAACCAACAGGAAATGATCCAAAGGTTTCTCGGGGATTGTGTGGGGCATCACCTGTGTACCCGCTCACTGACCCCACCAGCTCCAGCCGGGACTGTCAACAGCGGAGAGAATCAGCCAGGGACAGCCGGGCCTCCTGCATGCATCTCCCTTGTGAAAGCAAGAGAGAAGGCGGTCGTGGAGGTGTGGGGGCTAAGACCCAGAGAGAGACAGACACACAGATAAACACACACACGAACACACACACACACACACACACACACACACACACACACACACACGGTTTGGATGACAACCGAGTGTTTCATGTAGGCAGTTGAAAGGCAACTATTCCGCTGGCTGTGACAATGCAGAGGGCTGGGGTCGGCCGGTCGCTGTTTGTGGGTGTGTGCAAGCTGGGCAGTGGACTCTCCTTGCCAGGAACTGTCCTGGTGCGGCCCCTGTGCCCCCGGGCGCCGGATGCCAGCCCCTGGACGCTGTGCGTGTGCTCCCTGGGCGCTTGCGGACAGTTGCTTTGAGCGCGGGGGAGCGGGTGGACGGTGTGGTTTGGGGCCTGGCTCCTGGGGTGCAGCAGGGCCGGGGCCAGGTGGTGGTGGCGCGTGGCAGGTGTCGGGACCGGATTCCCTGTTGCGAGGGACTGGTGTTGCGGCGCGTGGCGAGTGTAGTAGCGGGCGTGTGTGGCGTTGGGGCATCGGAGGCAGCGTGGAGCGAAGGGGCCCCAGGGTGGTTGCTGTGTGAGCTGTGTGTGTGAGTGAGTGAGTGAGGGAGGCAGTGTGTGGTGAGTGTGTGTGTGTGTGTGTGTATATTTTTGGGTGCTTTAGTGTGAGTGAGGCGTGTGAGTGTGTGTGTGAGTGTGTTGTGTGGGTGTTTGTGCAGTGGAGTGGGCAGGCAGGCAGGCAGGCAGGCAGGCAGGCCGGCGTTGGGTCGGGTGCGAGTGTGAGCGTGGTCGTTAGGTGGCGGTGTGTGTGTTGTGTGTGTGGCTGGGCGTCGGTGGTGTGTGTTTGCGCAGGCGCGAGCGGGCGGGCGGGCGGGCGGGCGGAGCGAGCGAGGGAGGTGGAGGGCGTGTCGCCTTGAAGAGCGCGATTGGAAGGCTGAGCGAGCGGCTTGGCGTGGTGGCGCACGCCTGTAATCCTAGCGCTTGGGAGGCTGAGACAGGAGGATCGAGGCCAGCGAAGACCTTCAGCAACTTAGTGAGACTCTTTTTGCCACCGCCGCCTCCGAACCGCGCCCTTTTGCCTCCCTCACACCCACACACAACTTCACGATCGCCGCTGCCACGCACACTCGCACACTACACGCTCACACACCGCACAGCCACAAAACCACAAACACCCCGCCCCACGACGACACCCACAGCAGCCCGCACTGCCTACACACCTACACACAGCCGGCCTGCTCGCTACACCCCACCCTTTCCTACAACCCTGGCCCTCCCACACTGCCTCCCTCCCTGACACCCTCGCTCTCTCACGCACCCACAACCCACCCTCCCCTTTGCCCACCCCACACTGCTCTGCTCACCCTTGAAATCCACGCACAACCCATTCCCACACTAACACTCACTGCACTTGCAGCACCCGGCACTCCCACCCAGGGCTCTCGGAACGCTTTCCCGGGCCCCTTCACCCAGCCCCGTCTCTCCATTCTCGCATCCAAGCTGCCCAAAACCCCGGGCCAGCGGGCCCAGGTGGCCCACACCTGTCATCCCAATCTTTGGGCGTCCCACACCCGATCATCCCGCTGCGCCCGCCACGCACGCCTGCCTGTCTCCGCCCATTCCTCACTCCCTGTGCCCAAGGGCAACACACAACCTGCACCCCAACGGCGGGGCTGCAGCGCCCACACACACTGCACCGGGCTTCCGGACCCCCTCCCCGAACCCGCACTAGCGCCACAGGCTCTGGCCCAGTCGCCCCGCATGGACCGACTCCACCTTGCAAGGAGACCCTCGCAGGAGAGGTCTGGGCCCGGGCCGGACTGCTGGCCGAGTCTGCACCTTCGCTACCACTGTCCAGGCCTCCGCGGCTGCAAGCCCCAGCGCACCAAGACCTACCTACCGAAGGAGAGTCCCTGCACCCATTCCCTAGGTGGGGCCGTGCCTCAGCCCGCGGGTGGTCACCTCCTACCACGATGACACGTCCCTCTTGGCCAAACGCCAAGGAACTGTTGATACCTTCTGGGCCCACGCACGTGTTGACAAGTGTGCATGTTCACCCGTCCGCCTGTCCGTCCGTCCTTCTGTCCGTCTGTCCCTCCGTCCATCAGTTCCTTCCTTCCTTCCTTCCTTCCTTCCTGCCTTCCTTCCTTCCTTCCTTCCTTGGTTCATCCTGTTTACTGTCATCATGACTAGGGTTCAGGTAGAGGATTTGAAGCCAGGGCCATCTTACTTCTGAATTCCAAACCCATCTCCACCCTCCCTATTGGATGTTTCCCTTTTGGATGGCAATGTAGAAGCACCAGGGCCTGGCAGGGGAGCGTCCAGTCAGCCAGCCAGCCCGCGCGCCCGCCCTCCCCTTCAGGTGTCTTCTTGGGGCAAGTGACAAGTCTCTGACTCTGCAAACCACCCAAATTCAGCTTTCAGGAAGTCCCTCTGGGATGTGTATGGTGCAGGTGTGTCTGAGTGTGTGTGTGTGTGTGTGTGTGTGTGTGTGTGTGTGTTGGGTGCTGTGGGAAAGCACGGGTCATTTGGAAACCTTGGAAGGTCTCCTCACCCTTCGCCAGGTTCGGGCTCAGTTGCTGAGAGCGGTCAGGAGCCAGCGTGGCTTCCTGTGCTGTCAGCCTCTCTCCTGCTGCCATTCCAGGCCTGCTGCTGCAACTGGCCAGGCTCCCAGGGATTCCGCTGAAGCCAAGCACCCCATGAAGTCGTGTTCCCAAGGCCATTCAGTTCCAAGAGAGCCCCCTGTCTGAGTGCTCTCAGGCACGGGAAGGCACCTTGGTGGTTAGGGATAGGGCGAGGGGCGGTGGAAGCTTGCAGCCCAGTGAAGATGGTCCCTAACCAACAGGAAATGATCCAAAGGTTTCTCGGGGATCGTGTGGGGCATCACCTGTGTACCCGCTCACTGACCCCACCAGCTCCAGCCGGGACTGTCAACAGCGGAGAGAATCAGCCAGGGACAGCCGGGCCTCCTGCATGCATCTCCCTTGTGAAAGCAAGAGAGAAGGCGGTCGTGGAGGTGTGGGGGCTAAGACCCAGAGAGAGACAGACACACAGATAAACACACACACGAACACACACACACACACACACACACACACACACACACACACACACACACGGTTTGGATGACAACCGAGTGTTTCATGTAGGCAGTTGAAAGGCAACTATTCCGCTGGCTGTGACAATGCAGAGGGCTGGGGTCGGCCGGTCGCTGTTTGTGGGTGTGTGCAAGCTGGGCAGTGGACTCTCCTTGCCAGGAACTGTCCTGGTGCGGCCCCTGTGCCCCCGGGCGCCGGATGCCAGCCCCTGGACGCTGTGCGTGTGCTCCCTGGGCGCTTGCGGACAGTTGCTTTGAGCGCGGGGGAGCGGGTGGACGGTGTGGTTTGGGGCCTGGCTCCTGGGGTGCAGCAGGGCCGGGGCCAGGTGGTGGTGGCGCGTGGCAGGTGTCGGGACCGGATTCCCTGTTGCGAGGGACTGGTGTTGCGGCGCGTGGCGAGTGTAGTAGCGGGCGTGTGTGGCGTTGGGGCATCGGAGGCAGCGTGGAGCGAAGGGGCCCCAGGGTGGTTGCTGTGTGAGCTGTGTGTGTGAGTGAGTGAGTGAGGGAGGCAGTGTGTGGTGAGTGTGTGTGTGTGTGTGTGTATATTTTTGGGTGCTTTAGTGTGAGTGAGGCGTGTGAGTGTGTGTGTGAGTGTGTTGTGTGGGTGTTTGTGCAGTGGAGTGGGCAGGCAGGCAGGCAGGCAGGCAGGCCGGCGTTGGGTCGGGTGCGAGTGTGAGCGTGGTCGTTAGGTGGCGGTGTGTGTGTTGTGTGTGTGGCTGGGCGTCGGTGGTGTGTGTTTGCGCAGGCGCGAGCGGGCGGGCGGGCGGGCGGGCGGAGCGAGCGAGGGAGGTGGAGGGCGTGTCGCCTTGAAGAGCGCGATTGGAAGGCTGAGCGAGCGGCTTGGCGTGGTGGCGCACGCCTGTAATCCTAGCGCTTGGGAGGCTGAGACAGGAGGATCGAGGCCAGCGAAGACCTTCAGCAACTTAGTGAGACTCTTTTTGCCACCGCCGCCTCCGAACCGCGCCCTTTTGCCTCCCTCACACCCACACACAACTTCACGATCGCCGCTGCCACGCACACTCGCACACTACACGCTCACACACCGCACAGCCACAAAACCACAAACACCCCGCCCCACGACGACACCCACAGCAGCCCGCACTGCCTACACACCTACACACAGCCGGCCTGCTCGCTACACCCCACCCTTTCCTACAACCCTGGCCCTCCCACACTGCCTCCCTCCCTGACACCCTCGCTCTCTCACGCACCCACAACCCACCCTCCCCTTTGCCCACCCCACACTGCTCTGCTCACCCTTGAAATCCACGCACAACCCATTCCCACACTAACACTCACTGCACTTGCAGCACCCGGCACTCCCACCCAGGGCTCTCGGAACGCTTTCCCGGGCCCCTTCACCCAGCCCCGTCTCTCCATTCTCGCATCCAAGCTGCCCAAAACCCCGGGCCAGCGGGCCCAGGTGGCCCACACCTGTCATCCCAATCTTTGGGCGTCCCACACCCGATCATCCCGCTGCGCCCGCCACGCACGCCTGCCTGTCTCCGCCCATTCCTCACTCCCTGTGCCCAAGGGCAACACACAACCTGCACCCCAACGGCGGGGCTGCAGCGCCCACACACACTGCACCGGGCTTCCGGACCCCCTCCCCGAACCCGCACTAGCGCCACAGGCTCTGGCCCAGTCGCCCCGCATGGACCGACTCCACCTTGCAAGGAGACCCTCGCAGGAGAGGTCTGGGCCCGGGCCGGACTGCTGGCCGAGTCTGCACCTTCGCTACCACTGTCCAGGCCTCCGCGGCTGCAAGCCCCAGCGCACCAAGACCTACCTACCGAAGGAGAGTCCCTGCACCCATTCCCTAGGTGGGGCCGTGCCTCAGCCCGCGGGTGGTCACCTCCTACCACGATGACACGTCCCTCTTGGCCAAACGCCAAGGAACTGTTGATACCTTCTGGGCCCACGCACGTGTTGACAAGTGTGCATGTTCACCCGTCCGCCTGTCCGTCCGTCCTTCTGTCCGTCTGTCCCTCCGTCCATCAGTTCCTTCCTTCCTTCCTTCCTTCCTTCCTGCCTTCCTTCCTTCCTTCCTTCCTTGGTTCATCCTGTTTACTGTCATCATGACTAGGGTTCAGGTAGAGGATTTGAAGCCAGGGCCATCTTACTTCTGAATTCCAAACCCATCTCCACCCTCCCTATTGGATGTTTCCCTTTTGGATGGCAATGTAGAAGCACCAGGGCCTGGCAGGGGAGCGTCCAGTCAGCCAGCCAGCCCGCGCGCCCGCCCTCCCCTTCAGGTGTCTTCTTGGGGCAAGTGACAAGTCTCTGACTCTGCAAACCACCCAAATTCAGCTTTCAGGAAGTCCCTCTGGGATGTGTATGGTGCAGGTGTGTCTGAGTGTGTGTGTGTGTGTGTGTGTGTGTGTGTGTGTGTGTGTGTGTGTTGGGTGCTGTGGGAAAGCACGGGTCATTTGGAAACCTTGGAAGGTCTCCTCACCCTTCGCCAGGTTCGGGCTCAGTTGCTGAGAGCGGTCAGGAGCCAGCGTGGCTTCCTGTGCTGTCAGCCTCTCTCCTGCTGCCATTCCAGGCCTGCTGCTGCAACTGGCCAGGCTCCCAGGGATTCCGCTGAAGCCAAGCACCCCATGAAGTCGTGTTCCCAAGGCCATTCAGTTCCAAGAGAGCCCCCTGTCTGAGTGCTCTCAGGCACGGGAAGGCACCTTGGTGGTTAGGGATAGGGCGAGGGGCGGTGGAAGCTTGCAGCCCAGTGAAGATGGTCCCTAACCAACAGGAAATGATCCAAAGGTTTCTCGGGGATCGTGTGGGGCATCACCTGTGTACCCGCTCACTGACCCCACCAGCTCCAGCCGGGACTGTCAACAGCGGAGAGAATCAGCCAGGGACAGCCGGGCCTCCTGCATGCATCTCCCTTGTGAAAGCAAGAGAGAAGGCGGTCGTGGAGGTGTGGGGGCTAAGACCCAGAGAGAGACAGACACACAGATAAACACACACACGAACACACACACACACACACACACACACACACACGGTTTGGATGACAACCGAGTGTTTCATGTAGGCAGTTGAAAGGCAACTATTCCGCTGGCTGTGACAATGCAGAGGGCTGGGGTCGGCCGGTCGCTGTTTGTGGGTGTGTGCAAGCTGGGCAGTGGACTCTCCTTGCCAGGAACTGTCCTGGTGCGGCCCCTGTGCCCCCGGGCGCCGGATGCCAGCCCCTGGACGCTGTGCGTGTGCTCCCTGGGCGCTTGCGGACAGTTGCTTTGAGCGCGGGGGAGCGGGTGGACGGTGTGGTTTGGGGCCTGGCTCCTGGGGTGCAGCAGGGCCGGGGCCAGGTGGTGGTGGCGCGTGGCAGGTGTCGGGACCGGATTCCCTGTTGCGGGGGACTGGTGTTGCGGCGCGTGGCGAGTGTAGTAGCGGGCGTGTGTGGCGTTGGGGCATCGGAGGCAGCGTGGAGCGAAGGGGCCCCAGGGTGGTTGCTGTGTGAGCTGTGTGTGTGAGTGAGTGAGTGAGGGAGGCAGTGTGTGGTGAGTGTGTGTGTGTGTGTGTATATTTTTGGGTGCTTTAGTGTGAGTGAGGCGTGTGAGTGTGTGTGTGAGTGTGTTGTGTGGGTGTTTGTGCAGTGGAGTGGGCAGGCAGGCAGGCAGGCAGGCAGGCCGGCGTTGGGTCGGGTGCGAGTGTGAGCGTGGTCGTTAGGTGGCGGTGTGTGTGTTGTGTGTGTGGCTGGGCGTCGGTGGTGTGTGTTTGCGCAGGCACGAGCGGGCGGGCGGGCGGGCGGGCGGAGCGAGCGAGGGAGGTGGAGGGCGTGTCGCCTTGAAGAGCGCAATTGGAAGGCTGAGGGAGCTGCTTGGCGTGGTGGCGCACGCCTGTAATCCTAGCGCTTGGGAGGCTGAGACAGGAGGATCGAGGCCAGCGAAGACCTTCAGCAACTTAGTGAGACCCTTTTTGCCACCGCCGCCTCCGAACCGCGCCCTTTTGCCTCCCTCACACCCACACACAACTTCACGATCGCCGCTGCCACGCACACTCGCACACTACACGCTCACACACCGCACAGCCACAAACCCACAAACACCCCGCCCCACGACGACACCCACAGCAGCCCGCACTGCCTACACACCTACACACAGCCGGCCTGCTCGCTACACCCCACCCTTTCCTACAACCCTGGCCCTCCCACACTGCCTCCCTCCCTGACACCCTCGCTCTCTCACGCACCCACAACCCACCCTCCCCTTTGCCCACCCCACACTGCTCTGCTCACCCTTGAAATCCACGCACAACCCATTCCCACACTAACACTCACTGCACTTGCAGCACCCGGCACTCCCACCCAGGGCTCTCGGAACGCTTTCCCGGGCCCCTTCACCCAGCCCCGTCTCTCCATTCTCGCATCCAAGCTGCCCAAAACCCCGGGCCAGCGGGCCCAGGTGGCCCACACCTGTCATCCCAATCTTTGGGCGTCCCACACCCGATCATCCCGCTGCGCCCGCCACGCACGCCTGCCTGTCTCCGCCCATTCCTCACTCCCTGTGCCCAAGGGCAACACACAACCTGCACCCCAACGGCGGGGCTGCAGCGCCCACACACACTGCACCGGGCTTCCGGACCCCCTCCCCGAACCCGCACTACCGCCACAGGCTCTGGCCCAGTCGCCCCGCATGGACCGACTCCACCTTGCAAGGAGACCCTCGCAGGAGAGGTCTGGGCCCGGGCCGGACTGCTGGCCGAGTCTGCACCTTCGCTACCACTGTCCAGGCCTCCGCGGCTGCAAGCCCCAGCGCACCAAGACCTACCTACCGAAGGAGAGTCCCTGCATCCATTCCCTAGGTGGGGCCGTGCCTCAGCCCGCGGGTGGTCACCTCCTACCACGATGACACGTCCCTCTTGGCCAAACGCCAAGGAACTGTTGATACCTTCTGGGCCCACGCACGTGTTGACAAGTGTGCATGTTCACCCGTCCGCCTGTCCGTCCGTCCTTCTGTCCGTCTGTCCCTCCGTCCATCAGTTCCTTCCTTCCTTCCTTCCTTCCTGCCTTCCTTCCTTCCTTCCTTCCTTCCTTGGTTCATCCTGTTTACTGTCATCATGACTAGGGTTCAGGTAGAGGATTTGAAGCCAGGGCCATCTTACTTCTGAATTCCAAACCCATCTCCACCCTCCCTATTGGATGTTTCCCTTTTGGATGGCAATGTAGAAGCACCAGGGCCTGGCAGGGGAGCGTCCAGTCAGCCAGCCAGCCCGCGCGCCCGCCCTCCCCTTCAGGTGTCTTCTTGGGGCAAGTGACAAGTCTCTGACTCTGCAAACCACCCAAATTCAGCTTTCAGGAAGTCCCTCTGGGATGTGTATGGTGCAGGTGTGTCTGAGTGTGTGTGTGTGTGTGTGTGTGTGTGTGTGTGTTGGGTGCTGTGGGAAAGCACGGGTCATTTGGAAACCTTGGAAGGTCTCCTCACCCTTCGCCAGGTTCGGGCTCAGTTGCTGAGAGCGGTCAGGAGCCAGCGTGGCTTCCTGTGCTGTCAGCCTCTCTCCTGCTGCCATTCCAGGCCTGCTGCTGCAACTGGCCAGGCTCCCAGGGATTCCGCTGAAGCCAAGCACCCCATGAAGTCGTGTTCCCAAGGCCATTCAGTTCCAAGAGAGCCCCCTGTCTGAGTGCTCTCAGGCACGGGAAGGCACCTTGGTGGTTAGGGATAGGGCGAGGGGCGGTGGAAGCTTGCAGCCCAGTGAAGATGGTCCCTAACCAACAGGAAATGATCCAAAGGTTTCTCGGGGATCGTGTGGGGCATCACCTGTGTACCCGCTCACTGACCCCACCAGCTCCAGCCGGGACTGTCAACAGCGGAGAGAATCAGCCAGGGACAGCCGGGCCTCCTGCATGCATCTCCCTTGTGAAAGCAAGAGAGAAGGCGGTCGTGGAGGTGTGGGGGCTAAGACCCAGAGAGAGACAGACACACAGATAAACACACACACGAACACACACACACACACACACACACACACACACACACACGGTTTGGATGACAACCGAGTGTTTCATGTAGGCAGTTGAAAGGCAACTATTCCGCTGGCTGTGGCAATGCAGAGGGCTGGGGTCGGCCGGTCGCTGTTTGTGGGTGTGTGCAAGCTGGGCAGTGGACTCTCCTTGCCAGGAACTGTCCTGGTGCGGCCCCTGTGCCCCCGGGCGCCGGATGCCAGCCCCTGGACGCTGTGCGTGTGCTCCCTGGGCGCTTGCGGACAGTTGCTTTGAGCGCGGGGGAGCGGGTGGACGGTGTGGTTTGGGGCCTGGCTCCTGGGGTGCAGCAGGGCCGGGGCCAGGTGGTGGTGGCGCGTGGCAGGTGTCGGGACCGGATTCCCTGTTGCGGGGGACTGGTGTTGCGGCGCGTGGCGAGTGTAGTAGCGGGCGTGTGTGGCGTTGGGGCATCGGAGGCAGCGTGGAGCGAAGGGGCCCCAGGGTGGTTGCTGTGTGAGCTGTGTGTGTGAGTGAGTGAGTGAGGGAGGCAGTGTGTGGTGAGTGTGTGTGTGTGTGTGTGTATATTTTTGGGTGCTTTAGTGTGAGTGAGGCGTGTGAGTGTGTGTGTGAGTGTGTTGTGTGGGTGTTTGTGCAGTGGAGTGGGCAGGCAGGCAGGCAGGCAGGCAGGCCGGCGTTGGGTCGGGTGCGAGTGTGAGCGTGGTCGTTAGGTGGCGGTGTGTGTGTTGTGTGTGTGGCTGGGCGTCGGTGGTGTGTGTTTGCGCAGGCGCGAGCGGGCGGGCGGGCGGGCGGGCGGAGCGAGCGAGGGAGGTGGAGGGCGTGTCGCCTTGAAGAGCGCGATTGGAAGGCTGAGCGAGCGGCTTGGCGTGGTGGCGCACGCCTGTAATCCTAGCGCTTGGGAGGCTGAGACAGGAGGATCGAGGCCAGCGAAGACCTTCAGCAACTTAGTGAGACCCTTTTTGCCACCGCCGCCTCCGAACCGCGCCCTTTTGCCTCCCTCACACCCACACACAACTTCACGATCGCCGCTGCCACGCACACTCGCACACTACACGCTCACACACCGCACAGCCACAAAACCACAAACACCCCGCCCCACGACGACACCCACAGCAGCCCGCACTGCCTACACACCTACACACAGCCGGCCTGCTCGCTACACCCCACCCTTTCCTACAACCCTGGCCCTCCCACACTGCCTCCCTCCCTGACACCCTCGCTCTCTCACGCACCCACAACCCACCCTCCCCTTTGCCCACCCCACACTGCTCTGCTCACCCTTGAAATCCACGCACAACCCATTCCCACACTAACACTCACTGCACTTGCAGCACCCGGCACTCCCACCCAGGGCTCTCGGAACGCTTTCCCGGGCCCCTTCACCCAGCCCCGTCTCTCCATTCTCGCATCCAAGCTGCCCAAAACCCCGGGCCAGCGGGCCCAGGTGGCCCACACCTGTCATCCCAATCTTTGGGCGTCCCACACCCGATCATCCCGCTGCGCCCGCCACGCACGCCTGCCTGTCTCCGCCCATTCCTCACTCCCTGTGCCCAAGGGCAACACACAACCTGCACCCCAACGGCGGGGCTGCAGCGCCCACACACACTGCACCGGGCTTCCGGACCCCCTCCCCGAACCCGCACTAGCGCCACAGGCTCTGGCCCAGTCGCCCCGCATGGACCGACTCCACCTTGCAAGGAGACCCTCGCAGGAGAGGTCTGGGCCCGGGCCGGACTGCTGGCCGAGTCTGCACCTTCGCTACCACTGTCCAGGCCTCCGCGGCTGCAAGCCCCAGCGCACCAAGACCTACCTACCGAAGGAGAGTCCCTGCATCCATTCCCTAGGTGGGGCCGTGCCTCAGCCCGCGGGTGGTCACCTCCTACCACGATGACACGTCCCTCTTGGCCAAACGCCAAGGAACTGTTGATACCTTCTGGGCCCACGCACGTGTTGACAAGTGTGCATGTTCACCCGTCCGCCTGTCCGTCCGTCCTTCTGTCCGTCTGTCCCTCCGTCCATCAGTTCCTTCCTTCCTTCCTTCCTTCCTTCCTTCCTTCCTTGGTTCATCCTGTTTACTGTCATCATGACTAGGGTTCAGGTAGAGGATTTGAAGCCAGGGCCATCTTACTTCTGAATTCCAAACCCATCTCCACCCTCCCTATTGGATGTTTCCCTTTTGGATGGCAATGTAGAAGCACCAGGGCCTGGCAGGGGAGCGTCCAGTCAGCCAGCCAGCCCGCGCGCCCGCCCTCCCCTTCAGGTGTCTTCTTGGGGCAAGTGACAAGTCTCTGACTCTGCAAACCACCCAAATTCAGCTTTCAGGAAGTCCCTCTGGGATGTGTATGGTGTAGGTGTGTCTGAGTGTGTGTGTGTGTTTGTGTGTGTGTGTGTGTGTGTGTTGGGTGCTGTGGGAAAGCACGGGTCATTTGGAAACCTTGGAAGGTCTCCTCACCCTTCGCCAGGTTCGGGCTCAGTTGCTGAGAGCGGTCAGGAGCCAGCGTGGCTTCCTGTGCTGTCAGCCTCTCTCCTGCTGCCATTCCAGGCCTGCTGCTGCAACTGGCCAGGCTCCCAGGGATTCCGCTGAAGCCAAGCACCCCATGAAGTCGTGTTCCCAAGGCCATTCAGTTCCAAGAGAGCCCCCTGTCTGAGTGCTCTCAGGCACGGGAAGGCACCTTGGTGGTTAGGGATAGGGCGAGGGGCGGTGGAAGCTTGCAGCCCAGTGAAGATGGTCCCTAACCAACAGGAAATGATCCAAAGGTTTCTCGGGGATCGTGTGGGGCATCACCTGTGTACCCGCTCACTGACACCACCAGCTCCAGCCGGGACTGTCAACAGCGGAGAGAATCAGCCAGGGACAGCCGGGCCTCCTGCATGCATCTCCCTTGTGAAAGCAAGAGAGAAGGCGGTCGTGGAGGTGTGGGGGCTAAGACCCAGAGAGAGACAGACACACAGATAAACACACACACGAACACACACACACACACACTCACACACACACACACGGTTTGGATGACAACCGAGTGTTTCATGTAGGCAGTTGAAAGGCAACTATTCCGCTGGCTGTGACAATGCAGAGGGCTGGGGTCGGCCGGTCGCTGTTTGTGGGTGTGTGCAAGCTGGGCAGTGGACTCTCCTTGCCAGGAACTGTCCTGGTGCGGCCCCTGTGCCCCCGGGCGCCGGATGCCAGCCCCTGGACGCTGTGCGTGTGCTCCCTGGGCGCTTGCGGACAGTTGCTTTGAGCGCGGGGGAGCGGGTGGACGGTGTGGTTTGGGGCCTGGCTCCTGGGGTGCAGCAGGGCCGGGGCCAGGTGGTGGTGGCGCGTGGCAGGTGTCGGGACCGGATTCCCTGTTGCGGGGGACTGGTGTTGCGGCGCGTGGCGAGTGTAGTAGCGGGCGTGTGTGGCGTTGGGGCATCGGAGGCAGCGTGGAGCGAAGGGGCCCCAGGGTGGTTGCTGTGTGAGCTGTGTGTGTGAGTGAGTGAGTGAGGGAGGCAGTGTGTGGTGAGTGTGTGTGTGTGTGTGTGTATATTTTTGGGTGCTTTAGTGTGAGTGAGGCGTGTGAGTGTGTGTGTGAGTGTGTTGTGTGGGTGTTTGTGCAGTGGAGTGGGCAGGCAGGCAGGCAGGCAGGCAGGCAGGCAGGCAGGCCGGCGTTGGGTCGGGTGCGAGTGTGAGCGTGGTCGTTAGGTGGCGGTGTGTGTGTTGTGTGTGTGGCTGGGCGTCGGTGGTGTGTGTTTGCGCAGGCGCGAGCGGGCGGGCGGGCGGGCGGGCGGGCGGGCGGGCGGAGCGAGCGAGGGAGGTGGAGGGCGTGTCGCCTTGAAGAGCGCGATTGGAAGGCTGAGCGAGCGGCTTGGCGTGGTGGCGGACGCCTGTAATCCTAGCGCTTGGGAGGCTGAGACAGGAGGATCGAGGCCAGCGAAAACCTTCAGCAACTTAGTGAGACCCTTTTTGCCACCGCCGCCTCCGAACCGCGCCCTTTTGCCTCCCTCACACCCACACACAACTTCACGATCGCCGCTGCCACGCACACTCGCACACTACACGCTCACACACCGCACAGCCACAAAACCACAAACACCCCGCCCCACGACGACACCCACAGCAGCCCGCACTGCCTACACACCTACACACAGCCGGCCTGCTCGCTACACCCCACCCTTTCCTACAACCCTGGCCCTCCCACACTGCCTCCCTCCCTGACACCCTCGCTCTCTCACGCACCCACAACCCACCCTCCCCTTTGCCCACCCCACACTGCTCTGCTCACCCTTGAAATCCACGCACAACCCATTCCCACACTAACACTCACTGCACTTGCAGCACCCGGCACTCCCACCCAGGGCTCTCGGAACGCTTTCCCGGGCCCCTTCACCCAGCCCCGTCTCTCCATTCTCGCATCCAAGCTGCCCAAAACCCCGGGCCAGCGGGCCCAGGTGGCCCACACCTGTCATCCCAATCTTTGGGCGTCCCACACCCGATCATCCCGCTGCGCCCGCCACGCACGCCTGCCTGTCTCCGCCCATTCCTCACTCCCTGTGCCCAAGGGCAACACACAACCTGCACCCCAACGGCGGGGCTGCAGCGCCCACACACACTGCACCGGGCTTCCGGACCCCCTCCCCGAACCCGCACTAGCGCCACAGGCTCTGGCCCAGTCGCCCCGCATGGACCGACTCCACCTTGCAAGGAGACCCTCGCAGGAGAGGTCTGGGCCCGGGCCGGACTGCTGGCCGAGTCTGCACCTTCGCTACCACTGTCCAGGCCTCCGCGGCTGCAAGCCCCAGCGCACCAAGACCTACCTACCGAAGGAGAGTCCCTGCATCCATTCCCTAGGTGGGGCCGTGCCTCAGCCCGCGGGTGGTCACCTCCTACCACGATGACACGTCCCTCTTGGCCAAACGCCAAGGAACTGTTGATACCTTCTGGGCCCACGCACGTGTTGACAAGTGTGCATGTTCACCCGTCCGCCTGTCCGTCCGTCCTTCTGTCCGTCTGTCCCTCCGTCCATCAGTTCCTTCCTTCCTTCCTTCCTTCCTTCCTTCCTTCCTTCCTTGGTTCATCCTGTTTACTGTCATCATGACTAGGGTTCAGGTAGAGGATTTGAAGCCAGGGCCATCTTACTTCTGAATTCCAAACCCATCTCCACCCTCCCTATTGGATGTTTCCCTTTTGGATGGCAATGTAGAAGCACCAGGGCCTGGCAGGGGAGCGTCCAGTCAGCCAGCCAGCCCGCGCGCCCGCCCTCCCCTTCAGGTGTCTTCTTGGGGCAAGTGACAAGTCTCTGACTCTGCAAACCACCCAAATTCAGCTTTCAGGAAGTCCCTCTGGGATGTGTATGGTGTAGGTGTGTCTGAGTGTGTGTGTGTGTGTGTGTGTGTGTGTGTGTGTGTTGGGTGCTGTGGGAAAGCACGGGTCATTTGGAAACCTTGGAAGGTCTCCTCACCCTTCGCCAGGTTCGGGCTCAGTTGCTGAGAGCGGTCAGGAGCCAGCGTGGCTTCCTGTGCTGTCAGCCTCTCTCCTGCTGCCATTCCAGGCCTGCTGCTGCAACTGGCCAGGCTCCCAGGGATTCCGCTGAAGCCAAGCACCCCATGAAGTCGTGTTCCCAAGGCCATTCAGTTCCAAGAGAGCCCCCTGTCTGAGTGCTCTCAGGCACGGGAAGGCACCTTGGTGGTTAGGGATAGGGCGAGGGGCGGTGGAAGCTTGCAGCCCAGTGAAGATGGTCCCTAACCAACAGGAAATGATCCAAAGGTTTCTCGGGGATCGTGTGGGGCATCACCTGTGTACCCGCTCACTGACACCACCAGCTCCAGCCGGGACTGTCAACAGCGGAGAGAATCAGCCAGGGACAGCCGGGCCTCCTGCATGCATCTCCCTTGTGAAAGCAAGAGAGAAGGCGGTCGTGGAGGTGTGGGGGCTAAGACCCAGAGAGAGACAGACACACAGATAAACACACACACGAACACACACACACACACACTCACACACACACACACGGTTTGGATGACAACCGAGTGTTTCATGTAGGCAGTTGAAAGGCAACTATTCCGCTGGCTGTGACAATGCAGAGGGCTGGGGTCGGCCGGTCGCTGTTTGTGGGTGTGTGCAAGCTGGGCAGTGGACTCTCCTTGCCAGGAACTGTCCTGGTGCGGCCCCTGTGCCCCCGGGCGCCGGATGCCAGCCCCTGGACGCTGTGCGTGTGCTCCCTGGGCGCTTGCGGACAGTTGCTTTGAGCGCGGGGGAGCGGGTGGACGGTGTGGTTTGGGGCCTGGCTCCTGGGGTGCAGCAGGGCCGGGGCCAGGTGGTGGTGGCGCGTGGCAGGTGTCGGGACCGGATTCCCTGTTGCGGGGGACTGGTGTTGCGGCGCGTGGCGAGTGTAGTAGCGGGCGTGTGTGGCGTTGGGGCATCGGAGGCAGCGTGGAGCGAAGGGGCCCCAGGGTGGTTGCTGTGTGAGCTGTGTGTGTGAGTGAGTGAGTGAGGGAGGCAGTGTGTGGTGAGTATGTGTGTGTGTGTATATTTTTGGGTGCTTTAGTGTGAGTGAGGCGTGTGAGTGTGTGTGTGAGTGTGTTGTGTGGGTGTTTGTGCAGTGGAGTGGGCAGGCAGGCAGGCAGGCAGGCAGGCAGGCAGGCCGGCGTTGGGTCGGGTGCGAGTGTGAGCGTGGTCGTTAGGTGGCGGTGTGTGTGTTGTGTGTGTGGCTGGGCGTCGGTGGTGTGTGTTTGCGCAGGCGCGAGCGGGCGGGCGGGCGGGCGGGCGGGCGGGCGGGCGGAGCGAGCGAGGGAGGTGGAGGGCGTGTCGCCTTGAAGAGCGCGATTGGAAGGCTGAGCGAGCGGCTTGGCGTGGTGGCGGACGCCTGTAATCCTAGCGCTTGGGAGGCTGAGACAGGAGGATCGAGGCCAGCGAAAACCTTCAGCAACTTAGTGAGACCCTTTTTGCCACCGCCGCCTCCGAACCGCGCCCTTTTGCCTCCCTCACACCCACACACAACTTCACGATCGCCGCTGCCACGCACACTCGCACACTACACGCTCACACACCGCACAGCCACAAAACCACAAACACCCCGCCCCACGACGACACCCACAGCAGCCCGCACTGCCTACACACCTACACACAGCCGGCCTGCTCGCTACACCCCACCCTTTCCTACAACCCTGGCCCTCCCACACTGCCTCCCTCCCTGACACCCTCGCTCTCTCACGCACCCACAACCCACCCTCCCCTTTGCCCACCCCACACTGCTCTGCTCACCCTTGAAATCCACGCACAACCCATTCCCACACTAACACTCACTGCACTTGCAGCACCCGGCACTCCCACCCAGGGCTCTCGGAACGCTTTCCCGGGCCCCTTCACCCAGCCCCGTCTCTCCATTCTCGCATCCAAGCTGCCCAAAACCCCGGGCCAGCGGGCCCAGGTGGCCCACACCTGTCATCCCAATCTTTGGGCGTCCCACACCCGATCATCCCGCTGCGCCCGCCACGCACGCCTGCCTGTCTCCGCCCATTCCTCACTCCCTGTGCCCAAGGGCAACACACAACCTGCACCCCAACGGCGGGGCTGCAGCGCCCACACACACTGCACCGGGCTTCCGGACCCCCTCCCCGAACCCGCACTAGCGCCACAGGCTCTGGCCCAGTCGCCCCGCATGGACCGACTCCACCTTGCAAGGAGACCCTCGCAGGAGAGGTCTGGGCCCGGGCCGGACTGCTGGCCGAGTCTGCACCTTCGCTACCACTGTCCAGGCCTCCGCGGCTGCAAGCCCCAGCGCACCAAGACCTACCTACCGAAGGAGAGTCCCTGCATCCATTCCCTAGGTGGGGCCGTGCCTCAGCCCGCGGGTGGTCACCTCCTACCACGATGACACGTCCCTCTTGGCCAAACGCCAAGGAACTGTTGATACCTTCTGGGCCCACGCACGTGTTGACAAGTGTGCATGTTCACCCGTCCGCCTGTCCGTCCGTCCTTCTGTCCGTCTGTCCCTCCGTCCATCAGTTCCTTCCTTCCTTCCTTCCTTCCTTCCTGCCTTCCTTCCTTCCTTCCTTCCTTGGTTCATCCTGTTTACTGTCATCATGACTACGGTTCAGGTAGAGGATTTGAAGCCAGGGCCATCTTACTTCTGAATACCAAACCCATCTCCACCCTCCCTATTGGATGTTTCCCTTTTGGATGGCAATGTAGAAGCACCAGGGCCTGGCAGGGGAGCGTCCAGTCAGCCAGCCAGCCCGCGCGCCCGCCCTCCCCTTCAGGTGTCTTCTTGGGGCAAGTGACAAGTCTCTGACTCTGCAAACCACCCAAATTCAGCTTTCAGGAAGTCCCTCTGGGATGTGTATGGTGCAGGTGTGTCTGAGTGTGTGTGTGTGTGTGTGTGTGTGTGTGTGTGTGTGTGTGTTGGGTGCTGTGGGAAAGCACGGGTCATTTGGAAACCTTGGAAGGTCTCCTCACCCTTCGCCAGGTTCGGGCTCAGTTGCTGAGAGCGGTCAGGAGCCAGCGTGGCTTCCTGTGCTGTCAGCCTCTCTCCTGCTGCCATTCCAGGCCTGCTGCTGCAACTGGCCAGGCTCCCAGGGATTCCGCTGAAGCCAAGCACCCCATGAAGTCGTGTTCCCAAGGCCATTCAGTTCCAAGAGAGCCCCCTGTCTGAGTGCTCTCAGGCACGGGAAGGCACCTTGGTGGTTAGGGATCGGGCGAGGGGCGGTGGAAGCTTGCAGCCCAGTGAAGATGGTCCCTAACCAACAGGAAATGATCCCAAGGTTTCTCGGGGATCGTGTGGGGCATCACCTGTGTACCCGCTCACTGACCCCACCAGCTCCAGCCGGGACTGTCAACAGCGGAGAGAATCAGCCAGGGACAGCCGGGCCTCCTGCATGCATCTCCCTTGTGAAAGCAAGAGAGAAGGCGGTCGTGGAGGTGTGGGGGCTAAGACCCAGAGAGAGACAGACACACAGATAAACACACACACGAACACACACACACACACACACACACACACACACACACGGTTTGGATGACAACCGAGTGTTTCATGTAGGCAGTTGAAAGGCAACTATTCCGCTGGCTGTGACAATGCAGAGGGCTGGGGTCGGCCGGTCGCTGTTTGTGGGTGTGTGCAAGCTGGGCAGTGGACTCTCCTTGCCAGGAACTGTCCTGGTGCGGCCCCTGTGCCCCCGGGCGCCGGATGCCAGCCCCTGGACGCTGTGCGTGTGCTCCCTGGGCGCTTGCGGACAGTTGCTTTGAGCGCGGGGGAGCGGGTGGACGGTGTGGTTTGGGGCCTGGCTCCTGGGGTGCAGCAGGGCCGGGGCCAGGTGGTGGTGGCGCGTGGCAGGTGTCGGGACCGGATTCCCTGTTGCGAGGGACTGGTGTTGCGGCGCGTGGCGAGTGTAGTAGCGGGCGTGTGTGGCGTTGGGGCATCGGAGGCAGCGTGGAGCGAAGGGGCCCCAGGGTGGTTGCTGTGTGAGCTGTGTGTGTGAGTGAGTGAGTGAGGGAGGCAGTGTGTGGTGAGTGTGTGTGTGTGTGTGTGTATATTTTTGGGTGCTTTAGTGTGAGTGAGGCGTGTGAGTGTGTGTGTGAGTGTGTTGTGTGGGTGTTTGTGCAGTGGAGTGGGCAGGCAGGCAGGCAGGCAGGCAGGCAGGCCGGCGTTGGGTCGGGTGCGAGTGTGAGCGTGGTCGTTAGGTGGCGGTGTGTGTGTTGTGTGTGTGGCTGGGCGTCGGTGGTGTGTGTTTGCGCAGGCGCGAGCGGGCGGGCGGGCGGGCGGAGCGAGCGAGGGAGGTGGAGGGCGTGTCGCCTTGAAGAGCGCGATTGGAAGGCTGAGCGAGCGGCTTGGCGTGGTGGCGCACGCCTGTAATTCTAGCGCTTGGGAGGCTGAGACAGGAGGATCGAGGCCAGCGAAGACCTTCAGCAACTTAGTGAGACCCTTTTTGCCACCGCCGCCTCCGAACCGCGCCCTTTTGCCTCCCTCACACCCACACACAACTTCACGATCGCCGCTGCCACGCACACTCGCACACTACACGCTCACACACCGCACAGCCACAAAACCACAAACACCCCGCCCCACGACGACACCCACAGCAGCCCGCACTGCCTACACACCTACACACAGCCGGCCTGCTCGCTACACCCCACCCTTTCCTACAACCCTGGCCCTCCCACACTGCCTCCCTCCCTGACACCCTCGCTCTCTCACGCACCCACAACCCACCCTCCCCTTTGCCCACCCCACACTGCTCTGCTCACCCTTGAAATCCACGCACAACCCATTCCCACACTAACACTCACTGCACTTGCAGCACCCGGCACTCCCACCCAGGGCTCTCGGAACGCTTTCCCGGGCCCCTTCACCCAGCCCCGTCTCTCCATTCTCGCATCCAAGCTGCCCAAAACCCCGGGCCAGCGGGCCCAGGTGGCCCACACCTGTCATCCCAATCTTTGGGCGTCCCACACCCGATCATCCCGCTGCGCCCGCCACGCACGCCTGCCTGTCTCCGCCCATTCCTCACTCCCTGTGCCCAAGGGCAACACACAACCTGCACCCCAACGGCGGGGCTGCAGCGCCCACACACACTGCACCGGGCTTCCGGACCCCCTCCCCGAACCCGCACTAGCGCCACAGGCTCTGGCCCAGTCGCCCCGCATGGACCGACTCCACCTTGCAAGGAGACCCTCGCAGGAGAGGTCTGGGCCCGGGCCGGACTGCTGGCCGAGTCTGCACCTTCGCTACCACTGTCCAGGCCTCCGCGGCTGCAAGCCCCAGCGCACCAAGACCTACCTACCGAAGGAGAGTCCCTGCATCCATTCCCTAGGTGGGGCCGTGCCTCAGCCCGCGGGTGGTCACCTCCTACCACGATGACACGTCCCTCTTGGCCAAACGCCAAGGAACTGTTGATACCTTCTGGGCCCACGCACGTGTTGACAAGTGTGCATGTTCACCCGTCCGCCTGTCCGTCCGTCCTTCTGTCCGTCTGTCCCTCCGTCCATCAGTTCCTTCCTTCCTTCCTTCCTTCCTTCCTTCCTTCCTTCCTTGGTTCATCCTGTTTACTGTCATCATGACTAGGGTTCAGGTAGAGGATTTGAAGCCAGGGCCATCTTACTTCTGAATTCCAAACCCATCTCCACCCTCCCTATTGGATGTTTCCCTTTTGGATGGCAATGTAGAAGCACCAGGGCCTGGCAGGGGAGCGTCCAGTCAGCCAGCCAGCCCGCGCGCCCGCCCTCCCCTTCAGGTGTCTTCTTGGGGCAAGTGACAAGTCTCTGACTCTGCAAACCACCCAAATTCAGCTTTCAGGAAGTCCCTCTGGGATGTGTATGGTGTAGGTGTGTCTGAGTGTGTGTGTGTGTGTGTGTGTGTGTGTGTGTGTGTGTTGGGTGCTGTGGGAAAGCACGGGTCATTTGGAAACCTTGGAAGGTCTCCTCACCCTTCGCCAGGTTCGGGCTCAGTTGCTGAGAGCGGTCAGGAGCCAGCGTGGCTTCCTGTGCTGTCAGCCTCTCTCCTGCTGCCATTCCAGGCCTGCTGCTGCAACTGGCCAGGCTCCCAGGGATTCCGCTGAAGCCAAGCACCCCATGAAGTCGTGTTCCCAAGGCCATTCAGTTCCAAGAGAGCCCCCTGTCTGAGTGCTCTCAGGCACGGGAAGGCACCTTGGTGGTTAGGGATAGGGCGAGGGGCGGTGGAAGCTTGCAGCCCAGTGAAGATGGTCCCTAACCAACAGGAAATGATCCAAAGGTTTCTCGGGGATCGTGTGGGGCATCACCTGTGTACCCGCTCACTGACACCACCAGCTCCAGCCGGGACTGTCAACAGCGGAGAGAATCAGCCAGGGACAGCCGGGCCTCCTGCATGCATCTCCCTTGTGAAAGCAAGAGAGAAGGCGGTCGTGGAGGTGTGGGGGCTAAGACCCAGAGAGAGACAGACACACAGATAAACACACACACGAACACACACACACACACTCACACACACACACACGGTTTGGATGACAACCGAGTGTTTCATGTAGGCAGTTGAAAGGCAACTATTCCGCTGGCTGTGACAATGCAGAGGGCTGGGGTCGGCCGGTCGCTGTTTGTGGGTGTGTGCAAGCTGGGCAGTGGACTCTCCTTGCCAGGAACTGTCCTGGTGCGGCCCCTGTGCCCCCGGGCGCCGGATGCCAGCCCCTGGACGCTGTGCGTGTGCTCCCTGGGCGCTTGCGGACAGTTGCTTTGAGCGCGGGGGAGCGGGTGGACGGTGTGGTTTGGGGCCTGGCTCCTGGGGTGCAGCAGGGCCGGGGCCAGGTGGTGGTGGCGCGTGGCAGGTGTCGGGACCGGATTCCCTGTTGCGGGGGACTGGTGTTGCGGCGCGTGGCGAGTGTAGTAGCGGGCGTGTGTGGCGTTGGGGCATCGGAGGCAGCGTGGAGCGAAGGGGCCCCAGGGTGGTTGCTGTGTGAGCTGTGTGTGTGAGTGAGTGAGTGAGGGAGGCAGTGTGTGGTGAGTATGTGTGTGTGTGTATATTTTTGGGTGCTTTAGTGTGAGTGAGGCGTGTGAGTGTGTGTGTGAGTGTGTTGTGTGGGTGTTTGTGCAGTGGAGTGGGCAGGCAGGCAGGCAGGCAGGCAGGCAGGCAGGCCGGCGTTGGGTCGGGTGCGAGTGTGAGCGTGGTCGTTAGGTGGCGGTGTGTGTGTTGTGTGTGTGGCTGGGCGTCGGTGGTGTGTGTTTGCGCAGGCGCGAGCGGGCGGGCGGGCGGGCGGGCGGGCGGGCGGGCGGAGCGAGCGAGGGAGGTGGAGGGCGTGTCGCCTTGAAGAGCGCGATTGGAAGGCTGAGCGAGCGGCTTGGCGTGGTGGCGGACGCCTGTAATCCTAGCGCTTGGGAGGCTGAGACAGGAGGATCGAGGCCAGCGAAAACCTTCAGCAACTTAGTGAGACCCTTTTTGCCACCGCCGCCTCCGAACCGCGCCCTTTTGCCTCCCTCACACCCACACACAACTTCACGATCGCCGCTGCCACGCACACTCGCACACTACACGCTCACACACCGCACAGCCACAAAACCACAAACACCCCGCCCCACGACGACACCCACAGCAGCCCGCACTGCCTACACACCTACACACAGCCGGCCTGCTCGCTACACCCCACCCTTTCCTACAACCCTGGCCCTCCCACACTGCCTCCCTCCCTGACACCCTCGCTCTCTCACGCACCCACAACCCACCCTCCCCTTTGCCCACCCCACACTGCTCTGCTCACCCTTGAAATCCACGCACAACCCATTCCCACACTAACACTCACTGCACTTGCAGCACCCGGCACTCCCACCCAGGGCTCTCGGAACGCTTTCCCGGGCCCCTTCACCCAGCCCCGTCTCTCCATTCTCGCATCCAAGCTGCCCAAAACCCCGGGCCAGCGGGCCCAGGTGGCCCACACCTGTCATCCCAATCTTTGGGCGTCCCACACCCGATCATCCCGCTGCGCCCGCCACGCACGCCTGCCTGTCTCCGCCCATTCCTCACTCCCTGTGCCCAAGGGCAACACACAACCTGCACCCCAACGGCGGGGCTGCAGCGCCCACACACACTGCACCGGGCTTCCGGACCCCCTCCCCGAACCCGCACTAGCGCCACAGGCTCTGGCCCAGTCGCCCCGCATGGACCGACTCCACCTTGCAAGGAGACCCTCGCAGGAGAGGTCTGGGCCCGGGCCGGACTGCTGGCCGAGTCTGCACCTTCGCTACCACTGTCCAGGCCTCCGCGGCTGCAAGCCCCAGCGCACCAAGACCTACCTACCGAAGGAGAGTCCCTGCATCCATTCCCTAGGTGGGGCCGTGCCTCAGCCCGCGGGTGGTCACCTCCTACCACGATGACACGTCCCTCTTGGCCAAACGCCAAGGAACTGTTGATACCTTCTGGGCCCACGCACGTGTTGACAAGTGTGCATGTTCACCCGTCCGCCTGTCCGTCCGTCCTTCTGTCCGTCTGTCCCTCCGTCCATCAGTTCCTTCCTTCCTTCCTTCCTTCCTTCCTGCCTTCCTTCCTTCCTTCCTTCCTTGGTTCATCCTGTTTACTGTCATCATGACTACGGTTCAGGTAGAGGATTTGAAGCCAGGGCCATCTTACTTCTGAATACCAAACCCATCTCCACCCTCCCTATTGGATGTTTCCCTTTTGGATGGCAATGTAGAAGCACCAGGGCCTGGCAGGGGAGCGTCCAGTCAGCCAGCCAGCCCGCGCGCCCGCCCTCCCCTTCAGGTGTCTTCTTGGGGCAAGTGACAAGTCTCTGACTCTGCAAACCACCCAAATTCAGCTTTCAGGAAGTCCCTCTGGGATGTGTATGGTGCAGGTGTGTCTGAGTGTGTGTGTGTGTGTGTGTGTGTGTGTGTGTGTGTGTGTGTTGGGTGCTGTGGGAAAGCACGGGTCATTTGGAAACCTTGGAAGGTCTCCTCACCCTTCGCCAGGTTCGGGCTCAGTTGCTGAGAGCGGTCAGGAGCCAGCGTGGCTTCCTGTGCTGTCAGCCTCTCTCCTGCTGCCATTCCAGGCCTGCTGCTGCAACTGGCCAGGCTCCCAGGGATTCCGCTGAAGCCAAGCACCCCATGAAGTCGTGTTCCCAAGGCCATTCAGTTCCAAGAGAGCCCCCTGTCTGAGTGCTCTCAGGCACGGGAAGGCACCTTGGTGGTTAGGGATCGGGCGAGGGGCGGTGGAAGCTTGCAGCCCAGTGAAGATGGTCCCTAACCAACAGGAAATGATCCCAAGGTTTCTCGGGGATCGTGTGGGGCATCACCTGTGTACCCGCTCACTGACCCCACCAGCTCCAGCCGGGACTGTCAACAGCGGAGAGAATCAGCCAGGGACAGCCGGGCCTCCTGCATGCATCTCCCTTGTGAAAGCAAGAGAGAAGGCGGTCGTGGAGGTGTGGGGGCTAAGACCCAGAGAGAGACAGACACACAGATAAACACACACACGAACACACACACACACACACACACACACACACACACACACGGTTTGGATGACAACCGAGTGTTTCATGTAGGCAGTTGAAAGGCAACTATTCCGCTGGCTGTGACAATGCAGAGGGCTGGGGTCGGCCGGTCGCTGTTTGTGGGTGTGTGCAAGCTGGGCAGTGGACTCTCCTTGCCAGGAACTGTCCTGGTGCGGCCCCTGTGCCCCCGGGCGCCGGATGCCAGCCCCTGGACGCTGTGCGTGTGCTCCCTGGGCGCTTGCGGACAGTTGCTTTGAGCGCGGGGGAGCGGGTGGACGGTGTGGTTTGGGGCCTGGCTCCTGGGGTGCAGCAGGGCCGGGGCCAGGTGGTGGTGGCGCGTGGCAGGTGTCGGGACCGGA
This sequence comes from Muscardinus avellanarius, assembly GCF_963383645.1. Taxonomy (NCBI): domain Eukaryota; kingdom Metazoa; phylum Chordata; class Mammalia; order Rodentia; family Gliridae; genus Muscardinus; species Muscardinus avellanarius. The sequence goes on along the minus strand of NC_137800.1, from coordinate 88,173,338 downwards.
TTCCCTGTTGCGAGGGACTGGTGTTGCGGCGCGTGGCGAGTGTAGTAGCGGGCGTGTGTGGCGTTGGGGCATCGGAGGCAGCGTGGAGCGAAGGGGCCCCAGGGTGGTTGCTGTGTGAGCTGTGTGTGTGAGTGAGTGAGTGAGGGAGGCAGTGTGTGGTGAGTGTGTGTGTGTGTGTGTGTATATTTTTGGGTGCTTTAGTGTGAGTGAGGCGTGTGAGTGTGTGTGTGAGTGTGTTGTGTGGGTGTTTGTGCAGTGGAGTGGGCAGGCAGGCAGGCAGGCAGGCAGGCAGGCCGGCGTTGGGTCGGGTGCGAGTGTGAGCGTGGTCGTTAGGTGGCGGTGTGTGTGTTGTGTGTGTGGCTGGGCGTCGGTGGTGTGTGTTTGCGCAGGCGCGAGCGGGCGGGCGGGCGGGCGGAGCGAGCGAGGGAGGTGGAGGGCGTGTCGCCTTGAAGAGCGCGATTGGAAGGCTGAGCGAGCGGCTTGGCGTGGTGGCGCACGCCTGTAATTCTAGCGCTTGGGAGGCTGAGACAGGAGGATCGAGGCCAGCGAAGACCTTCAGCAACTTAGTGAGACCCTTTTTGCCACCGCCGCCTCCGAACCGCGCCCTTTTGCCTCCCTCACACCCACACACAACTTCACGATCGCCGCTGCCACGCACACTCGCACACTACACGCTCACACACCGCACAGCCACAAAACCACAAACACCCCGCCCCACGACGACACCCACAGCAGCCCGCACTGCCTACACACCTACACACAGCCGGCCTGCTCGCTACACCCCACCCTTTCCTACAACCCTGGCCCTCCCACACTGCCTCCCTCCCTGACACCCTCGCTCTCTCACGCACCCACAACCCACCCTCCCCTTTGCCCACCCCACACTGCTCTGCTCACCCTTGAAATCCACGCACAACCCATTCCCACACTAACACTCACTGCACTTGCAGCACCCGGCACTCCCACCCAGGGCTCTCGGAACGCTTTCCCGGGCCCCTTCACCCAGCCCCGTCTCTCCATTCTCACATCCAAGCTGCCCAAAACCCCGGGCCAGCGGGCCCAGGTGGCCCACACCTGTCATCCCAATCTTTGGGCGTCCCACACCCGATCATCCCGCTGTGCCCGCCACGCACGCCTGCCTGTCTCCGCCCATTCCTCACTCCCTGTGCCCAAGGGCAACACACAACCTGCACCCCAACGGCGGGGCTGCAGCGCCCACACACACTGCACCGGGCTTCCGGACCCCCTCCCCGAACCCGCACTAGCGCCACAGGCTCTGGCCCAGTCGCCCCGCATGGACCGACTCCACCTTGCAAGGAGACCCTCGCAGGAGAGGTCTGGGCCCGGGCCGGACTGCTGGCCGAGTCTGCACCTTCGCTACCACTGTCCAGGCCTCCGCGGCTGCAAGCCCCAGCGCACCAAGACCTACCTACCGAAGGAGAGTCCCTGCATCCATTCCCTAGGTGGGGCCGTGCCTCAGCCCGCGGGTGGTCACCTCCTACCACGATGACACGTCCCTCTTGGCCAAACGCCAAGGAACTGTTGATACCTTCTGGGCCCACGCACGTGTTGACAAGTGTGCATGTTCACCCGTCCGCCTGTCCGTCCGTCCTTCTGTCCGTCTGTCCCTCCGTCCATCAGTTCCTTCCTTCCTTCCTTCCTTCCTTCCTGCCTTCCTTCCTTCCTTCCTTCCTTCCTTGGTTCATCCTGTTTACTGTCATCATGACTAGGGTTCAGGTAGAGGATTTGAAGCCAGGGCCATCTTACTTCTGAATTCCAAACCCATCTCCACCCTCCCTATTGGATGTTTCCCTTTTGGATGGCAATGTAGAAGCACCAGGGCCTGGCAGGGGAGCGTCCAGTCAGCCAGCCAGCCCGCGCGCCCGCCCTCCCCTTCAGGTGTCTTCTTGGGGCAAGTGACAAGTCTCTGACTCTGCAAACCACCCAAATTCAGCTTTCAGGAAGTCCCTCTGGGATGTGTATGGTGCAGGTGTGTCTGAGTGTGTGTGTGTGTGTGTGTGTGTGTGTGTGTGTTGGGTGCTGTGGGAAAGCACGGGTCATTTGGAAACCTTGGAAGGTCTCCTCACCCTTCGCCAGGTTCGGGCTCAGTTGCTGAGAGCGGTCAGGAGCCAGCGTGGCTTCCTGTGCTGTCAGCCTCTCTCCTGCTGCCATTCCAGGCCTGCTGCTGCAACTGGCCAGGCTCCCAGGGATTCCGCTGAAGCCAAGCACCCCATGAAGTCGTGTTCCCAAGGCCATTCAGTTCCAAGAGAGCCCCCTGTCTGAGTGCTCTCAGGCACGGGAAGGCACCTTGGTGGTTAGGGATAGGGCGAGGGGCGGTGGAAGCTTGCAGCCCAGTGAAGATGGTCCCTAACCAACAGGAAATGATCCAAAGGTTTCTCGGGGATCGTGTGGGGCATCACCTGTGTACCCGCTCACTGACCCCACCAGCTCCAGCCGGGACTGTCAACAGCGGAGAGAATCAGCCAGGGACAGCCGGGCCTCCTGCATGCATCTCCCTTGTGAAAGCAAGAGAGAAGGCGGTCGTGGAGGTGTGGGGGCTAAGACCCAGAGAGAGACAGACACACAGATAAACACACACACGAACACACACACACACACTCACACACACACACACGGTTTGGATGACAACCGAGTGTTTCATGTAGGCAGTTGAAAGGCAACTATTCCGCTGGCTGTGACAATGCAGAGGGCTGGGGTCGGCCGGTCGCTGTTTGTGGGTGTGTGCAAGCTGGGCAGTGGACTCTCCTTGCCAGGAACTGTCCTGGTGCGGCCCCTGTGCCCCCGGGCGCCGGATGCCAGCCCCTGGACGCTGTGCGTGTGCTCCCTGGGCGCTTGCGGACAGTTGCTTTGAGCGCGGGGGAGCGGGTGGACGGTGTGGTTTGGGGCCTGGCTCCTGGGGTGCAGCAGGGCCGGGGCCAGGTGGTGGTGGCGCGTGGCAGGTGTCGGGACCGGATTCCCTGTTGCGGGGGACTGGTGTTGCGGCGCGTGGCGAGTGTAGTAGCGGGCGTGTGTGGCGTTGGGGCATCGGAGGCAGCGTGGAGCGAAGGGGCCCCAGGGTGGTTGCTGTGTGAGCTGTGTGTGTGAGTGAGTGAGTGAGGGAGGCAGTGTGTGGTGAGTGTGTGTGTGTGTGTGTGTATATTTTTGGGTGCTTTAGTGTGAGTGAGGCGTGTGAGTGTGTGTGTGAGTGTGTTGTGTGGGTGTTTGTGCAGTGGAGTGGGCAGGCAGGCAGGCAGGCAGGCAGGCAGGCAGGCAGGCCGGCTTTGGGTCGGGTGCGAGTGTGAGCGTGGTCGTTAGGTGGCGGTGTGTGTGTTGTGTGTGTGGCTGGGCGTCGGTGGTGTGTGTTTGCGCAGGCGCGAGCGGGCGGGCGGGCGGGCGGGCGGGCGGGCGGGCGGAGCGAGCGAGGGAGGTGGAGGGCGTGTCGCCTTGAAGAGCGCGATTGGAAGACTGAGCGAGCGGCTTGGCGTGGTGGCGCACGCCTGTAATCCTAGCGCTTGGGAGGCTGAGACAGGAGGATCGAGGCCAGCGAAGACCTTCAGCAACTTAGTGAGACTCTTTTTGCCACCGCCGCCTCCGAACCGCGCCCTTTTGCCTCCCTCACACCCACACACAACTTCACGATCGCCGCTGCCACGCACACTCGCACACTACACGCTCACACACCGCACAGCCACAAAACCACAAACACCCCGCCCCACGACGACACCCACAGCAGCCCGCACTGCCTACACACCTACACACAGCCGGCCTGCTCGCTACACCCCACCCTTTCCTACAACCCTGGCCCTCCCACACTGCCTCCCTCCCTGACACCCTCGCTCTCTCACGCACCCACAACCCACCCTCCCCTTTGCCCACCCCACACTGCTCTGCTCACCCTTGAAATCCACGCACAACCCATTCCCACACTAACACTCACTGCACTTGCAGCACCCGGCACTCCCACCCAGGGCTCTCGGAACGCTTTCCCGGGCCCCTTCACCCAGCCCCGTCTCTCCATTCTCGCATCCAAGCTGCCCAAAACCCCGGGCCAGCGGGCCCAGGTGGCCCACACCTGTCATCCCAATCTTTGGGCGTCCCACACCCGATCATCCCGCTGCGCCCGCCACGCACGCCTGCCTGTCTCCGCCCATTCCTCACTCCCTGTGCCCAAGGGCAACACACAACCTGCACCCCAACGGCGGGGCTGCAGCGCCCACACACACTGCACCGGGCTCCCGGACCCCCTCCCCGAACCCGCACTAGCGCCACAGGCTCTGGCCCAGTCGCCCCGCATGGACCGACTCCACCTTGCAAGGAGACCCTCGCAGGAGAGGTCTGGGCCCGGGCCGGACTGCTGGCCGAGTCTGCACCTTCGCTACCACTGTCCAGGCCTCCGCGGCTGCAAGCCCCAGCGCACCAAGACCTACCTACCGAAGGAGAGTCCCTGCATCCATTCCCTAGGTGGGGCCGTGCCTCAGCCCGCGGGTGGTCACCTCCTACCACGATGACACGTCCCTCTTGGCCAAACGCCAAGGAACTGTTGATACCTTCTGGGCCCACGCACGTGTTGACAAGTGTGCATGTTCACCCGTCCGCCTGTCCGTCCGTCCTTCTGTCCGTCTGTCCCTCCGTCCATCAGTTCCTTCCTTCCTTCCTTCCTTCCTGCCTTCCTTCCTTCCTTCCTTCCTTCCTTGGTTCATCCTGTTTACTGTCATCATGACTAGGGTTCAGGTAGAGGATTTGAAGCCAGGGCCATCTTACTTCTGAATTCCAAACCCATCTCCACCCTCCCTATTGGATGTTTCCCTTTTGGATGGCAATGTAGAAGCACCAGGGCCTGGCAGGGGAGCGTCCAGTCAGCCAGCCAGCCCGCGCGCCCGCCCTCCCCTTCAGGTGTCTTCTTGGGGCAAGTGACAAGTCTCTGACTCTGCAAACCACCCAAATTCAGCTTTCAGGAAGTCCCTCTGGGATGTGTATGGTGCAGGTGTGTCTGAGTGTGTGTGTGTGTGTGTGTGTGTGTGTGTGTTGGGTGCTGTGGGAAAGCACGGGTCATTTGGAAACCTTGGAAGGTCTCCTCACCCTTCGCCAGGTTCGGGCTCAGTTGCTGAGAGCGGTCAGGAGCCAGCGTGGCTTCCTGTGCTGTCAGCCTCTCTCCTGCTGCCATTCCAGGCCTGCTGCTGCAACTGGCCAGGCTCCCAGGGATTCCGCTGAAGCCAAGCACCCCATGAAGTCGTGTTCCCAAGGCCATTCAGTTCCAAGAGAGCCCCCTGTCTGAGTGCTCTCAGGCACGGGAAGGCACCTTGGTGGTTAGGGATAGGGCGAGGGGCGGTGGAAGCTTGCAGCCCAGTGAAGATGGTTCCTAACCAACAGGAAATGATCCAAAGGTTTCTCGGGGATCGTGTGGGGCATCACCTGTGTACCCGCTCACTGACCCCACCAGCTCCAGCCGGGACTGTCAACAGCGGAGAGAATCAGCCAGGGACAGCCGGGCCTCCTGCATGCATCTCCCTTGTGAAAGCAAGAGAGAAGGCGGTCGTGGAGGTGTGGGGGCTAAGACCCAGAGAGAGACAGACACACAGATAAACACACACACGAACACACACACACACACACACTCACACACACACACACGGTTTGGATGACAACCGAGTGTTTCATGTAGGCAGTTGAAAGGCAACTATTCCGCTGGCTGTGACAATGCAGAGGGCTGGGGTCGGCCGGTCGCTGTTTGTGGGTGTGTGCAAGCTGGGCAGTGGACTCTCCTTGCCAGGAACTGTCCTGGTGCGGCCCCTGTGCCCCCGGGCGCCGGATGCCAGCCCCTGGACGCTGTGCGTGTGCTCCCTGGGCGCTTGCGGACAGTTGCTTTGAGCGCGGGGGAGCGGGTGGACGGTGTGGTTTGGGGCCTGGCTCCTGGGGTGCAGCAGGGCCGGGGCCAGGTGGTGGTGGCGCGTGGCAGGTGTCGGGACCGGATTCCCTGTTGCGGGGGACTGGTGTTGCGGCGCGTGGCGAGTGTAGTAGCGGGCGTGTGTGGCGTTGGGGCATCGGAGGCAGCGTGGAGCGAAGGGGCCCCAGGGTGGTTGCTGTGTGAGCTGTGTGTGTGAGTGAGTGAGTGAGGGAGGCAGTGTGTGGTGAGTGTGTGTGTGTGTGTGTGTATATTTTTGGGTGCTTTAGTGTGAGTGAGGCGTGTGAGTGTGTGTGTGAGTGTGTTGTGTGGGTGTTTGTGCAGTGGAGTGGGCAGGCAGGCAGGCAGGCAGGCAGGCAGGCAGGCAGGCCGGCGTTGGGTCGGGTGCGAGTGTGAGCGTGGTCGTTAGGTGGCGGTGTGTGTGTTGTGTGTGTGGCTGGGCGTCGGTGGTGTGTGTTTGCGCAGGCGCGAGCGGGCGGGCGGGCGGGCGGGCGGGCGGGCGGGCGGGTGGGCGGAGCGAGCGAGGGAGGTGGAGGGCGTGTCGCCTTGAAGAGCGCGATTGGAAGACTGAGCGAGCGGCTTGGCGTGGTGGCGCACGCCTGTAATCCTAGCGCTTGGGAGGCTGAGACAGGAGGATCGAGACCAGCGAAGACCTTCAGCAACTTAGTGAGACCCTTTTTGCCACCGCCGCCTCCGAACCGCGCCCTTTTGCCTCCCTCACACCCACACACAACTTCACGATCGCCGCTGCCACGCACACTCGCACACTACACGCTCACACACCGCACAGCCACGAACCCACAAACACCCCGCCCCACGACGACACCCACAGCAGCCCGCAATGCCTACACACCTACACACAGCCGGCCTGCTCGCTACACCCCACCCTTTCCTACAACCCTGGCCCTCCCACACTGCCTCCCTCCCTGACACCCTCGCTCTCTCACGCACCCACAACCCACCCTCCCCTTTGCCCACCCCACACTGCTCTGCTCACCCTTGAAATCCACGCACAACCCATTCCCACACTAACACTCACTGCACTTGCAGCACCCGGCACTCCCACCCAGGGCTCTCGGAACGCTTTCCCGGGCCCCTTCACCCAGCCCCGTCTCTCCATTCTCGCATCCAAGCTGCCCAAAACCCCGGGCCAGCGGGCCCAGGTGGCCCACACCTGTCATCCCAATCTTTGGGCGTCCCACACCCGATCATCCCGCTGCGCCCGCCACGCACGCCTGCCTGTCTCCGCCCATTCCTCACTCCCTGTGCCCAAGGGCAACACACAACCTGCACCCCAACGGCGGGGCTGCAGCGCCCACACACACTGCACCGGGCTCCCGGACCCCCTCCCCGAACCCGCACTAGCGCCACAGGCTCTGGCCCAGTCGCCCCGCATGGACCGACTCCACCTTGCAAGGAGACCCTCGCAGGAGAGGTCTGGGCCCGGGCCGGACTGCTGGCCGAGTCTGCACCTTCGCTACCACTGTCCAGGCCTCCGCGGCTGCAAGCCCCAGCGCACCAAGACCTACCTACCGAAGGAGAGTCCCTGCATCCATTCCCTAGGTGGGGCCGTGCCTCAGCCCGCGGGTGGTCACCTCCTACCACGATGACACGTCCCTCTTGGCCAAACGCCAAGGAACTGTTGATACCTTCTGGGCCCACGCACGTGTTGACAAGTGTGCATGTTCACCCGTCCGCCTGTCCGTCCGTCCTTCTGTCCGTCTGTCCCTCCGTCCATCAGTTCCTTCCTTCCTTCCTTCCTTCCTGCCTTCCTTCCTTCCTTCCTTCCTTCCTTGGTTCATCCTGTTTACTGTCATCATGACTAGGGTTCAGGTAGAGGATTTGAAGCCAGGGCCATCTTACTTCTGAATTCCAAACCCATCTCCACCCTCCCTATTGGATGTTTCCCTTTTGGATGGCAATGTAGAAGCACCAGGGCCTGGCAGGGGAGCGTCCAGTCAGCCAGCCAGCCCGCGCGCCCGCCCTCCCCTTCAGGTGTCTTCTTGGGGCAAGTGACAAGTCTCTGACTCTGCAAACCACCCAAATTCAGCTTTCAGGAAGTCCCTCTGGGATGTGTATGGTGCAGGTGTGTCTGAGTGTGTGTGTGTGTGTGTGTGTGTGTGTGTGTTGGGTGCTGTGGGAAAGCACGGGTCATTTGGAAACCTTGGAAGGTCTCCTCACCCTTCGCCAGGTTCGGGCTCAGTTGCTGAGAGCGGTCAGGAGCCAGCGTGGCTTCCTGTGCTGTCAGCCTCTCTCCTGCTGCCATTCCAGGCCTGCTGCTGCAACTGGCCAGGCTCCCAGGGATTCCGCTGAAGCCAAGCACCCCATGAAGTCGTGTTCCCAAGGCCATTCAGTTCCAAGAGAGCCCCCTGTCTGAGTGCTCTCAGGCACGGGAAGGCACCTTGGTGGTTAGGGATAGGGCGAGGGGCGGTGGAAGCTTGCAGCCCAGTGAAGATGGTTCCTAACCAACAGGAAATGATCCAAAGGTTTCTCGGGGATCGTGTGGGGCATCACCTGTGTACCCGCTCACTGACCCCACCAGCTCCAGCCGGGACTGTCAACAGCGGAGAGAATCAGCCAGGGACAGCCGGGCCTCCTGCATGCATCTCCCTTGTGAAAGCAAGAGAGAAGGCGGTCGTGGAGGTGTGGGGGCTAAGACCCAGAGAGAGACAGACACACAGATAAACACACACACGAACACACACACACACACACACTCACACACACACACACGGTTTGGATGACAACCGAGTGTTTCATGTAGGCAGTTGAAAGGCAACTATTCCGCTGGCTGTGACAATGCAGAGGGCTGGGGTCGGCCGGTCGCTGTTTGTGGGTGTGTGCAAGCTGGGCAGTGGACTCTCCTTGCCAGGAACTGTCCTGGTGCGGCCCCTGTGCCCCCGGGCGCCGGATGCCAGCCCCTGGACGCTGTGCGTGTGCTCCCTGGGCGCTTGCGGACAGTTGCTTTGAGCGCGGGGGAGCGGGTGGACGGTGTGGTTTGGGGCCTGGCTCCTGGGGTGCAGCAGGGCCGGGGCCAGGTGGTGGTGGCGCGTGGCAGGTGTCGGGACCGGATTCCCTGTTGCGGGGGACTGGTGTTGCGGCGCGTGGCGAGTGTAGTAGCGGGCGTGTGTGGCGTTGGGGCATCGGAGGCAGCGTGGAGCGAAGGGGCCCCAGGGTGGTTGCTGTGTGAGCTGTGTGTGTGAGTGAGTGAGTGAGGGAGGCAGTGTGTGGTGAGTGTGTGTGTGTGTGTGTGTGTGTGTATATTTTTGGGTGCTTTAGTGTGAGTGAGGCGTGTGAGTGTGTGTGTGAGTGTGTTGTGTGGGTGTTTGTGCAGTGGAGTGGGCAGGCAGGCAGGCAGGCAGGCCGGCGTTGGGTCGGGTGCGAGTGTGAGCGTGGTCGTTAGGTGGCGGTGTGTGTGTTGTGTGTGTGGCTGGGCGTCGGTGGTGTGTGTTTGCGCAGGCGCGAGCGGGCGGGCGGGCGGGCGGGCGGGCGGGCGGGCGGAGCGAGCGAGGGAGGTGGAGGGCGTGTCGCCTTGAAGAGCGCGATTGGAAGGCCGAGCGAGCGGCTTGGCGTGGTGGCGCACGCCTGTAATCCTAGCGCTTGGGAGGCTGAGACAGGAGGATCGAGGCCAGCGAAGACCTTCAGCAACTTAGTGAGACCCTTTTTGCCACCGCCGCCTCCGAACCGCGCCCTTTTGCCTCCCTCACACCCACACACAACTTCACGATCGCCGCTGCCACGCACACTCGCACACTACACGCTCACACACCGCACAGCCACAAACCCACAAACACCCCGCCCCACGACGACACCCACAGCAGCCCGCACTGCCTACACACCTACACACAGCCGGCCTGCTCGCTACCCCCCACCCTTTCCTACAACCCTGGCCCTCCCACACTGCCTCCCTCCCTGACACCCTCGCTCTCTCACGCACCCACAACCCACCCTCCCCTTTGCCCACCCCACACTGCTCTGCTCACCCTTGAAATCCACGCACAACCCATTCCCACACTAACACTCACTGCACTTGCAGCACCCGGCACTCCCACCCAGGGCTCTCGGAACGCTTTCCCGGGCCCCTTCACCCAGCCCCGTCTCTCCATTCTCGCATCCAAGCTGCCCAAAACCCCGGGCCAGCGGGCCCAGGTGGCCCACACCTGTCATCCCAATCTTTGGGCGTCCCACACCCGATCATCCCGCTGCGCCCGCCACGCACGCCTGCCTGTCTCCGCCCATTCCTCACTCCCTGTGCCCAAGGGCAACACACAACCTGCACCCCAACGGCGGGGCTGCAGCGCCCACACACACTGCACCGGGCTCCCGGACCCCCTCCCCGAACCCGCACTAGCGCCACAGGCTCTGGCCCAGTCGCCCCGCATGGACCGACTCCACCTTGCAAGGAGACCCTCGCAGGAGAGGTCTGGGCCCGGGCCGGACTGCTGGCCGAGTCTGCACCTTCGCTACCACTGTCCAGGCCTCCGCGGCTGCAAGCCCCAGCGCACCAAGACCTACCTACCGAAGGAGAGTCCCTGCATCCATTCCCTAGGTGGGGCCGTGCCTCAGCCCGCGGGTGGTCACCTCCTACCACGATGACACGTCCCTCTTGGCCAAACGCCAAGGAACTGTTGATACCTTCTGGGCCCACGCACGTGTTGACAAGTGTGCATGTTCACCCGTCCGCCTGTCCGTCCGTCCTTCTGTCCGTCTGTCCCTCCGTCCATCAGTTCCTTCCTTCCTTCCTTCCTTCCTGCCTTCCTTCCTTCCTTCCTTGGTTCATCCTGTTTACTGTCATCATGACTAGGGTTCAGGTAGAGGATTTGAAGCCAGGGCCATCTTACTTCTGAATTCCAAACCCATCTCCACCCTCCCTATTGGATGTTTCCCTTTTGGATGGCAATGTAGAAGCACCAGGGCCTGGCAGGGGAGCGTCCAGTCAGCCAGCCAGCCCGCGCGCCCGCCCTCCCCTTCAGGTGTCTTCTTGGGGCAAGTGACAAGTCTCTGACTCTGCAAACCACCCAAATTCAGCTTTCAGGAAGTCCCTCTGGGATGTGTATGGTGCAGGTGTGTCTGAGTGTGTGTGTGTGTGTGTGTGTGTGTGTGTGTGTTGGGTGCTGTGGGAAAGCACGGGTCATTTGGAAACCTTGGAAGGTCTCCTCACCCTTCGCCAGGTTCGGGCTCAGTTGCTGAGAGCGGTCAGGAGCCAGCGTGGCTTCCTGTGCTGTCAGCCTCTCTCCTGCTGCCATTCCAGGCCTGCTGCTGCAACTGGCCAGGCTCCCAGGGATTCCGCTGAAGCCAAGCACCCCATGAAGTCGTGTTCCCAAGGCCATTCAGTTCCAAGAGAGCCCCCTGTCTGAGTGCTCTCAGGCACGGGAAGGCACCTTGGTGGTTAGGGATAGGGCGAGGGGCGGTGGAAGCTTGCAGCCCAGTGAAGATGGTTCCTAACCAACAGGAAATGATCCAAAGGTTTCTCGGGGATCGTGTGGGGCATCACCTGTGTACCCGCTCACTGACCCCACCAGCTCCAGCCGGGACTGTCAACAGCGGAGAGAATCAGCCAGGGACAGCCGGGCCTCCTGCATGCATCTCCCTTGTGAAAGCAAGAGAGAAGGCGGTCGTGGAGGTGTGGGGGCTAAGACCCAGAGAGAGACAGACACACAGATAAACACACACACGAACACACACACACACACACACTCACACACACACACACGGTTTGGATGACAACCGAGTGTTTCATGTAGGCAGTTGAAAGGCAACTATTCCGCTGGCTGTGACAATGCAGAGGGCTGGGGTCGGCCGGTCGCTGTTTGTGGGTGTGTGCAAGCTGGGCAGTGGACTCTCCTTGCCAGGAACTGTCCTGGTGCGGCCCCTGTGCCCCCGGGCGCCGGATGCCAGCCCCTGGACGCTGTGCGTGTGCTCCCTGGGCGCTTGCGGACAGTTGCTTTGAGCGCGGGGGAGCGGGTGGACGGTGTGGTTTGGGGCCTGGCTCCTGGGGTGCAGCAGGGCCGGGGCCAGGTGGTGGTGGCGCGTGGCAGGTGTCGGGACCGGATTCCCTGTTGCGGGGGACTGGTGTTGCGGCGCGTGGCGAGTGTAGTAGCGGGCGTGTGTGGCGTTGGGGCATCGGAGGCAGCGTGGAGCGAAGGGGCCCCAGGGTGGTTGCTGTGTGAGCTGTGTGTGTGAGTGAGTGAGTGAGGGAGGCAGTGTGTGGTGAGTGTGTGTGTGTGTGTGTATATTTTTGGGTGCTTTAGTGTGAGTGAGGCGTGTGAGTGTGTGTGTGAGTGTGTTGTGTGGGTGTTTGTGCAGTGGAGTGGGCAGGCAGGCAGGCAGGCAGGCAGGCAGGCAGGCAGGCCGGCGTTGGGTCGGGTGCGAGTGTGAGCGTGGTCGTTAGGTGGCGGTGTGTGTGTTGTGTGTGTGGCTGGGCGTCGGTGGTGTGTGTTTGCGCAGGCGCGAGCGGGCGGGCGGGCGGGCGGGCGGGCGGAGCGAGCGAGGGAGGTGGAGGGCGTGTCGCCTTGAAGAGCGCGATTGGAAGGCTGAGCGAGCGGCTTGGCGTGGTGGCGCACGCCTGTAATCCTAGCGCTTGGGAGGCTGAGACAGGAGGATCGAGGCCAGCGAAGACCTTCAGCAACTTAGTGAGACCCTTTTTGCCACCGCCGCCTCCGAACCGCGCCCTTTTGCCTCCCTCACACCCACACACAACTTCACGATCGCCGCTGCCACGCACACTCGCACACTACACGCTCACACACCGCACAGCCACAAAACCACAAACACCCCGCCCCACGACGACACCCACAGCAGCCCGCACTGCCTACACACCTACACACAGCCGGCCTGCTCGCTACACCCCACCCTTTCCTACAACCCTGGCCCTCCCACACCGCCTCCCTCCCTGACACCCTCGCTCCCTCACGCACCCACAACCCACCCTCCCCTTTGCCCACCCCACACTGCTCTGCTCACCCTTGAAATCCACGCACAACCCATTCCCACACTAACACTCACTGCACTTGCAGCACCCGGCACTCCCACCCAGGGCTCTCGGAACGCTTTCCCGGGTCCCTTCACCCAGCCCCGTCTCTCCATTCTCGCATCCAAGCTGCCCAAAACCCCGGGCCAGCGGGCCCAGGTGGCCCACACCTGTCATCCCAATCTTTGGGCGTCCCACACCCGATCATCCCGCTGCGTCCGCCACGCACGCCTGCCTGTCTCCGCCCATTCCTCACTCCCTGTGTCAAGGGCAACACACAACCTGCACCCCAACGGCGGGGCTGCAGCGCCCACACACACTGCACCGGGCTCCCGGACCCCCTCCCCGAACCCGCACTAGCGCCACAGGCTCTGGCCCAGTCGCCCCGCATGGACCGACTCCACCTTGCAAGGAGACCCTCGCAGGAGAGGTCTGGGCCCGGGCCGGACTGCTGGCCGAGTCTGCACCTTCGCTACCACTGTCCAGGCCTCCGCGGCTGCAAGCCCCAGCGCACCAAGACCTACCTACCGAAGGAGAGTCCCTGCATCCATTCCCTAGGTGGGGCCGTGCCTCAGCCCGCGGGTGGTCACCTCCTACCACGATGACACGTCCCTCTTGGCCAAACGCCAAGGAACTGTTGATACCTTCTGGGCCCACGCACGTGTTGACAAGTGTGCATGTTCACCCGTCCGCCTGTCCGTCCGTCCTTCTGTCCGTCTGTCCCTCCGTCCATCAGTTCCTTCCTTCCTTCCTTCCTTCCTTCCTTCCTTCCTTCCTTCCTTCCTTGGTTCATCCTGTTTACTGTCATCATGACTACGGTTCAGGTAGAGGATTTGAAGCCAGGGCCATCTTACTTCTGAATTCCAAACCCATCTCCACCCTCCCTATTGGATGTTTCCCTTTTGGATGGCAATGTAGAAGCACCAGGGCCTGGCAGGGGAGCGTCCAGTCAGCCAGCCAGCCCGCGCGCCCGCCCTCCCCTTCAGGTGTCTTCTTGGGGCAAGTGACAAGTCTCTGACTCTGCAAACCACCCAAATTCAGCTTTCAGGAAGTCCCTCTGGGATGTGTATGGTGCAGGTGTGTCTGAGTGTGTGTGTGTGTGTGTGTGTGTGTGTGTGTGTGTTGGGTGCTGTGGGAAAGCACGGGTCATTTGGAAACCTTGGAAGGTCTCCTCACCCTTCGCCAGGTTCGGGCTCAGTTGCTGAGAGCGGTCAGGAGCCAGCGTGGCTTCCTGTGCTGTCAGCCTCTCTCCTGCTGCCATTCCAGGCCTGCTGCTGCAACTGGCCAGGCTCCCAGGGATTCCGCTGAAGCCAAGCACCCCATGAAGTCGTGTTCCCAAGGCCATTCAGTTCCAAGAGAGCCCCCTGTCTGAGTGCTCTCAGGCACGGGAAGGCACCTTGGTGGTTAGGGATCGGGCGAGGGGCGGTGGAAGCTTGCAGCCCAGTGAAGATGGTCCCTAACCAACAGGAAATGATCCAAAGGTTTCTCGGGGATCGTGTGGGGCATCACCTGTGTACCCGCTCACTGACCCCACCAGCTCCAGCCGGGACTGTCAACAGCGGAGAGAATCAGCCAGGGACAGCCGGGCCTCCTGCATGCATCTCCCTTGTGAAAGCAAGAGAGAAGGCGGTCGTGGAGGTGTGGGGGCTAAGACCCAGAGAGAGACAGACACACAGATAAACACACACACGAACACACACACACACACACACTCACACACACACACACGGTTTGGATGACAACCGAGTGTTTCATGTAGGCAGTTGAAAGGCAACTATTCCGCTGGCTGTGACAATGCAGAGGGCTGGGGTCGGCCGGTCGCTGTTTGTGGGTGTGTGCAAGCTGGGCAGTGGACTCTCCTTGCCAGGAACTGTCCTGGTGCGGCCCCTGTGCCCCCGGGCGCCGGATGCCAGCCCCTGGACGCTGTGCGTGTGCTCCCTGGGCGCTTGCGGACAGTTGCTTTGAGCGCGGGGGAGCGGGTGGACGGTGTGGTTTGGGGCCTGGCTCCTGGGGTGCAGCAGGGCCGGGGCCAGGTGGTGGTGGCGCGTGGCAGGTGTCGGGACCGGATTCCCTGTTGCGGGGGACTGGTGTTGCGGCGCGTGGCGAGTGTAGTAGCGGGCGTGTGTGGCGTTGGGGCATCGGAGGCAGCGTGGAGCGAAGGGGCCCCAGGGTGGTTGCTGTGTGAGCTGTGTGTGTGAGTGAGTGAGTGAGGGAGGCAGTGTGTGGTGAGTGTGTGTGTGTGTGTGTGTGTGTGTATATTTTTGGGTGCTTTAGTGTGAGTGAGGCGTGTGAGTGTGTGTGTGAGTGTGTTGTGTGGGTGTTTGTGCAGTGGAGTGGGCAGGCAGGCAGGCAGGCAGGCAGGCAGGCAGGCCGGCGTTGGGTCGGGTGCGAGTGTGAGCGTGGTCGTTAGGTGGCGGTGTGTGTGTTGTGTGTGTGGCTGGGCGTCGGTGGTGTGTGTTTGCGCAGGCGCGAGCGGGCGGGCGGGCGGGCGGGCGGGCGGGCGGGCGGAGCGAGCGAGGGAGGTGGAGGGCGTGTCGCCTTGAAGAGCGCGATTGGAAGGCTGAGCGAGCGGCTTGGCGTGGTGGCGCACGCCTGTAATCCTAGCGCTTGGGAGGCTGAGACAGGAGGATCGAGGCCAGCGAAGACCTTCAGCAACTTAGTGAGACCCTTTTTGCCACCGCCGCCTCCGAACCGCGCCCTTTTGCCTCCCTCACACCCACACACAACTTCACGATCGCCGCTGCCACGCACACTCGCACACTACACGCTCACACACCGCACAGCCACAAACCCACAAACACCCCGCCCCACGACGACACCCACAGCAGCCCGCACTGCCTACACACCTACACACAGCCGGCCTGCTCGCTACACCCCACCCTTTCCTACAACCCTGGCCCTCCCACACTGCCTCCCTCCCTGACACCCTCGCTCTCTCACGCACCCACAACCCACCCTCCCCTTTGCCCACCCCACACTGCTCTGCTCACCCTTGAAATCCACGCACAACCCATTCCCACACTAACACTCACTGCACTTGCAGCACCCGGCACTCCCACCCAGGGCTCTCGGAACGCTTTCCCGGGCCCCTTCACCCAGCCCCGTCTCTCCATTCTCGCATCCAAGCTGCCCAAAACCCCGGGCCAGCGGGCCCAGGTGGCCCACACCTGTCATCCCAATCTTTGGGCGTCCCACACCCGATCATCCCGCTGCGCCCGCCACGCACGCCTGCCTGTCTCCGCCCATTCCTCACTCCCTGTGCCCAAGGGCAACACACAACCTGCACCCCAACGGCGGGGCTGCAGCGCCCACACACACTGCACCGGGCTCCCGGACCCCCTCCCCGAACCCGCACTAGCGCCACAGGCTCTGGCCCAGTCGCCCCGCATGGACCGACTCCACCTTGCAAGGAGACCCTCGCAGGAGAGGTCTGGGCCCGGGCCGGACTGCTGGCCGAGTCTGCACCTTCGCTACCACTGTCCAGGCCTCCGCGGCTGCAAGCCCCAGCGCACCAAGACCTACCTACCGAAGGAGAGTCCCTGCATCCATTCCCTAGGTGGGGCCGTGCCTCAGCCCGCGGGTGGTCACCTCCTACCACGATGACACGTCCCTCTTGGCCAAACGCCAAGGAACTGTTGATACCTTCTGGGCCCACGCACGTGTTGACAAGTGTGCATGTTCACCCGTCCGCCTGTCCGTCCGTCCTTCTGTCCGTCTGTCCCTCCGTCCATCAGTTCCTTCCTTCCTTCCTTCCTTCCTTCCTTCCTTCCTTGGTTCATCCTGTTTACTGTCATCATGACTACGGTTCAGGTAGAGGATTTGAAGCCAGGGCCATCTTACTTCTGAATTCCAAACCCATCTCCACCCTCCCTATTGGATGTTTCCCTTTTGGATGGCAATGTAGAAGCACCAGGGCCTGGCAGGGGAGCGTCCAGTCAGCCAGCCAGCCCGCGCGCCCGCCCTCCCCTTCAGGTGTCTTCTTGGGGCAAGTGACAAGTCTCTGACTCTGCAAACCACCCAAATTCAGCTTTCAGGAAGTCCCTCTGGGATGTGTATGGTGTAGGTGTGTCTGAGTGTGTGTGTGTGTGTGTGTGTGTGTGTGTGTTGGGTGCTGTGGGAAAGCACGGGTCATTTGGAAACCTTGGAAGGTCTCCTCACCCTTCGCCAGGTTCGGGCTCAGTTGCTGAGAGCGGTCAGGAGCCAGCGTGGCTTCCTGTGCTGTCAGCCTCTCTCCTGCTGCCATTCCAGGCCTGCTGCTGCAACTGGCCAGGCTCCCAGGGATTCCGCTGAAGCCAAGCACCCCATGAAGTCGTCTTCCCAAGGCCATTCAGTTCCAAGAGAGCCCCCTGTCTGAGTGCTCTCAGGCACGGGAAGGCACCTTGGTGGTTAGGGATAGGGCGAGGGGCGGTGGAAGCTTGCAGCCCAGTGAAGATGGTCCCTAACCAACAGGAAATGATCCAAAGGTTTCTCGGGGATCGTGTGGGGCATCACCTGTGTACCCGCTCACTGACCCCACCAGCTCCAGCCGGGACTGTCAACAGCGGAGAGAATCAGCCAGGGACAGCCGGGCCTCCTGCATGCATCTCCCTTGTGAAAGCAAGAGAGAAGGCGGTCGTGGAGGTGTGGGGGCTAAGACCCAGAGAGAGACAGACACACAGATAAACACACACACGAACACACACACACACACACACACACACACACACGGTTTGGATGACAACCGAGTGTTTCATGTAGGCAGTTGAAAGGCAACTATTCCGCTGGCTGTGACAATGCAGAGGGCTGGGGTCGGCCGGTCGCTGTTTGTGGGTGTGTGCAAGCTGGGCAGTGGACTCTCCTTGCCAGGAACTGTCCTGGTGCGGCCCCTGTGCCCCCGGGCGCCGGATGCCAGCCCCTGGACGCTGTGCGTGTGCTCCCTGGGCGCTTGCGGACAGTTGCTTTGAGCGCGGGGGAGCGGGTGGACGGTGTGGTTTGGGGCCTGGCTCCTGGGGTGCAGCAGGGCCGGGGCCAGGTGGTGGTGGCGCGTGGCAGGTGTCGGGACCGGATTCCCTGTTGCGGGGGACTGGTGTTGCGGCGCGTGGCGAGTGTAGTAGCGGGCGTGTGTGGCGTTGGGGCATCGGAGGCAGCGTGGAGCGAAGGGGCCCCAGGGTGGTTGCTGTGTGAGCTGTGTGTGTGAGTGAGTGAGTGAGGGAGGCAGTGTGTGGTGAGTGTGTGTGTGTGTGTGTGTGTGTATATTTTTGGGTGCTTTAGTGTGAGTGAGGCGTGTGAGTGTGTGTGTGAGTGTGTTGTGTGGGTGTTTGTGCAGTGGAGTGGGCAGGCAGGCAGGCAGGCAGGCAGGCAGGCAGGCAGGCAGGCAGGCGTTGGGTCGGGTGCGAGTGTGAGCGTGGTCGTTAGGTGGCGGTGTGTGTGTTGTGTGTGTGGCTGGGCGTCGGTGGTGTGTGTTTGCGCAGGCGCGAGCGGGCGGGCGGGCGGGCGGGCGGGCGGGCGGAGCGAGCGAGGGAGGTGGAGGGCGTGTCGCCTTGAAGAGCGCGATTGGAAGGCTGAGCGAGCGGCTTGGCGTGGTGGCGCCCGCCTGTAATCCTAGCGCTTGGGAGGCTGAGACAGGAGGATCGAGGCCAGCGAGGACCTTCAGCAACTTAGTGAGACCCTTTTTGCCACCGCCGCCTCCGAACCGCGCCCTTTTGCCTCCCTCACACCCACACACAACTTCACGATCGCCGCTGCCACGCACACTCGCACACTACACGCTCACACACCGCACAGCCACAAACCCACAAACACCCCGCCCCACGACGACACCCACAGCAGCCCGCACTGCCTACACACCTACACACAGCCGGCCTGCTCGCTACACCCCACCCTTTCCTACAACCCTGGCCCTCCCACACCGCCTCCCTCCCTGACACCCTCGCTCCCTCACGCACCCACAACCCACCCTCCCCTTTGCCCACCCCACACTGCTCTGCTCACCCTTGAAATCCACGCACAACCCATTCCCACACTAACACTCACTGCACTTGCAGCACCCGGCACTCCCACCCAGGGCTCTCGGAACGCTTTCCCGGGTCCCTTCACCCAGCCCCGTCTCTCCATTCTCGCATCCAAGCTGCCCAAAACCCCGGGCCAGCGGGCCCAGGTGGCCCACACCTGTCATCCCAATCTTTGGGCGTCCCACACCCGATCATCCCGCTGCGTCCGCCACGCACGCCTGCCTGTCTCCGCCCATTCCTCACTCCCTGTGTCAAGGGCAACACACAACCTGCACCCCAACGGCGGGGCTGCAGCGCCCACACACACTGCACCGGGCTCCCGGACCCCCTCCCCGAACCCGCACTAGCGCCACAGGCTCTGGCCCAGTCGCCCCGCATGGACCGACTCCACCTTGCAAGGAGACCCTCGCAGGAGAGGTCTGGGCCCGGGCCGGACTGCTGGCCGAGTCTGCACCTTCGCTACCACTGTCCAGGCCTCCGCGGCTGCAAGCCCCAGCGCACCAAGACCTACCTACCGAAGGAGAGTCCCTGCATCCATTCCCTAGGTGGGGCCGTGCCTCAGCCCGCGGGTGGTCACCTCCTACCACGATGACACGTCCCTCTTGGCCAAACGCCAAGGAACTGTTGATACCTTCTGGGCCCACGCACGTGTTGACAAGTGTGCATGTTCACCCGTCCGCCTGTCCGTCCGTCCTTCTGTCCGTCTGTCCCTCCGTCCATCAGTTCCTTCCTTCCTTCCTTCCTTCCTTCCTTCCTTCCTTCCTTCCTTCCTTGGTTCATCCTGTTTACTGTCATCATGACTACGGTTCAGGTAGAGGATTTGAAGCCAGGGCCATCTTACTTCTGAATTCCAAACCCATCTCCACCCTCCCTATTGGATGTTTCCCTTTTGGATGGCAATGTAGAAGCACCAGGGCCTGGCAGGGGAGCGTCCAGTCAGCCAGCCAGCCCGCGCGCCCGCCCTCCCCTTCAGGTGTCTTCTTGGGGCAAGTGACAAGTCTCTGACTCTGCAAACCACCCAAATTCAGCTTTCAGGAAGTCCCTCTGGGATGTGTATGGTGCAGGTGTGTCTGAGTGTGTGTGTGTGTGTGTGTGTGTGTGTGTGTGTTGGGTGCTGTGGGAAAGCACGGGTCATTTGGAAACCTTGGAAGGTCTCCTCACCCTTCGCCAGGTTCGGGCTCAGTTGCTGAGAGCGGTCAGGAGCCAGCGTGGCTTCCTGTGCTGTCAGCCTCTCTCCTGCTGCCATTCCAGGCCTGCTGCTGCAACTGGCCAGGCTCCCAGGGATTCCGCTGAAGCCAAGCACCCCATGAAGTCGTGTTCCCAAGGCCATTCAGTTCCAAGAGAGCCCCCTGTCTGAGTGCTCTCAGGCACGGGAAGGCACCTTGGTGGTTAGGGATCGGGCGAGGGGCGGTGGAAGCTTGCAGCCCAGTGAAGATGGTCCCTAACCAACAGGAAATGATCCAAAGGTTTCTCGGGGATCGTGTGGGGCATCACCTGTGTACCCGCTCACTGACCCCACCAGCTCCAGCCGGGACTGTCAACAGCGGAGAGAATCAGCCAGGGACAGCCGGGCCTCCTGCATGCATCTCCCTTGTGAAAGCAAGAGAGAAGGCGGTCGTGGAGGTGTGGGGGCTAAGACCCAGAGAGAGACAGACACACAGATAAACACACACACGAACACACACACACACACACACACACACACACACACACGGTTTGGATGACAACCGAGTGTTTCATGTAGGCAGTTGAAAGGCAACTATTCCGCTGGCTGTGACAATGCAGAGGGCTGGGGTCGGCCGGTCGCTGTTTGTGGGTGTGTGCAAGCTGGGCAGTGGACTCTCCTTGCCAGGAACTGTCCTGGTGCGGCCCCTGTGCCCCCGGGCGCCGGATGCCAGCCCCTGGACGCTGTGCGTGTGCTCCCTGGGCGCTTGCGGACAGTTGCTTTGAGCGCGGGGGAGCGGGTGGACGGTGTGGTTTGGGGCCTGGCTCCTGGGGTGCAGCAGGGCCGGGGCCAGGTGGTGGTGGCGCGTGGCAGGTGTCGGGACCGGATTCCCTGTTGCGGGGGACTGGTGTTGCGGCGCGTGGCGAGTGTAGTAGCGGGCGTGTGTGGCGTTGGGGCATCGGAGGCAGCGTGGAGCGAAGGGGCCCCAGGGTGGTTGCTGTGTGAGCTGTGTGTGTGAGTGAGTGAGTGAGGGAGGCAGTATGTGGTGAGTGTGTGTGTGTGTGTGTATATTTTTGGGTGCTTTAGTGTGAGTGAGGCGTGTGAGTGTGTGTGTGAGTGTGTTGTGTGGGTGTTTGTGCAGTGGAGTGGGCAGGCAGGCAGGCAGGCAGGCAGGCAGGCAGGCCGGCGTTGGGTCGGGTGCGAGTGTGAGCGTGGTCGTTAGGTGGCGGTGTGTGTGTTGTGTGTGTGGCTGGGCGTCGGTGGTGTGTGTTTGCGCAGGCGCGAGCGGGCGGGCGGGCGGGCGGGCGGGCGGGCGGGCGGAGCGAGCGAGGGAGGTGGAGGGCGTGTCGCCTTGAAGAGCGCGATTGGAAGGCTGAGCGAGCGGCTTGGCGTGGTGGCGCACGCCTGTAATCCTAGCGCTTGGGAGGCTGAGACAGGAGGATCGAGGCCAGCGAAGACCTTCAGCAACTTAGTGAGACCCTTTTTGCCACCGCCGCCTCCGAACCGCGCCCTTTTGCCTCCCTCACACCCACACACAACTTCACGATCGCCGCTGCCACGCACACTCGCACACTACACGCTCACACACCGCACAGCCACAAAACCACAAACACCCCGCCCCACGACGACACCCACAGCAGCCCGCACTGCCTACACACCTACACACCTACACACAGCCGGCCTGCTCGCTACACCCCACCCTTTCCTACAACCCTGGCCCTCCCACACCGCCTCCCTCCCTGACACCCTCGCTCTCTCACGCACCCACAACCCACCCTCCCCTTTGCCCACCCCACACTGCTCTGCTCACCCTTGAAATCCACGCACAACCCATTCCCACACTAACACTCACTGCACTTGCAGCACCCGGCACTCCCACCCAGGGCTCTCGGAACGCTTTCCCGGGCCCCTTCACCCAGCCCCGTCTCTCCATTCTCGCATCCAAGCTGCCCAAAACCCCGGGCCAGCGGGCCCAGGTGGCCCACACCTGTCATCCCAATCTTTGGGCGTCCCACACCCGATCATCCCGCTGCGCCCGCCACGCACGCCTGCCTGTCTCCGCCCATTCCTCACTCCCTGTGCCCAAGGGCAACACACAACCTGCACCCCAACGGCGGGGCTGCAGCGCCCACACACACTGCACCGGGCTTCCGGACCCCCTCCCCGAACCCGCACTACCGCCACAGGCTCTGGCCCAGTCGCCCCGCATGGACCGACTCCACCTTGCAAGGAGACCCTCGCAGGAGAGGTCTGGGCCCGGGCCGGACTGCTGGCCGAGTCTGCACCTTCGCTACCACTGTCCAGGCCTCCACGGCTGCAAGCCCCAGCGCACCAAGACCTACCTACCGAAGGAGAGTCCCTGCATCCATTCCCTAGGTGGGGCCGTGCCTCAGCCCGCGGGTGGTCACCTCCTACCACGATGACACGTCCCTCTTGGCCAAACGCCAAGGAACTGTTGATACCTTCTGGGCCCACGCACGTGTTGACAAGTGTGCATGTTCACCCGTCCGCCTGTCCGTCCGTCCTTCTGTCCGTCTGTCCCTCCGTCCATCAGTTCCTTCCTTCCTTCCTTCCTTCCTTCCTTCCTTCCTTCCTTGGTTCATCCTGTTTACTGTCATCATGACTAGGGTTCAGGTAGAGGATTTGAAGCCAGGGCCATCTTACTTCTGAATTCCAAACCCATCTCCACCCTCCCTATTGGATGTTTCCCTTTTGGATGGCAATGTAGAAGCACCAGGGCCTGGCAGGGGAGCGTCCAGTCAGCCAGCCAGCCCGCGCGCCCGCCCTCCCCTTCAGGTGTCTTCTTGGGGCAAGTGACAAGTCTCTGACTCTGCAAACCACCCAAATTCAGCTTTCAGGAAGTCCCTCTGGGATGTGTATGGTGTAGGTGTGTCTGAGTGTGTGTGTGTGTGTGTGTGTGTGTGTGTGTGTTGGGTGCTGTGGGAAAGCACGGGTCATTTGGAAACCTTGGAAGGTCTCCTCACCCTTCGCCAGGTTCGGGCTCAGTTGCTGAGAGCGGTCAGGAGCCAGCGTGGCTTCCTGTGCTGTCAGCCTCTCTCCTGCTGCCATTCCAGGCCTGCTGCTGCAACTGGCCAGGCTCCCAGGGATTCCGCTGAAGCCAAGCACCCCATGAAGTCGTGTTCCCAAGGCCATTCAGTTCCAAGAGAGCCCCCTGTCTGAGTGCTCTCAGGCACGGGAAGGCACCTTGGTGGTTAGGGATAGGGCGAGGGGCGGTGGAAGCTTGCAGCCCAGTGAAGATGGTCCCTAACCAACAGGAAATGATCCAAAGGTTTCTCGGGGATCGTGTGGGGCATCACCTGTGTACCCGCTCACTGACCCCACCAGCTCCAGCCGGGACTGTCAACAGCGGAGAGAATCAGCCAGGGACAGCCGGGCCTCCTGCATGCATCTCCCTTGTGAAAGCAAGAGAGAAGGCGGTCGTGGAGGTGTGGGGGCTAAGACCCAGAGAGAGACAGACACACAGATAAACACACACACGAACACACACACACACACACACTCACACACACACACACGGTTTGGATGACAACCGAGTGTTTCATGTAGGCAGTTGAAAGGCAACTATTCCGCTGGCTGTGACAATGCAGAGGGCTGGGGTCGGCCGGTCGCTGTTTGTGGGTGTGTGCAAGCTGGGCAGTGGACTCTCCTTGCCAGGAACTGTCCTGGTGCGGCCCCTGTGCCCCCGGGCGCCGGATGCCAGCCCCTGGACGCTGTGCGTGTGCTCCCTGGGCGCTTGCGGACAGTTGCTTTGAGCGCGGGGGAGCGGGTGGACGGTGTGGTTTGGGGCCTGGCTCCTGGGGTGCAGCAGGGCCGGGGCCAGGTGGTGGTGGCGCGTGGCAGGTGTCGGGACCGGATTCCCTGTTGCGGGGGACTGGTGTTGCGGCGCGTGGCGAGTGTAGTAGCGGGCGTGTGTGGCGTTGGGGCATCGGAGGCAGCGTGGAGCGAAGGGGCCCCAGGGTGGTTGCTGTGTGAGCTGTGTGTGTGAGTGAGTGAGTGAGGGAGGCAGTGTGTGGTGAGTGTGTGTGTGTGTGTGTGTATATTTTTGGGTGCTTTAGTGTGAGTGAGGCGTGTGAGTGTGTGTGTGAGTGTGTTGTGTGGGTGTTTGTGCAGTGGAGTGGGCAGGCAGGCAGGCAGGCCGGCGTTGGGTCGGGTGCGTGTGTGAGCGTGGTCGTTAGGTGGCGGTGTGTGTGTTGTGTGTGTGGCTGGGCGTCGGTGGTGTGTGTTTGCGCAGGCGCGAGCGGGCGGGCGGGCGGGCAGGCGGGCGGAGCGAGCGAGGGAGGTGGAGGGCGTGTCGCCTTGAAGAGCGCGATTGGAAGGCTGAGCGAGCGGCTTGGCGTGGTGGTGCACGCCTGTAATCCTAGCGCTTGGGAGGCTGAGACAGGAGGATCGAGGCCAGCGAAGACCTTCAGCAACTTAGTGAGACCCTTTTTGCCACCGCCGCCTCCGAACCGCGCCCTTTTGCCTCCCTCACACCCACACACAACTTCACGATCGCCGCTGCCACGCACACTCGCACACTACACGCTCACACACCGCACAGCCACAAAACCACAAACACCCCGCCCCACGACGACACCCACAGCAGCCCGCACTGCCTACACACCTACACACAGCCGGCCTGCTCGCTACACCCCACCCTTTCCTACAACCCTGGCCCTCCCACACCGCCTCCCTCCCTGACACCCTCGCTCCCTCACGCACCCACAACCCACCCTCCCCTTTGCCCACCCCACACTGCTCTGCTCACCCTTGAAATCCACGCACAACCCATTCCCACACTAACACTCACTGCACTTGCAGCACCCGGCACTCCCACCCAGGGCTCTCGGAACGCTTTCCCGGGCCCCTTCACCCAGCCCCGTCTCTCCATTCTCACATCCAAGCTGCCCAAAACCCCGGGCCAGCGGGCCCAGGTGGCCCACACCTGTCATCCCAATCTTTGGGCGTCCCACACCCGATCATCCCGCTGCGCCCGCCACGCACGCCTGCCTGTCTCCGCCCATTCCTCACTCCCTGTGCCCAAGGGCAACACACAACCTGCACCCCAACGGCGGGGCTGCAGCGCCCACACACACTGCACCGGGCTCCCGGACCCCCTCCCCGAACCCGCACTAGCGCCACAGGCTCTGGCCCAGTCGCCCCGCATGGACCGACTCCACCTTGCAAGGAGACCCTCGCAGGAGAGGTCTGGGCCCGGGCCGGACTGCTGGCCGAGTCTGCACCTTCGCTACCACTGTCCAGGCCTCCACGGCTGCAAGCCCCAGCGCACCAAGACCTACCTACCGAAGGAGAGTCCCTGCATCCATTCCCTAGGTGGGGCCGTGCCTCAGCCCGCGGGTGGTCACCTCCTACCACGATGACACGTCCCTCTTGGCCAAACGCCAAGGAACTGTTGATACCTTCTGGGCCCACGCACGTGTTGACAAGTGTGCATATTCACCCGTCTGCCTGTCCGTCCGTCCTTCTGTCCGTCTGTCCTTCTGTCCGTCTGTCCCTCCGTCCATCAGTTCCTTCCTTCCTTCCTTCCTTCCTTCCTTCCTTCCTTCCTTGGTTCATCCTGTTTACTGTCATCATGACTAGGGTTCAGGTAGAGGATTTGAAGCCAGGGCCATCTTACTTCTGAATTCCAAACCCATCTCCACCCTCTCTATTGGATGTTTCCCTTTTGGATGGCAATGTAGAAGCACCAGGGCCTGGCAGGGGAGCGTCCAGTCAGCCAGCCAGCCCGCGCGCCCGCCCTCCCCTTCAGGTGTCTTCTTGGGGCAAGTGACAAGTCTCTGACTCTGCAAACCACCCAAATTCACTTTCAGGAAGTCCCTCTGGGATGTGTATGGTGTAGGTGTGTCTGAGTGTGTGTGTGTGTGTGTGTGTGTGTGTGTGTTGGGTGCTGTGGGAAAGCACGGGTCATTTGGAAACCTTGGAAGGTCTCCTCACCCTTCGCCAGGTTCGGGCTCAGTTGCTGAGAGCGGTCAGGAGCCAGCGTGGCTTCCTGTGCTGTCAGCCTCTCTCCTGCTGCCATTCCAGGCCTGCTGCTGCAACTGGCCAGGCTCCCAGGGATTCCGCTGAAGCCAAGCACCCCATGAAGTCGTGTTCCCAAGGCCATTCAGTTCCAAGAGAGCCCCCTGTCTGAGTGCTCTCAGGCACGGGAAGGCACCTTGGTGGTTAGGGATAGGGCGAGGGGCGGTGGAAGCTTGCAGCCCAGTGAAGATGGTCCCTAACCAACAGGAAATGATCCAAAGGTTTCTCGGGGATCGTGTGGGGCATCACCTGTGTACCCGCTCACTGACCCCACCAGCTCCAGCCGGGACTGTCAACAGCGGAGAGAATCAGCCAGGGACAGCCGGGCCTCCTGCATGCATCTCCCTTGTGAAAGCAAGAGAGAAGGCGGTCGTGGAGGTGTGGGGGCTAAGACCCAGAGAGAGACAGACACACAGATAAACACACACACGAACACACACACACACACACACTCACACACACACACACGGTTTGGATGACAACCGAGTGTTTCATGTAGGCAGTTGAAAGGCAACTATTCCGCTGGCTGTGACAATGCAGAGGGCTGGGGTCGGCCGGTCGCTGTTTGTGGGTGTGTGCAAGCTGGGCAGTGGACTCTCCTTGCCAGGAACTGTCCTGGTGCGGCCCCTGTGCCCCCGGGCGCCGGATGCCAGCCCCTGGACGCTGTGCGTGTGCTCCCTGGGCGCTTGCGGACAGTTGCTTTGAGCGCGGGGGAGCGGGTGGACGGTGTGGTTTGGGGCCTGGCTCCTGGGGTGCAGCAGGGCCGGGGCCAGGTGGTGGTGGCGCGTGGCAGGTGTCGGGACCGGATTCCCTGTTGCGGGGGACTGGTGTTGCGGCGCGTGGTGAGTGTAGTAGCGGGCGTGTGTGGCGTTGGGGCATCGGAGGCAGCGTGGAGCGAAGGGGCCCCAGGGTGGTTGCTGTGTGAGCTGTGTGTGTGAGTGAGTGAGTGAGGGAGGCAGTGTGTGGTGAGTGTGTGTGTGTGTGTGTGTGTGTGTGTATATTTTTGGGTGCTTTAGTGTGAGTGAGGCGTGTGAGTGTGTGTGTGAGTGTGTTGTGTGGGTGTTTGTGCAGTGGAGTGGGCAGGCAGGCAGGCAGGCAGGCAGGCCGGCGTTGGGTCGGGTGCGAGTGTGAGCGTGGTCGTTAGGTGGCGGTGTGTGTGTTGTGTGTGTGGCTGGGCGTCGGTGGTGTGTGTTTGCGCAGGCGCGAGCGGGCGGGCGGGCGGGCGGGCGGGCGGAGCGAGCGAGGGAGGTGGAGGGCGTGTCGCCTTGAAGAGCGCGATTGGAAGGCTGAGCGAGCGGCTTGGCGTGGTGGCGCACGCCTGTAATCCTAGCGCTTGGGAGGCTGAGACAGGAGGATCGAGGCCAGCGAAGACCTTCAGCAACTTAGTGAGACCCTTTTTGCCACCGCCGCCTCCGAACCGCGCCCTTTTGCCTCCCTCACACCCACACACAACTTCACGATCGCCGCTGCCACGCACACTCGCACACTACACGCTCACACACCGCACAGCCACAAAACCACAAACACCCCGCCCCACGACGACACCCACAGCAGCCCGCACTGCCTACACACCTACACACAGCCGGCCTGCTCGCTACACCCCACCCTTTCCTACAACCCTGGCCCTCCCACACCGCCTCCCTCCCTGACACCCTCGCTCCCTCACGCACCCACAACCCACCCTCCCCTTTGCCCACCCCACACTGCTCTGCTCACCCTTGAAATCCACGCACAACCCATTCCCACACTAACACTCACTGCACTTGCAGCACCCGGCACTCCCACCCAGGGCTCTCGGAACGCTTTCCCGGGCCCCTTCACCCAGCCCCGTCTCTCCATTCTCGCATCCAAGCTGCCCAAAACCCCGGGCCAGCGGGCCCAGGTGGCCCACACCTGTCATCCCAATCTTTGGGCGTCCCACACCCGATCATCCCGCTGCGCCCGCCACGCACGCCTGCCTGTCTCCGCCCATTCCTCACTCCCTGTGCCCAAGGGCAACACACAACCTGCACCCCAACGGCGGGGCTGCAGCGCCCACACACACTGCACCGGGCTCCCGGACCCCCTCCCCGAACCCGCACTAGCGCCACAGGCTCTGGCCCAGTCGCCCCGCATGGACCGACTCCACCTTGCAAGGAGACCCTCGCAGGAGAGGTCTGGGCCCGGGCCGGACTGCTGGCCGAGTCTGCACCTTCGCTACCACTGTCCAGGCCTCCACGGCTGCAAGCCCCAGCGCACCAAGACCTACCTACCGAAGGAGAGTCCCTGCATCCATTCCCTAGGTGGGGCCGTGCCTCAGCCCGCGGGTGGTCACCTCCTACCACGATGACACGTCCCTCTTGGCCAAACGCCAAGGAACTGTTGATACCTTCTGGGCCCACGCACGTGTTGACAAGTGTGCATATTCACCCGTCCGCCTGTCCGTCCGTCCTTCTGTCCGTCTGTCCCTCCGTCCATCAGTTCCTTCCTTCCTTCCTTCCTTCCTTCCTTCCTTCCTTCCTTCCTTCCTTGGTTCATCCTGTTTACTGTCATCATGACTAGGGTTCAGGTAGAGGATTTGAAGCCAGGGCCATCTTACTTCTGAATTCCAAACCCATCTCCACCCTCCCTATTGGATGTTTCCCTTTTGGATGGCAATGTAGAAGCACCAGGGCCTGGCAGGGGAGCGTCCAGTCAGCCAGCCAGCCCGCGCGCCCGCCCTCCCCTTCAGGTGTCTTCTTGGGGCAAGTGACAAGTCTCTGACTCTGCAAACCACCCAAATTCACTTTCAGGAAGTCCCTCTGGGATGTGTATGGTGTAGGTGTGTCTGAGTGTGTGTGTGTGTGTGTGTGTGTGTGTGTGTGTGTGTGTTGGGTGCTGTGGGAAAGCACGGGTCATTTGGAAACCTTGGAAGGTCTCCTCACCCTTCGCCAGGTTCGGGCTCAGTTGCTGAGAGCGGTCAGGAGCCAGCGTGGCTTCCTGTGCTGTCAGCCTCTCTCCTGCTGCCATTCCAGGCCTGCTGCTGCAACTGGCCAGGCTCCCAGGGATTCCGCTGAAGCCAAGCACCCCATGAAGTCGTGTTCCCAAGGCCATTCAGTTCCAAGAGAGCCCCCTGTCTGAGTGCTCTCAGGCACGGGAAGGCACCTTGGTGGTTAGGGATTGGGCGAGGGGCGGTGGAAGCTTGCAGCCCAGTGAAGATGGTCCCTAACCAACAGGAAATGATCCAAAGGTTTCTCGGGGATCGTGTGGGGCATCACCTGTGTACCCGCTCACTGACCCCACCAGCTCCAGCCGGGACTGTCAACAGCGGAGAGAATCAGCCAGGGACAGCCGGGCCTCCTGCATGCATCTCCCTTGTGAAAGCAAGAGAGAAGGCGGTCGTGGAGGTGTGGGGGCTAAGACCCAGAGAGAGACAGACACACAGATAAACACACACACGAACACACACACACACACACACACACACACACACACACACGGTTTGGATGACAACCGAGTGTTTCATGTAGGCAGTTGAAAGGCAACTATTCCGCTGGCTGTGACAATGCAGAGGGCTGGGGTCGGCCGGTCGCTGTTTGTGGGTGTGTGCAAGCTGGGCAGTGGACTCTCCTTGCCAGGAACTGTCCTGGTGCGGCCCCTGTGCCCCCGGGCGCCGGATGCCAGCCCCTGGACGCTGTGCGTGTGCTCCCTGGGCGCTTGCGGACAGTTGCTTTGAGCGCGGGGGAGCGGGTGGACGGTGTGGTTTGGGGCCTGGCTCCTGGGGTGCAGCAGGGCCGGGGCCAGGTGGTGGTGGCGCGTGGCAGGTGTCGGGACCGGATTCCCTGTTGCGGGGGACTGGTGTTGCGGCGCGTGGCGAGTGTAGTAGCGGGCGTGTGTGGCGTTGGGGCATCGGAGGCAGCGTGGAGCGAAGGGGCCCCAGGGTGGTTGCTGTGTGAGCTGTGTGTGTGAGTGA
This sequence comes from Muscardinus avellanarius, assembly GCF_963383645.1. Classification (NCBI taxonomy): domain Eukaryota; kingdom Metazoa; phylum Chordata; class Mammalia; order Rodentia; family Gliridae; genus Muscardinus; species Muscardinus avellanarius. The sequence goes on along the minus strand of NC_137800.1, from coordinate 88,143,341 downwards.
GTGAGTGAGGGAGGCAGTGTGTGGTGAGTGTGTGTGTGTGTGTGTGTGTGTGTGTGTATATTTTTGGGTGCTTTAGTGTGAGTGAGGCGTGTGAGTGTGTGTGTGAGTGTGTTGTGTGGGTGTTTGTGCAGTGGAGTGGGCAGGCAGGCAGGCAGGCAGGCAGGCCGGCGTTGGGTCGGGTGCGAGTGTGAGCGTGGTCGTTAGGTGGCGGTGTGTGTGTTGTGTGTGTGGCTGGGCGTCGGTGGTGTGTGTTTGCGCAGGCGCGAGCGGGCGGGCGGGCGGGCGGGCGGGCGGGCGGGCGGAGCGAGCGAGGGAGGTGGAGGGCGTGTCGCCTTGAAGAGCGCGATTGGAAGGCTGAGCGAGCGGCTTGGCGTGGTGGCGCACGCCTGTAATCCTAGCGCTTGGGAGGCTGAGACAGGAGGATCGAGGCCAGCGAAGACCTTCAGCAACTTAGTGAGACCCTTTTTGCCACCGCCGCCTCCGAACCGCGCCCTTTTGCCTCCCTCACACCCACACACAACTTCACGATCGCCGCTGCCACGCACACTCGCACACTACACGCTCACACACCGCACAGCCACAAAACCACAAACACCCCGCCCCACGACGACACCCACAGCAGCCCGCACTGCCTACACACCTACACACAGCCGGCCTGCTCGCTACACCCCACCCTTTCCTACAACCCTGGCCCTCCCACACCGCCTCCCTCCCTGACACCCTCGCTCCCTCACGCACCCACAACCCACCCTCCCCTTTGCCCACCCCACACTGCTCTGCTCACCCTTGAAATCCACGCACAACCCATTCCCACACTAACACTCACTGCACTTGCAGCACCCGGCACTCCCACCCAGGGCTCTCGGAACGCTTTCCCGGGCCCCTTCACCCAGCCCCGTCTCTCCATTCTCACATCCAAGCTGCCCAAAACCCCGGGCCAGCGGGCCCAGGTGGCCCACACCTGTCATCCCAATCTTTGGGCGTCCCACACCCGATCATCCCGCTGCGCCCGCCACGCACGCCTGCCTGTCTCCGCCCATTCCTCACTCCCTGTGCCCAAGGGCAACACACAACCTGCACCCCAACGGCGGGGCTGCAGCGCCCACACACACTGCACCGGGCTCCCGGACCCCCTCCCCGAACCCGCACTAGCGCCACAGGCTCTGGCCCAGTCGCCCCGCATGGACCGACTCCACCTTGCAAGGAGACCCTCGCAGGAGAGGTCTGGGCCCGGGCCGGACTGCTGGCCGAGTCTGCACCTTCGCTACCACTGTCCAGGCCTCCACGGCTGCAAGCCCCAGCGCACCAAGACCTACCTACCGAAGGAGAGTCCCTGCATCCATTCCCTAGGTGGGGCCGTGCCTCAGCCCGCGGGTGGTCACCTCCTACCACGATGACACGTCCCTCTTGGCCAAACGCCAAGGAACTGTTGATACCTTCTGGGCCCACGCACGTGTTGACAAGTGTGCATATTCACCCGTCCGCCTGTCCGTCCGTCCTTCTGTCCGTCTGTCCTTCTGTCCGTCTGTCCCTCCGTCCATCAGTTCCTTCCTTCCTTCCTTCCTTCCTTCCTTCCTTGGTTCATCCTGTTTACTGTCATCATGACTAGGGTTCAGGTAGAGGATTTGAAGCCAGGGCCATCTTACTTCTGAATTCCAAACCCATCTCCACCCTCCCTATTGGATGTTTCCCTTTTGGATGGCAATGTAGAAGCACCAGGGCCTGGCAGGGGAGCGTCCAGTCAGCCAGCCAGCCCGCGCGCCCGCCCTCCCCTTCAGGTGTCTTCTTGGGGCAAGTGACAAGTCTCTGACTCTGCAAACCACCCAAATTCACTTTCAGGAAGTCCCTCTGGGATGTGTATGGTGTAGGTGTGTCTGAGTGTGTGTGTGTGTGTGTGTGTGTGTGTGTGTGTGTTGGGTGCTGTGGGAAAGCACGGGTCATTTGGAAACCTTGGAAGGTCTCCTCACCCTTCGCCAGGTTCGGGCTCAGTTGCTGAGAGCGGTCAGGAGCCAGCGTGGCTTCCTGTGCTGTCAGCCTCTCTCCTGCTGCCATTCCAGGCCTGCTGCTGCAACTGGCCAGGCTCCCAGGGATTCCGCTGAAGCCAAGCACCCCATGAAGTCGTGTTCCCAAGGCCATTCAGTTCCAAGAGAGCCCCCTGTCTGAGTGCTCTCAGGCACGGGAAGGCACCTTGGTGGTTAGGGATTGGGCGAGGGGCGGTGGAAGCTTGCAGCCCAGTGAAGATGGTCCCTAACCAACAGGAAATGATCCAAAGGTTTCTCGGGGATCGTGTGGGGCATCACCTGTGTACCCGCTCACTGACCCCACCAGCTCCAGCCGGGACTGTCAACAGCGGAGAGAATCAGCCAGGGACAGCCGGGCCTCCTGCATGCATCTCCCTTGTGAAAGCAAGAGAGAAGGCGGTCGTGGAGGTGTGGGGGCTAAGACCCAGAGAGAGACAGACACACAGATAAACACACACACGAACACACACACACACACACACACACACACACACACGGTTTGGATGACAACCGAGTGTTTCATGTAGGCAGTTGAAAGGCAACTATTCCGCTGGCTGTGACAATGCAGAGGGCTGGGGTCGGCCGGTCGCTGTTTGTGGGTGTGTGCAAGCTGGGCAGTGGACTCTCCTTGCCAGGAACTGTCCTGGTGCGGCCCCTGTGCCCCCGGGCGCCGGATGCCAGCCCCTGGACGCTGTGCGTGTGCTCCCTGGGCGCTTGCGGACAGTTGCTTTGAGCGCGGGGGAGCGGGTGGACGGTGTGGTTTGGGGCCTGGCTCCTGGGGTGCAGCAGGGCCGGGGCCAGGTGGTGGTGGCGCGTGGCAGGTGTCGGGACCGGATTCCCTGTTGCGGGGGACTGGTGTTGCGGCGCGTGGCGAGTGTAGTAGCGGGCGTGTGTGGCGTTGGGGCATCGGAGGCAGCGTGGAGCGAAGGGGCCCCAGGGTGGTTGCTGTGTGAGCTGTGTGTGTGAGTGAGTGAGTGAGGGAGGCAGTGTGTGGTGAGTGTGTGTGTGTGTGTGTATATTTTTGGGTGCTTTAGTGTGAGTGAGGCGTGTGAGTGTGTGTGTGAGTGTGTTGTGTAGGTGTTTGTGCAGTGGAGTAGGCAGGCAGGCAGGCAGGCCGGCGTTGGGTCGGGTGCGAGTGTGAGCGTGGTCGTTAGGTGGCGGTGTGTGTGTTGTGTGTGTGGCTGGGCGTCGGTGGTGTGTGTTTGCGCAGGCGCGAGCGGGCGGTCGGGCGTGCGGGCGGGCGGGCGGAGCGAGCGAGGGAGGTGGAGGGCGTGTCGCCTTGAAGAGCGCGATTGGAAGGCTGAGCGAGCGGCTTGGCGTGGTGGCGCACGCCTGTAATCCTAGCGCTTGGGAGGCTGAGACAGGAGGATCGAGGCCAGCGAAGACCTTCAGCAACTTAGTGAGACCCTTTTTGCCACCGCCGCCTCCGAACCGCGCCCTTTTGCCTCCCTCACACCCACACACAACTTCACGATCGCCGCTGCCACGCACACTCGCACACTACACGCTCACACACCGCACAGCCACAAAACCACAAACACCCCGCCCCACGACGACACCCACAGCAGCCCGCACTGCCTACACACCTACACACCTACACACAGCCGGCCTGCTCGCTACACCCCACCCTTTCCTACAACCCTGGCCCTCCCACACCGCCTCCCTCCCTGACACCCTCGCTCTCTCACGCACCCACAACCCACCCTCCCCTTTGCCCACCCCACACTGCTCTGCTCACCCTTGAAATCCACGCACAACCCATTCCCACACTAACACTCACTGCACTTGCAGCACCCGGCACTCCCACCCAGGGCTCTCGGAACGCTTTCCCGGGCCCCTTCACCCAGCCCCGTCTCTCCATTCTCGCATCCAAGCTGCCCAAAACCCCGGGCCAGCGGGCCCAGGTGGCCCACACCTGTCATCCCAATCTTTGGGCGTCCCACACCCGATCATCCCGCTGCGCCCGCCACGCACGCCTGCCTGTCTCCGCCCATTCCTCACTCCCTGTGCCCAAGGGCAACACACAACCTGCACCCCAACGGCGGGGCTGCAGCGCCAACACACACTGCACCGGGCTCCCGGACCCCCTCCCCGAACCCGCACTAGCGCCACAGGCTCTGGCCCAGTCGCCCCGCATGGACCGACTCCACCTTGCAAGGAGACCCTCGCAGGAGAGGTCTGGGCCCGGGCCGGACTGCTGGCCGAGTCTGCACCTTCGCTACCACTGTCCAGGCCTCCGCGGTTGCAAGCCCCAGCGCACCAAGACCTACCTACCGAAGGAGAGTCCCTGCATCCATTCCCTAGGTGGGGCCGTGCCTCAGCCCGCGGGTGGTCACCTCCTACCACGATGACACGTCCCTCTTGGCCAAACGCCAAGGAACTGTTGATACCTTCTGGGCGCACGCACGTGTTGACAAGTGTGCATATTCACCCGTCCGCCTGTCCGTCCGTCCTTCTGTCCGTCTGTCCCTCCGTCCATCAGTTCCTTCCTTCCTTCCTTCCTTCCTTCCTTCCTTCCTTCCTTGGTTCATCCTGTTTACTGTCATCATGACTAGGGTTCAGGTAGAGGATTTGAAGCCAGGGCCATCTTACTTCTGAATTCCAAACCCATCTCCACCCTCCCTATTGGATGTTTCCCTTTTGGATGGCAATGTAGAAGCACCAGGGCCTGGCAGGGGAGCGTCCAGTCAGCCAGCCAGCCCGCGCGCCCGCCCTCCCCTTCAGGTGTCTTCTTGGGGCAAGTGACAAGTCTCTGACTCTGCAAACCACCCAAATTCAGCTTTCAGGAAGTCCCTCTGGGATGTGTATGGTGTAGGTGTGTCTGAGTGTGTGTGTGTGTGTGTGTGTGTGTGTGTGTTGGGTGCTGTGGGAAAGCACGGGTCATTTGGAAACCTTGGAAGGTCTCCTCACCCTTCGCCAGGTTCGGGCTCAGTTGCTGAGAGCGGTCAGGAGCCAGCGTGGCTTCCTGTGCTGTCAGCCTCTCTCCTGCTGCCATTCCAGGCCTGCTGCTGCAACTGGCCAGGCTCCCAGGGATTCCGCTGAAGCCAAGCACCCCATGAAGTCGTGTTCCCAAGGCCATTCAGTTCCAAGAGAGCCCCCTGTCTGAGTGCTCTCAGGCACGGGAAGGCACCTTGGTGGTTAGGGATCGGGCGAGGGGCGGTGGAAGCTTGCAGCCCAGTGAAGATGGTCCCTAACCAACAGGAAATGATCCAAAGGTTTCTCGGGGATCGTGTGGGGCATCACCTGTGTACCCGCTCACTGACCCCACCAGCTCCAGCCGGGACTGTCAACAGCGGAGAGAATCAGCCAGGGACAGCCGGGCCTCCTGCATGCATCTCCCTTGTGAAAGCAAGAGAGAAGGCGGTCGTGGAGGTGTGGGGGCTAAGACCCAGAGAGAGACAGACACACAGATAAACACACACACGAACACACACACACACACACACACAAACACACACACACACACACACACACACGGTTTGGATGACAACCGAGTGTTTCATGTAGGCAGTTGAAAGGCAACTATTCCGCTGGCTGTGACAATGCAGAGGGCTGGGGTCGGCCGGTCGCTGTTTGTGGGTGTGTGCAAGCTGGGCAGTGGACTCTCCTTGCCAGGAACTGTCCTGGTGCGGCCCCTGTGCCCCCGGGCGCCGGATGCCAGCCCCTGGACGCTGTGCGTGTGCTCCCTGGGCGCTTGCGGACAGTTGCTTTGAGCGCGGGGGAGCGGGTGGACGGTGTGGTTTGGGGCCTGGCTCCTGGGGTGCAGCAGGGCCGGGGCCAGGTGGTGGTGGCGCGTGGCAGGTGTCGGGACCGGATTCCCTGTTGCGGGGGACTGGTGTTGCGGCGCGTGGCGAGTGTAGTAGCGGGCGTGTGTGGCGTTGGGGCATCGGAGGCAGCGTGGAGCGAAGGGGCCCCAGGGTGGTTGCTGTGTGAGCTGTGTGTGTGAGTGAGTGAGTGAGGGAGGCAGTGTGTGGTGAGTGTGTGTGTGTGTGTGTGTGTGTATATTTTTGGGTGCTTTAGTGTGAGTGAGGCGTGTGAGTGTGTGTGTGAGTGTGTTGTGTGGGTGTTTGTGCAGTGGAGTGGGCAGGCAGGCAGGCAGGCAGGCAGGCAGGCAGGCCGGCGTTGGGTCGGGTGCGAGTGTGAGCGTGGTCGTTAGGTGGCGGTGTGTGTGTTGTGTGTGTGGCTGGGCGTCGGTGGTGTGTGTTTGCGCAGGCGCGAGCGGGCGGGCGGGCAGGCGGAGCGAGCGAGGGAGGTGGAGGGCGTGTCGCCTTGAAGAGCGCGATTGGAAGGCTGAGCGAGCGGCTTGGCGTGGTGGCGCACGCCTGTAATCCTAGCGCTTGGGAGGCTGAGACAGGAGGATCGAGGCCAGCGAAGACCTTCAGCAACTTAGTGAGACCCTTTTTGCCACCGCCGCCTCCGAACCGCGCCCTTTTGCCTCCCTCACACCCACACACAACTTCACGATCGCCGCTGCCACGCACACTCGCACACTACACGCTCACACACCGCACAGCCACAAAACCACAAACACCCCGCCCCACGACGACACCCACAGCAGCCCGCACTGCCTACACACCTACACACAGCCGGCCTGCTCGCTACACCCCACCCTTTCCTACAACCCTGGCCCTCCCACACCGCCTCCCTCCCTGACACCCTCGCTCCCTCACGCACCCACAACCCACCCTCCCCTTTGCCCACCCCACACTGCTCTGCTCACCCTTGAAATCCACGCACAACCCATTCCCACACTAACACTCACTGCACTTGCAGCACCCGGCACTCCCACCCAGGGCTCTCGGAACGCTTTCCCGGGCCCCTTCACCCAGCCCCGTCTCTCCATTCTCACATCCAAGCTGCCCAAAACCCCGGGCCAGCGGGCCCAGGTGGCCCACACCTGTCATCCCAATCTTTGGGCGTCCCACACCCGATCATCCCGCTGCGCCCGCCACGCACGCCTGCCTGTCTCCGCCCATTCCTCACTCCCTGTGCCCAAGGGCAACACACAACCTGCACCCCAACGGCGGGGCTGCAGCGCCCACACACACTGCACCGGGCTCCCGGACCCCCTCCCCGAACCCGCACTAGCGCCACAGGCTCTGGCCCAGTCGCCCCGCATGGACCGACTCCACCTTGCAAGGAGACCCTCGCAGGAGAGGTCTGGGCCCGGGCCGGACTGCTGGCCGAGTCTGCACCTTCGCTACCACTGTCCAGGCCTCCACGGCTGCAAGCCCCAGCGCACCAAGACCTACCTACCGAAGGAGAGTCCCTGCATCCATTCCCTAGGTGGGGCCGTGCCTCAGCCCGCGGGTGGTCACCTCCTACCACGATGACACGTCCCTCTTGGCCAAACGCCAAGGAACTGTTGATACCTTCTGGGCGCACGCACGTGTTGACAAGTGTGCATATTCACCCGTCCGCCTGTCCGTCCGTCCTTCTGTCCGTCTGTCCCTCCGTCCATCAGTTCCTTCCTTCCTTCCTTCCTTCCTTCCTTCCTTCCTTCCTTCCTTCCTTCCTTGGTTCATCCTGTTTACTGTCATCATGACTAGGGTTCAGGTAGAGGATTTGAAGCCAGGGCCATCTTACTTCTGAATTCCAAACCCATCTCCACCCTCCCTATTGGATGTTTCCCTTTTGGATGGCAATGTAGAAGCACCAGGGCCTGGCAGGGGAGCGTCCAGTCAGCCAGCCAGCCCGCGCGCCCGCCCTCCCCTTCAGGTGTCTTCTTGGGGCAAGTGACAAGTCTCTGACTCTGCAAACCACCCAAATTCACTTTCAGGAAGTCCCTCTGGGATGTGTATGGTGTAGGTGTGTCTGAGTGTGTGTGTGTGTGTGTGTGTGTGTGTGTGTGTGTGTGTGTGTTGGGTGCTGTGGGAAAGCACGGGTCATTTGGAAACCTTGGAAGGTCTCCTCACCCTTCGCCAGGTTCGGGCTCAGTTGCTGAGAGCGGTCAGGAGCCAGCGTGGCTTCCTGTGCTGTCAGCCTCTCTCCTGCTGCCATTCCAGGCCTGCTGCTGCAACTGGCCAGGCTCCCAGGGATTCCGCTGAAGCCAAGCACCCCATGAAGTCGTGTTCCCAAGGCCATTCAGTTCCAAGAGAGCCCCCTGTCTGAGTGCTCTCAGGCACGGGAAGGCACCTTGGTGGTTAGGGATTGGGCGAGGGGCGGTGGAAGCTTGCAGCCCAGTGAAGATGGTCCCTAACCAACAGGAAATGATCCAAAGGTTTCTCGGGGATCGTGTGGGGCATCACCTGTGTACCCGCTCACTGACCCCACCAGCTCCAGCCGGGACTGTCAACAGCGGAGAGAATCAGCCAGGGACAGCCGGGCCTCCTGCATGCATCTCCCTTGTGAAAGCAAGAGAGAAGGCGGTCGTGGAGGTGTGGGGGCTAAGACCCAGAGAGAGACAGACACACAGATAAACACACACACGAACACACACACACACACACACTCACACACACACACACGGTTTGGATGACAACCGAGTGTTTCATGTAGGCAGTTGAAAGGCAACTATTCCGCTGGCTGTGACAATGCAGAGGGCTGGGGTCGGCCGGTCGCTGTTTGTGGGTGTGTGCAAGCTGGGCAGTGGACTCTCCTTGCCAGGAACTGTCCTGGTGCGGCCCCTGTGCCCCCGGGCGCCGGATGCCAGCCCCTGGACGCTGTGCGTGTGCTCCCTGGGCGCTTGCGGACAGTTGCTTTGAGCGCGGGGGAGCGGGTGGACGGTGTGGTTTGGGGCCTGGCTCCTGGGGTGCAGCAGGGCCGGGGCCAGGTGGTGGTGGCGCGTGGCAGGTGTCGGGACCGGATTCCCTGTTGCGGGGGACTGGTGTTGCGGCGCGTGGTGAGTGTAGTAGCGGGCGTGTGTGGCGTTGGGGCATCGGAGGCAGCGTGGAGCGAAGGGGCCCCAGGGTGGTTGCTGTGTGAGCTGTGTGTGTGAGTGAGTGAGTGAGGGAGGCAGTGTGTGGTGAGTGTGTGTGTGTGTGTGTGTGTGTGTGTGTATATTTTTGGGTGCTTTAGTGTGAGTGAGGCGTGTGAGTGTGTGTGTGAGTGTGTTGTGTGGGTGTTTGTGCAGTGGAGTGGGCAGGCAGGCAGGCAGGCAGGCAGGCCGGCGTTGGGTCGGGTGCGAGTGTGAGCGTGGTCGTTAGGTGGCGGTGTGTGTGTTGTGTGTGTGGCTGGGCGTCGGTGGTGTGTGTTTGCGCAGGCGCGAGCGGGCGGGCGGGCGGGCGGGCGGGCGGGCGGGCGGGCGGAGCGAGCGAGGGAGGTGGAGGGCGTGTCGCCTTGAAGAGCGCGATTGGAAGGCTGAGCGAGCGGCTTGGCGTGGTGGCGCACGCCTGTAATCCTAGCGCTTGGGAGGCTGAGACAGGAGGATCGAGGCCAGCGAAGACCTTCAGCAACTTAGTGAGACCCTTTTTGCCACCGCCGCCTCCGAACCGCGCCCTTTTGCCTCCCTCACACCCACACACAACTTCACGATCGCCGCTGCCACGCACACTCGCACACTACACGCTCACACACCGCACAGCCACAAAACCACAAACACCCCGCCCCACGACGACACCCACAGCAGCCCGCACTGCCTACACACCTACACACAGCCGGCCTGCTCGCTACACCCCACCCTTTCCTACAACCCTGGCCCTCCCACACCGCCTCCCTCCCTGACACCCTCGCTCCCTCACGCACCCACAACCCACCCTCCCCTTTGCCCACCCCACACTGCTCTGCTCACCCTTGAAATCCACGCACAACCCATTCCCACACTAACACTCACTGCACTTGCAGCACCCGGCACTCCCACCCAGGGCTCTCGGAACGCTTTCCCGGGCCCCTTCACCCAGCCCCGTCTCTCCATTCTCACATCCAAGCTGCCCAAAACCCCGGGCCAGCGGGCCCAGGTGGCCCACACCTGTCATCCCAATCTTTGGGCGTCCCACACCCGATCATCCCGCTGCGCCCGCCACGCACGCCTGCCTGTCTCCGCCCATTCCTCACTCCCTGTGCCCAAGGGCAACACACAACCTGCACCCCAACGGCGGGGCTGCAGCGCCCACACACACTGCACCGGGCTCCCGGACCCCCTCCCCGAACCCGCACTAGCGCCACAGGCTCTGGCCCAGTCGCCCCGCATGGACCGACTCCACCTTGCAAGGAGACCCTCGCAGGAGAGGTCTGGGCCCGGGCCGGACTGCTGGCCGAGTCTGCACCTTCGCTACCACTGTCCAGGCCTCCACGGCTGCAAGCCCCAGCGCACCAAGACCTACCTACCGAAGGAGAGTCCCTGCATCCATTCCCTAGGTGGGGCCGTGCCTCAGCCCGCGGGTGGTCACCTCCTACCACGATGACACGTCCCTCTTGGCCAAACGCCAAGGAACTGTTGATACCTTCTGGGCCCACGCACGTGTTGACAAGTGTGCATATTCACCCGTCCGCCTGTCCGTCCGTCCTTCTGTCCGTCTGTCCTTCTGTCCGTCTGTCCCTCCGTCCATCAGTTCCTTCCTTCCTTCCTTCCTTCCTTCCTTCCTTCCTTCCTTCCTTGGTTCATCCTGTTTACTGTCATCATGACTAGGGTTCAGGTAGAGGATTTGAAGCCAGGGCCATCTTACTTCTGAATTCCAAACCCATCTCCACCCTCCCTATTGGATGTTTCCCTTTTGGATGGCAATGTAGAAGCACCAGGGCCTGGCAGGGGAGCGTCCAGTCAGCCAGCCAGCCCGCGCGCCCGCCCTCCCCTTCAGGTGTCTTCTTGGGGCAAGTGACAAGTCTCTGACTCTGCAAACCACCCAAATTCACTTTCAGGAAGTCCCTCTGGGATGTGTATGGTGTAGGTGTGTCTGAGTGTGTGTGTGTGTGTGTGTGTGTGTGTGTGTGTGTTGGGTGCTGTGGGAAAGCACGGGTCATTTGGAAACCTTGGAAGGTCTCCTCACCCTTCGCCAGGTTCGGGCTCAGTTGCTGAGAGCGGTCAGGAGCCAGCGTGGCTTCCTGTGCTGTCAGCCTCTCTCCTGCTGCCATTCCAGGCCTGCTGCTGCAACTGGCCAGGCTCCCAGGGATTCCGCTGAAGCCAAGCACCCCATGAAGTCGTGTTCCCAAGGCCATTCAGTTCCAAGAGAGCCCCCTGTCTGAGTGCTCTCAGGCACGGGAAGGCACCTTGGTGGTTAGGGATTGGGCGAGGGGCGGTGGAAGCTTGCAGCCCAGTGAAGATGGTCCCTAACCAACAGGAAATGATCCAAAGGTTTCTCGGGGATCGTGTGGGGCATCACCTGTGTACCCGCTCACTGACCCCACCAGCTCCAGCCGGGACTGTCAACAGCGGAGAGAATCAGCCAGGGACAGCCGGGCCTCCTGCATGCATCTCCCTTGTGAAAGCAAGAGAGAAGGCGGTCGTGGAGGTGTGGGGGCTAAGACCCAGAGAGAGACAGACACACAGATAAACACACACACGAACACACACACACACACACACACACACACACACACACACACGGTTTGGATGACAACCGAGTGTTTCATGTAGGCAGTTGAAAGGCAACTATTCCGCTGGCTGTGACAATGCAGAGGGCTGGGGTCGGCCGGTCGCTGTTTGTGGGTGTGTGCAAGCTGGGCAGTGGACTCTCCTTGCCAGGAACTGTCCTGGTGCGGCCCCTGTGCCCCCGGGCGCCGGATGCCAGCCCCTGGACGCTGTGCGTGTGCTCCCTGGGCGCTTGCGGACAGTTGCTTTGAGCGCGGGGGAGCGGGTGGACGGTGTGGTTTGGGGCCTGGCTCCTGGGGTGCAGCAGGGCCGGGGCCAGGTGGTGGTGGCGCGTGGCAGGTGTCGGGACCGGATTCCCTGTTGCGGGGGACTGGTGTTGCGGCGCGTGGCGAGTGTAGTAGCGGGCGTGTGTGGCGTTGGGGCATCGGAGGCAGCGTGGAGCGAAGGGGCCCCAGGGTGGTTGCTGTGTGAGCTGTGTGTGTGAGTGAGTGAGTGAGGGAGGCAGTGTGTGGTGAGTGTGTGTGTGTGTGTGTGTGTGTATATTTTTGGGTGCTTTAGTGTGAGTGAGGCGTGTGAGTGTGTGTGTGAGTGTGTTGTGTGGGTGTTTGTGCAGTGGAGTGGGCAGGCAGGCAGGCAGGCAGGCAGGCCGGCGTTGGGTCGGGTGCGAGTGTGAGCGTGGTCGTTAGGTGGCGGTGTGTGTGTTGTGTGTGTGGCTGGGCGTCGGTGGTGTGTGTTTGCGCAGGCGCGAGCGGGCGGGCGGGCGGGCGGGCGGGCGGGCGGGCGGGCGGAGCGAGCGAGGGAGGTGGAGGGCGTGTCGCCTTGAAGAGCGCGATTGGAAGGCTGAGCGAGCGGCTTGGCGTGGTGGCGCACGCCTGTAATCCTAGCGCTTGGGAGGCTGAGACAGGAGGATCGAGGCCAGCGAAGACCTTCAGCAACTTAGTGAGACCCTTTTTGCCACCGCCGCCTCCGAACCGCGCCCTTTTGCCTCCCTCACACCCACACACAACTTCACGATCGCCGCTGCCACGCACACTCGCACACTACACGCTCACACACCGCACAGCCACAAAACCACAAACACCCCGCCCCACGACGACACCCACAGCAGCCCGCACTGCCTACACACCTACACACAGCCGGCCTGCTCGCTACACCCCACCCTTTCCTACAACCCTGGCCCTCCCACACCGCCTCCCTCCCTGACACCCTCGCTCCCTCACGCACCCACAACCCACCCTCCCCTTTGCCCACCCCACACTGCTCTGCTCACCCTTGAAATCCACGCACAACCCATTCCCACACTAACACTCACTGCACTTGCAGCACCCGGCACTCCCACCCAGGGCTCTCGGAACGCTTTCCCGGGCCCCTTCACCCAGCCCCGTCTCTCCATTCTCACATCCAAGCTGCCCAAAACCCCGGGCCAGCGGGCCCAGGTGGCCCACACCTGTCATCCCAATCTTTGGGCGTCCCACACCCGATCATCCCGCTGCGCCCGCCACGCACGCCTGCCTGTCTCCGCCCATTCCTCACTCCCTGTGCCCAAGGGCAACACACAACCTGCACCCCAACGGCGGGGCTGCAGCGCCCACACACACTGCACCGGGCTCCCGGACCCCCTCCCCGAACCCGCACTAGCGCCACAGGCTCTGGCCCAGTCGCCCCGCATGGACCGACTCCACCTTGCAAGGAGACCCTCGCAGGAGAGGTCTGGGCCCGGGCCGGACTGCTGGCCGAGTCTGCACCTTCGCTACCACTGTCCAGGCCTCCACGGCTGCAAGCCCCAGCGCACCAAGACCTACCTACCGAAGGAGAGTCCCTGCATCCATTCCCTAGGTGGGGCCGTGCCTCAGCCCGCGGGTGGTCACCTCCTACCACGATGACACGTCCCTCTTGGCCAAACGCCAAGGAACTGTTGATACCTTCTGGGCCCACGCACGTGTTGACAAGTGTGCATATTCACCCGTCCGCCTGTCCGTCCGTCCTTCTGTCCGTCTGTCCTTCTGTCCGTCTGTCCCTCCGTCCATCAGTTCCTTCCTTCCTTCCTTCCTTCCTTCCTTCCTTCCTTCCTTGGTTCATCCTGTTTACTGTCATCATGACTAGGGTTCAGGTAGAGGATTTGAAGCCAGGGCCATCTTACTTCTGAATTCCAAACCCATCTCCACCCTCCCTATTGGATGTTTCCCTTTTGGATGGCAATGTAGAAGCACCAGGGCCTGGCAGGGGAGCGTCCAGTCAGCCAGCCAGCCCGCGCGCCCGCCCTCCCCTTCAGGTGTCTTCTTGGGGCAAGTGACAAGTCTCTGACTCTGCAAACCACCCAAATTCACTTTCAGGAAGTCCCTCTGGGATGTGTATGGTGTAGGTGTGTCTGAGTGTGTGTGTGTGTGTGTGTGTGTGTGTGTGTGTGTGTGTGTGTTGGGTGCTGTGGGAAAGCACGGGTCATTTGGAAACCTTGGAAGGTCTCCTCACCCTTCGCCAGGTTCGGGCTCAGTTGCTGAGAGCGGTCAGGAGCCAGCGTGGCTTCCTGTGCTGTCAGCCTCTCTCCTGCTGCCATTCCAGGCCTGCTGCTGCAACTGGCCAGGCTCCCAGGGATTCCGCTGAAGCCAAGCACCCCATGAAGTCGTCTTCCCAAGGCCATTCAGTTCCAAGAGAGCCCCCTGTCTGAGTGCTCTCAGGCACGGGAAGGCACCTTGGTGGTTAGGGATCGGGCGAGGGGCGGTGGAAGCTTGCAGCCCAGTGAAGATGGTCCCTAACCAACAGGAAATGATCCAAAGGTTTCTCGGGGATCGTGTGGGGCATCACCTGTGTACCCGCTCACTGACCCCACCAGCTCCAGCCGGGACTGTCAACAGCGGAGAGAATCAGCCAGGGACAGCCGGGCCTCCTGCATGCATCTCCCTTGTGAAAGCAAGAGAGAAGGCGGTCGTGGAGGTGTGGGGGCTAAGACCCAGAGAGAGACAGACACACAGATAAACACACACACGAACACACACACACACACACACACACACACACACACGGTTTGGATGACAACCGAGTGTTTCATGTAGGCAGTTGAAAGGCAACTATTCCGCTGGCTGTGACAATGCAGAGGGCTGGGGTCGGCCGGTCGCTGTTTGTGGGTGTGTGCAAGCTGGGCAGTGGACTCTCCTTGCCAGGAACTGTCCTGGTGCGGCCCCTGTGCCCCCGGGCGCCGGATGCCAGCCCCTGGACGCTGTGCGTGTGCTCCCTGGGCGCTTGCGGACAGTTGCTTTGAGCGCGGGGGAGCGGGTGGACGGTGTGGTTTGGGGCCTGGCTCCTGGGGTGCAGCAGGGCCGGGGCCAGGTGGTGGTGGCGCGTGGCAGGTGTCGGGACCGGATTCCCTGTTGCGGGGGACTGGTGTTGCGGCGCGTGGCGAGTGTAGTAGCGGGCGTGTGTGGCGTTGGGGCATCGGAGGCAGCGTGGAGCGAAGGGGCCCCAGGGTGGTTGCTGTGTGAGCTGTGTGTGTGAGTGAGTGAGTGAGGGAGGCAGTGTGTGGTGAGTGTGTGTGTGTGTGTGTGTGTGTATATTTTTGGGTGCTTTAGTGTGAGTGAGGCGTGTGAGTGTGTGTGTGAGTGTGTTGTGTGGGTGTTTGTGCAGTGGAGTGGGCAGGCAGGCAGGCAGGCAGGCAGGCCGGCGTTGGGTCGGGTGCGAGTGTGAGCGTGGTCGTTAGGTGGCGGTGTGTGTGTTGTGTGTGTGGCTGGGCGTCGGTGGTGTGTGTTTGCGCAGGCGCGAGCGGGCGGGCGGGCGGGCGGGCGGGCGGGCGGGCGGAGCGAGCGAGGGAGGTGGAGGGCGTGTCGCCTTGAAGAGCGCGATTGGAAGGCTGAGCGAGCGGCTTGGCGTGGTGGCGCACGCCTGTAATCCTAGCGCTTGGGAGGCTGAGACAGGAGGATCGAGGCCAGCGAAGACCTTCAGCAACTTAGTGAGACCCTTTTTGCCACCGCCGCCTCCGAACCGCGCCCTTTTGCCTCCCTCACACCCACACACAACTTCACGATCGCCGCTGCCACGCACACTCGCACACTACACGCTCACACACCGCACAGCCACAAAACCACAAACACCCCGCCCCACGACGACACCCACAGCAGCCCGCACTGCCTACACACCTACACACAGCCGGCCTGCTCGCTACACCCCACCCTTTCCTACAACCCTGGCCCTCCCACACCGCCTCCCTCCCTGACACCCTCGCTCCCTCACGCACCCACAACCCACCCTCCCCTTTGCCCACCCCACACTGCTCTGCTCACCCTTGAAATCCACGCACAACCCATTCCCACACTAACACTCACTGCACTTGCAGCACCCGGCACTCCCACCCAGGGCTCTCGGAACGCTTTCCCGGGCCCCTTCACCCAGCCCCGTCTCTCCATTCTCACATCCAAGCTGCCCAAAACCCCGGGCCAGCGGGCCCAGGTGGCCCACACCTGTCATCCCAATCTTTGGGCGTCCCACACCCGATCATCCCGCTGCGCCCGCCACGCACGCCTGCCTGTCTCCGCCCATTCCTCACTCCCTGTGCCCAAGGGCAACACACAACCTGCACCCCAACGGCGGGGCTGCAGCGCCCACACACACTGCACCGGGCTCCCGGACCCCCTCCCCGAACCCGCACTAGCGCCACAGGCTCTGGCCCAGTCGCCCCGCATGGACCGACTCCACCTTGCAAGGAGACCCTCGCAGGAGAGGTCTGGGCCCGGGCCGGACTGCTGGCCGAGTCTGCACCTTCGCTACCACTGTCCAGGCCTCCACGGCTGCAAGCCCCAGCGCACCAAGACCTACCTACCGAAGGAGAGTCCCTGCATCCATTCCCTAGGTGGGGCCGTGCCTCAGCCCGCGGGTGGTCACCTCCTACCACGATGACACGTCCCTCTTGGCCAAACGCCAAGGAACTGTTGATACCTTCTGGGCCCACGCACGTGTTGACAAGTGTGCATATTCACCCGTCCGCCTGTCCGTCCGTCCTTCTGTCCGTCTGTCCTTCTGTCCGTCTGTCCCTCCGTCCATCAGTTCCTTCCTTCCTTCCTTCCTTCCTTCCTTCCTTCCTTCCTTGGTTCATCCTGTTTACTGTCATCATGACTAGGGTTCAGGTAGAGGATTTGAAGCCAGGGCCATCTTACTTCTGAATTCCAAACCCATCTCCACCCTCCCTATTGGATGTTTCCCTTTTGGATGGCAATGTAGAAGCACCAGGGCCTGGCAGGGGAGCGTCCAGTCAGCCAGCCAGCCCGCGCGCCCGCCCTCCCCTTCAGGTGTCTTCTTGGGGCAAGTGACAAGTCTCTGACTCTGCAAACCACCCAAATTCACTTTCAGGAAGTCCCTCTGGGATGTGTATGGTGTAGGTGTGTCTGAGTGTGTGTGTGTGTGTGTGTGTGTGTGTGTGTGTGTGTGTGTGTTGGGTGCTGTGGGAAAGCACGGGTCATTTGGAAACCTTGGAAGGTCTCCTCACCCTTCGCCAGGTTCGGGCTCAGTTGCTGAGAGCGGTCAGGAGCCAGCGTGGCTTCCTGTGCTGTCAGCCTCTCTCCTGCTGCCATTCCAGGCCTGCTGCTGCAACTGGCCAGGCTCCCAGGGATTCCGCTGAAGCCAAGCACCCCATGAAGTCGTCTTCCCAAGGCCATTCAGTTCCAAGAGAGCCCCCTGTCTGAGTGCTCTCAGGCACGGGAAGGCACCTTGGTGGTTAGGGATCGGGCGAGGGGCGGTGGAAGCTTGCAGCCCAGTGAAGATGGTCCCTAACCAACAGGAAATGATCCAAAGGTTTCTCGGGGATCGTGTGGGGCATCACCTGTGTACCCGCTCACTGACCCCACCAGCTCCAGCCGGGACTGTCAACAGCGGAGAGAATCAGCCAGGGACAGCCGGGCCTCCTGCATGCATCTCCCTTGTGAAAGCAAGAGAGAAGGCGGTCGTGGAGGTGTGGGGGCTAAGACCCAGAGAGAGACAGACACACAGATAAACACACACACGAACACACACACACACACACACACACACACACACACACACGGTTTGGATGACAACCGAGTGTTTCATGTAGGCAGTTGAAAGGCAACTATTCCGCTGGCTGTGACAATGCAGAGGGCTGGGGTCGGCCGGTCGCTGTTTGTGGGTGTGTGCAAGCTGGGCAGTGGACTCTCCTTGCCAGGAACTGTCCTGGTGCGGCCCCTGTGCCCCCGGGCGCCGGATGCCAGCCCCTGGACGCTGTGCGTGTGCTCCCTGGGCGCTTGCGGACAGTTGCTTTGAGCGCGGGGGAGCGGGTGGACGGTGTGGTTTGGGGCCTGGCTCCTGGGGTGCAGCAGGGCCGGGGCCAGGTGGTGGTGGCGCGTGGCAGGTGTCGGGACCGGATTCCCTGTTGCGGGGGACTGGTGTTGCGGCGCGTGGCGAGTGTAGTAGCGGGCGTGTGTGGCGTTGGGGCATCGGAGGCAGCGTGGAGCGAAGGGGCCCCAGGGTGGTTGCTGTGTGAGCTGTGTGTGTGAGTGAGTGAGTGAGGGAGGCAGTGTGTGGTGAGTGTGTGTGTGTGTGTGTGTGTGTGTGTGTGTATATTTTTGGGTGCTTTAGTGTGAGTGAGGCGTGTGAGTGTGTGTGTGAGTGTGTTGTGTGGGTGTTTGTGCAGTGGAGTGGGCAGGCAGGCAGGCAGGCAGGCAGGCCGGCGTTGGGTCGGGTGCGAGTGTGAGCGTGGTCGTTAGGTGGCGGTGTGTGTGTTGTGTGTGTGGCTGGGCGTCGGTGGTGTGTGTTTGCGCAGGCGCGAGCGGGCGGGCGGGCGGGCGGGCGGGCGGGCGGGCGGAGCGAGCGAGGGAGGTGGAGGGCGTGTCGCCTTGAAGAGCGCGATTGGAAGGCTGAGCGAGCGGCTTGGCGTGGTGGCGCACGCCTGTAATCCTAGCGCTTGGGAGGCTGAGACAGGAGGATCGAGGCCAGCGAAGACCTTCAGCAACTTAGTGAGACCCTTTTTGCCACCGCCGCCTCCGAACCGCGCCCTTTTGCCTCCCTCACACCCACACACAACTTCACGATCGCCGCTGCCACGCACACTCGCACACTACACGCTCACACACCGCACAGCCACAAAACCACAAACACCCCGCCCCACGACGACACCCACAGCAGCCCGCACTGCCTACACACCTACACACCTACACACAGCCGGCCTGCTCGCTACACCCCACCCTTTCCTACAACCCTGGCCCTCCCACACCGCCTCCCTCCCTGACACCCTCGCTCTCTCACGCACCCACAACCCACCCTCCCCTTTGCCCACCCCACACTGCTCTGCTCACCCTTGAAATCCACGCACAACCCATTCCCACACTAACACTCACTGCACTTGCAGCACCCGGCACTCCCACCCAGGGCTCTCGGAACGCTTTCCCGGGCCCCTTCACCCAGCCCCGTCTCTCCATTCTCGCATCCAAGCTGCCCAAAACCCCGGGCCAGCGGGCCCAGGTGGCCCACACCTGTCATCCCAATCTTTGGGCGTCCCACACCCGATCATCCCGCTGCGCCCGCCACGCACGCCTGCCTGTCTCCGCCCATTCCTCACTCCCTGTGCCCAAGGGCAACACACAACCTGCACCCCAACGGCGGGGCTGCAGCGCCAACACACACTGCACCGGGCTCCCGGACCCCCTCCCCGAACCCGCACTAGCGCCACAGGCTCTGGCCCAGTCGCCCCGCATGGACCGACTCCACCTTGCAAGGAGACCCTCGCAGGAGAGGTCTGGGCCCGGGCCGGACTGCTGGCCGAGTCTGCACCTTCGCTACCACTGTCCAGGCCTCCGCGGTTGCAAGCCCCAGCGCACCAAGACCTACCTACCGAAGGAGAGTCCCTGCATCCATTCCCTAGGTGGGGCCGTGCCTCAGCCCGCGGGTGGTCACCTCCTACCACGATGACACGTCCCTCTTGGCCAAACGCCAAGGAACTGTTGATACCTTCTGGGCGCACGCACGTGTTGACAAGTGTGCATATTCACCCGTCCGCCTGTCCGTCCGTCCTTCTGTCCGTCTGTCCCTCCGTCCATCAGTTCCTTCCTTCCTTCCTTCCTTCCTTCCTTCCTTCCTTCCTTGGTTCATCCTGTTTACTGTCATCATGACTAGGGTTCAGGTAGAGGATTTGAAGCCAGGGCCATCTTACTTCTGAATTCCAAACCCATCTCCACCCTCCCTATTGGATGTTTCCCTTTTGGATGGCAATGTAGAAGCACCAGGGCCTGGCAGGGGAGCGTCCAGTCAGCCAGCCAGCCCGCGCGCCCGCCCTCCCCTTCAGGTGTCTTCTTGGGGCAAGTGACAAGTCTCTGACTCTGCAAACCACCCAAATTCAGCTTTCAGGAAGTCCCTCTGGGATGTGTATGGTGTAGGTGTGTCTGAGTGTGTGTGTGTGTGTGTGTGTGTGTGTGTGTTGGGTGCTGTGGGAAAGCACGGGTCATTTGGAAACCTTGGAAGGTCTCCTCACCCTTCGCCAGGTTCGGGCTCAGTTGCTGAGAGCGGTCAGGAGCCAGCGTGGCTTCCTGTGCTGTCAGCCTCTCTCCTGCTGCCATTCCAGGCCTGCTGCTGCAACTGGCCAGGCTCCCAGGGATTCCGCTGAAGCCAAGCACCCCATGAAGTCGTGTTCCCAAGGCCATTCAGTTCCAAGAGAGCCCCCTGTCTGAGTGCTCTCAGGCACGGGAAGGCACCTTGGTGGTTAGGGATCGGGCGAGGGGCGGTGGAAGCTTGCAGCCCAGTGAAGATGGTCCCTAACCAACAGGAAATGATCCAAAGGTTTCTCGGGGATCGTGTGGGGCATCACCTGTGTACCCGCTCACTGACCCCACCAGCTCCAGCCGGGACTGTCAACAGCGGAGAGAATCAGCCAGGGACAGCCGGGCCTCCTGCATGCATCTCCCTTGTGAAAGCAAGAGAGAAGGCGGTCGTGGAGGTGTGGGGGCTAAGACCCAGAGAGAGACAGACACACAGATAAACACACACACGAACACACACACACACACACACACAACACACACACACACACACACACACACGGTTTGGATGACAACCGAGTGTTTCATGTAGGCAGTTGAAAGGCAACTATTCCGCTGGCTGTGACAATGCAGAGGGCTGGGGTCGGCCGGTCGCTGTTTGTGGGTGTGTGCAAGCTGGGCAGTGGACTCTCCTTGCCAGGAACTGTCCTGGTGCGGCCCCTGTGCCCCCGGGCGCCGGATGCCAGCCCCTGGACGCTGTGCGTGTGCTCCCTGGGCGCTTGCGGACAGTTGCTTTGAGCGCGGGGGAGCGGGTGGACGGTGTGGTTTGGGGCCTGGCTCCTGGGGTGCAGCAGGGCCGGGGCCAGGTGGTGGTGGCGCGTGGCAGGTGTCGGGACCGGATTCCCTGTTGCGGGGGACTGGTGTTGCGGCGCGTGGCGAGTGTAGTAGCGGGCGTGTGTGGCGTTGGGGCATCGGAGGCAGCGTGGAGCGAAGGGGCCCCAGGGTGGTTGCTGTGTGAGCTGTGTGTGTGAGTGAGTGAGTGAGGGAGGCAGTGTGTGGTGAGTGTGTGTGTGTGTGTGTGTGTGTATATTTTTGGGTGCTTTAGTGTGAGTGAGGCGTGTGAGTGTGTGTGTGAGTGTGTTGTGTGGGTGTTTGTGCAGTGGAGTGGGCAGGCAGGCAGGCAGGCAGGCAGGCAGGCAGGCCGGCGTTGGGTCGGGTGCGAGTGTGAGCGTGGTCGTTAGGTGGCGGTGTGTGTGTTGTGTGTGTGGCTGGGCGTCGGTGGTGTGTGTTTGCGCAGGCGCGAGCGGGCGGGCGGGCAGGCGGAGCGAGCGAGGGAGGTGGAGGGCGTGTCGCCTTGAAGAGCGCGATTGGAAGGCTGAGCGAGCGGCTTGGCGTGGTGGCGCACGCCTGTAATCCTAGCGCTTGGGAGGCTGAGACAGGAGGATCGAGGCCAGCGAAGACCTTCAGCAACTTAGTGAGACCCTTTTTGCCACCGCCGCCTCCGAACCGCGCCCTTTTGCCTCCCTCACACCCACACACAACTTCACGATCGCCGCTGCCACGCACACTCGCACACTACACGCTCACACACCGCACAGCCACAAAACCACAAACACCCCGCCCCACGACGACACCCACAGCAGCCCGCACTGCCTACACACCTACACACAGCCGGCCTGCTCGCTACACCCCACCCTTTCCTACAACCCTGGCCCTCCCACACCGCCTCCCTCCCTGACACCCTCGCTCCCTCACGCACCCACAACCCACCCTCCCCTTTGCCCACCCCACACTGCTCTGCTCACCCTTGAAATCCACGCACAACCCATTCCCACACTAACACTCACTGCACTTGCAGCACCCGGCACTCCCACCCAGGGCTCTCGGAACGCTTTCCCGGGCCCCTTCACCCAGCCCCGTCTCTCCATTCTCACATCCAAGCTGCCCAAAACCCCGGGCCAGCGGGCCCAGGTGGCCCACACCTGTCATCCCAATCTTTGGGCGTCCCACACCCGATCATCCCGCTGCGCCCGCCACGCACGCCTGCCTGTCTCCGCCCATTCCTCACTCCCTGTGCCCAAGGGCAACACACAACCTGCACCCCAACGGCGGGGCTGCAGCGCCCACACACACTGCACCGGGCTCCCGGACCCCCTCCCCGAACCCGCACTAGCGCCACAGGCTCTGGCCCAGTCGCCCCGCATGGACCGACTCCACCTTGCAAGGAGACCCTCGCAGGAGAGGTCTGGGCCCGGGCCGGACTGCTGGCCGAGTCTGCACCTTCGCTACCACTGTCCAGGCCTCCACGGCTGCAAGCCCCAGCGCACCAAGACCTACCTACCGAAGGAGAGTCCCTGCATCCATTCCCTAGGTGGGGCCGTGCCTCAGCCCGCGGGTGGTCACCTCCTACCACGATGACACGTCCCTCTTGGCCAAACGCCAAGGAACTGTTGATACCTTCTGGGCGCACGCACGTGTTGACAAGTGTGCATATTCACCCGTCCGCCTGTCCGTCCGTCCTTCTGTCCGTCTGTCCCTCCGTCCATCAGTTCCTTCCTTCCTTCCTTCCTTCCTTCCTTCCTTCCTTCCTTCCTTGGTTCATCCTGTTTACTGTCATCATGACTAGGGTTCAGGTAGAGGATTTGAAGCCAGGGCCATCTTACTTCTGAATTCCAAACCCATCTCCACCCTCCCTATTGGATGTTTCCCTTTTGGATGGCAATGTAGAAGCACCAGGGCCTGGCAGGGGAGCGTCCAGTCAGCCAGCCAGCCCGCGCGCCCGCCCTCCCCTTCAGGTGTCTTCTTGGGGCAAGTGACAAGTCTCTGACTCTGCAAACCACCCAAATTCACTTTCAGGAAGTCCCTCTGGGATGTGTATGGTGTAGGTGTGTCTGAGTGTGTGTGTGTGTGTGTGTGTGTGTGTGTGTGTGTTGGGTGCTGTGGGAAAGCACGGGTCATTTGGAAACCTTGGAAGGTCTCCTCACCCTTCGCCAGGTTCGGGCTCAGTTGCTGAGAGCGGTCAGGAGCCAGCGTGGCTTCCTGTGCTGTCAGCCTCTCTCCTGCTGCCATTCCAGGCCTGCTGCTGCAACTGGCCAGGCTCCCAGGGATTCCGCTGAAGCCAAGCACCCCATGAAGTCGTGTTCCCAAGGCCATTCAGTTCCAAGAGAGCCCCCTGTCTGAGTGCTCTCAGGCACGGGAAGGCACCTTGGTGGTTAGGGATTGGGCGAGGGGCGGTGGAAGCTTGCAGCCCAGTGAAGATGGTCCCTAACCAACAGGAAATGATCCAAAGGTTTCTCGGGGATCGTGTGGGGCATCACCTGTGTACCCGCTCACTGACCCCACCAGCTCCAGCCGGGACTGTCAACAGCGGAGAGAATCAGCCAGGGACAGCCGGGCCTCCTGCATGCATCTCCCTTGTGAAAGCAAGAGAGAAGGCGGTCGTGGAGGTGTGGGGGCTAAGACCCAGAGAGAGACAGACACACAGATAAACACACACACGAACACACACACACACACACACTCACACACACACACACGGTTTGGATGACAACCGAGTGTTTCATGTAGGCAGTTGAAAGGCAACTATTCCGCTGGCTGTGACAATGCAGAGGGCTGGGGTCGGCCGGTCGCTGTTTGTGGGTGTGTGCAAGCTGGGCAGTGGACTCTCCTTGCCAGGAACTGTCCTGGTGCGGCCCCTGTGCCCCCGGGCGCCGGATGCCAGCCCCTGGACGCTGTGCGTGTGCTCCCTGGGCGCTTGCGGACAGTTGCTTTGAGCGCGGGGGAGCGGGTGGACGGTGTGGTTTGGGGCCTGGCTCCTGGGGTGCAGCAGGGCCGGGGCCAGGTGGTGGTGGCGCGTGGCAGGTGTCGGGACCGGATTCCCTGTTGCGGGGGACTGGTGTTGCGGCGCGTGGTGAGTGTAGTAGCGGGCGTGTGTGGCGTTGGGGCATCGGAGGCAGCGTGGAGCGAAGGGGCCCCAGGGTGGTTGCTGTGTGAGCTGTGTGTGTGAGTGAGTGAGTGAGGGAGGCAGTGTGTGGTGAGTGTGTGTGTGTGTGTGTGTGTGTGTGTGTATATTTTTGGGTGCTTTAGTGTGAGTGAGGCGTGTGAGTGTGTGTGTGAGTGTGTTGTGTGGGTGTTTGTGCAGTGGAGTGGGCAGGCAGGCAGGCAGGCAGGCAGGCCGGCGTTGGGTCGGGTGCGAGTGTGAGCGTGGTCGTTAGGTGGCGGTGTGTGTGTTGTGTGTGTGGCTGGGCGTCGGTGGTGTGTGTTTGCGCAGGCGCGAGCGGGCGGGCGGGCGGGCGGGCGGGCGGGCGGGCGGGCGGAGCGAGCGAGGGAGGTGGAGGGCGTGTCGCCTTGAAGAGCGCGATTGGAAGGCTGAGCGAGCGGCTTGGCGTGGTGGCGCACGCCTGTAATCCTAGCGCTTGGGAGGCTGAGACAGGAGGATCGAGGCCAGCGAAGACCTTCAGCAACTTAGTGAGACCCTTTTTGCCACCGCCGCCTCCGAACCGCGCCCTTTTGCCTCCCTCACACCC
The DNA here is from genome assembly GCF_963383645.1 of Muscardinus avellanarius. Taxonomy (NCBI): domain Eukaryota; kingdom Metazoa; phylum Chordata; class Mammalia; order Rodentia; family Gliridae; genus Muscardinus; species Muscardinus avellanarius. The sequence continues at coordinate 88,118,860 of NC_137800.1, read as the reverse complement.
ACACACAACTTCACGATCGCCGCTGCCACGCACACTCGCACACTACACGCTCACACACCGCACAGCCACAAAACCACAAACACCCCGCCCCACGACGACACCCACAGCAGCCCGCACTGCCTACACACCTACACACAGCCGGCCTGCTCGCTACACCCCACCCTTTCCTACAACCCTGGCCCTCCCACACCGCCTCCCTCCCTGACACCCTCGCTCCCTCACGCACCCACAACCCACCCTCCCCTTTGCCCACCCCACACTGCTCTGCTCACCCTTGAAATCCACGCACAACCCATTCCCACACTAACACTCACTGCACTTGCAGCACCCGGCACTCCCACCCAGGGCTCTCGGAACGCTTTCCCGGGCCCCTTCACCCAGCCCCGTCTCTCCATTCTCACATCCAAGCTGCCCAAAACCCCGGGCCAGCGGGCCCAGGTGGCCCACACCTGTCATCCCAATCTTTGGGCGTCCCACACCCGATCATCCCGCTGCGCCCGCCACGCACGCCTGCCTGTCTCCGCCCATTCCTCACTCCCTGTGCCCAAGGGCAACACACAACCTGCACCCCAACGGCGGGGCTGCAGCGCCCACACACACTGCACCGGGCTCCCGGACCCCCTCCCCGAACCCGCACTAGCGCCACAGGCTCTGGCCCAGTCGCCCCGCATGGACCGACTCCACCTTGCAAGGAGACCCTCGCAGGAGAGGTCTGGGCCCGGGCCGGACTGCTGGCCGAGTCTGCACCTTCGCTACCACTGTCCAGGCCTCCACGGCTGCAAGCCCCAGCGCACCAAGACCTACCTACCGAAGGAGAGTCCCTGCATCCATTCCCTAGGTGGGGCCGTGCCTCAGCCCGCGGGTGGTCACCTCCTACCACGATGACACGTCCCTCTTGGCCAAACGCCAAGGAACTGTTGATACCTTCTGGGCGCACGCACGTGTTGACAAGTGTGCATATTCACCCGTCCGCCTGTCCGTCCGTCCTTCTGTCCGTCTGTCCCTCCGTCCATCAGTTCCTTCCTTCCTTCCTTCCTTCCTTCCTTCCTTCCTTCCTTCCTTGGTTCATCCTGTTTACTGTCATCATGACTAGGGTTCAGGTAGAGGATTTGAAGCCAGGGCCATCTTACTTCTGAATTCCAAACCCATCTCCACCCTCCCTATTGGATGTTTCCCTTTTGGATGGCAATGTAGAAGCACCAGGGCCTGGCAGGGGAGCGTCCAGTCAGCCAGCCAGCCCGCGCGCCCGCCCTCCCCTTCAGGTGTCTTCTTGGGGCAAGTGACAAGTCTCTGACTCTGCAAACCACCCAAATTCACTTTCAGGAAGTCCCTCTGGGATGTGTATGGTGTAGGTGTGTCTGAGTGTGTGTGTGTGTGTGTGTGTGTGTGTGTGTGTGTTGGGTGCTGTGGGAAAGCACGGGTCATTTGGAAACCTTGGAAGGTCTCCTCACCCTTCGCCAGGTTCGGGCTCAGTTGCTGAGAGCGGTCAGGAGCCAGCGTGGCTTCCTGTGCTGTCAGCCTCTCTCCTGCTGCCATTCCAGGCCTGCTGCTGCAACTGGCCAGGCTCCCAGGGATTCCGCTGAAGCCAAGCACCCCATGAAGTCGTGTTCCCAAGGCCATTCAGTTCCAAGAGAGCCCCCTGTCTGAGTGCTCTCAGGCACGGGAAGGCACCTTGGTGGTTAGGGATTGGGCGAGGGGCGGTGGAAGCTTGCAGCCCAGTGTAGATGGTCCCTAACCAACAGGAAATGATCCAAAGGTTTCTCGGGGATCGTGTGGGGCATCACCTGTGTACCCGCTCACTGACCCCACCAGCTCCAGCCGGGACTGTCAACAGCGGAGAGAATCAGCCAGGGACAGCCGGGCCTCCTGCATGCATCTCCCTTGTGAAAGCAAGAGAGAAGGCGGTCGTGGAGGTGTGGGGGCTAAGACCCAGAGAGAGACAGACACACAGATAAACACACACACGAACACACACACACACACACACTCACACACACACACACGGTTTGGATGACAACCGAGTGTTTCATGTAGGCAGTTGAAAGGCAACTATTCCGCTGGCTGTGACAATGCAGAGGGCTGGGGTCGGCCGGTCGCTGTTTGTGGGTGTGTGCAAGCTGGGCAGTGGACTCTCCTTGCCAGGAACTGTCCTGGTGCGGCCCCTGTGCCCCCGGGCGCCGGATGCCAGCCCCTGGACGCTGTGCGTGTGCTCCCTGGGCGCTTGCGGACAGTTGCTTTGAGCGCGGGGGAGCGGGTGGACGGTGTGGTTTGGGGCCTGGCTCCTGGGGTGCAGCAGGGCCGGGGCCAGGTGGTGGTGGCGCGTGGCAGGTGTCGGGACCGGATTCCCTGTTGCGGGGGACTGGTGTTGCGGCGCGTGGTGAGTGTAGTAGCGGGCGTGTGTGGCGTTGGGGCATCGGAGGCAGCGTGGAGCGAAGGGGCCCCAGGGTGGTTGCTGTGTGAGCTGTGTGTGTGAGTGAGTGAGTGAGGGAGGCAGTGTGTGGTGAGTGTGTGTGTGTGTGTGTGTGTGTGTGTGTATATTTTTGGGTGCTTTAGTGTGAGTGAGGCGTGTGAGTGTGTGTGTGAGTGTGTTGTGTGGGTGTTTGTGCAGTGGAGTGGGCAGGCAGGCAGGCAGGCAGGCAGGCCGGCGTTGGGTCGGGTGCGAGTGTGAGCGTGGTCGTTAGGTGGCGGTGTGTGTGTTGTGTGTGTGGCTGGGCGTCGGTGGTGTGTGTTTGCGCAGGCGCGAGCGGGCGGGCGGGCGGGCGGGCGGGCGGGCGGGCGGGCGGAGCGAGCGAGGGAGGTGGAGGGCGTGTCGCCTTGAAGAGCGCGATTGGAAGGCTGAGCGAGCGGCTTGGCGTGGTGGCGCACGCCTGTAATCCTAGCGCTTGGGAGGCTGAGACAGGAGGATCGAGGCCAGCGAAGACCTTCAGCAACTTAGTGAGACCCTTTTTGCCACCGCCGCCTCCGAACCGCGCCCTTTTGCCTCCCTCACACCCACACACAACTTCACGATCGCCGCTGCCACGCACACTCGCACACTACACGCTCACACACCGCACAGCCACAAAACCACAAACACCCCGCCCCACGACGACACCCACAGCAGCCCGCACTGCCTACACACCTACACACCTACACACAGCCGGCCTGCTCGCTACACCCCACCCTTTCCTACAACCCTGGCCCTCCCACACCGCCTCCCTCCCTGACACCCTCGCTCTCTCACGCACCCACAACCCACCCTCCCCTTTGCCCACCCCACACTGCTCTGCTCACCCTTGAAATCCACGCACAACCCATTCCCACACTAACACTCACTGCACTTGCAGCACCCGGCACTCCCACCCAGGGCTCTCGGAACGCTTTCCCGGGCCCCTTCACCCAGCCCCGTCTCTCCATTCTCGCATCCAAGCTGCCCAAAACCCCGGGCCAGCGGGCCCAGGTGGCCCACACCTGTCATCCCAATCTTTGGGCGTCCCACACCCGATCATCCCGCTGCGCCCGCCACGCACGCCTGCCTGTCTCCGCCCATTCCTCACTCCCTGTGCCCAAGGGCAACACACAACCTGCACCCCAACGGCGGGGCTGCAGCGCCAACACACACTGCACCGGGCTCCCGGACCCCCTCCCCGAACCCGCACTAGCGCCACAGGCTCTGGCCCAGTCGCCCCGCATGGACCGACTCCACCTTGCAAGGAGACCCTCGCAGGAGAGGTCTGGGCCCGGGCCGGACTGCTGGCCGAGTCTGCACCTTCGCTACCACTGTCCAGGCCTCCGCGGTTGCAAGCCCCAGCGCACCAAGACCTACCTACCGAAGGAGAGTCCCTGCATCCATTCCCTAGGTGGGGCCGTGCCTCAGCCCGCGGGTGGTCACCTCCTACCACGATGACACGTCCCTCTTGGCCAAACGCCAAGGAACTGTTGATACCTTCTGGGCGCACGCACGTGTTGACAAGTGTGCATATTCACCCGTCCGCCTGTCCGTCCGTCCTTCTGTCCGTCTGTCCCTCCGTCCATCAGTTCCTTCCTTCCTTCCTTCCTTCCTTCCTTCCTTCCTTCCTTGGTTCATCCTGTTTACTGTCATCATGACTAGGGTTCAGGTAGAGGATTTGAAGCCAGGGCCATCTTACTTCTGAATTCCAAACCCATCTCCACCCTCCCTATTGGATGTTTCCCTTTTGGATGGCAATGTAGAAGCACCAGGGCCTGGCAGGGGAGCGTCCAGTCAGCCAGCCAGCCCGCGCGCCCGCCCTCCCCTTCAGGTGTCTTCTTGGGGCAAGTGACAAGTCTCTGACTCTGCAAACCACCCAAATTCAGCTTTCAGGAAGTCCCTCTGGGATGTGTATGGTGTAGGTGTGTCTGAGTGTGTGTGTGTGTGTGTGTGTGTGTGTGTGTTGGGTGCTGTGGGAAAGCACGGGTCATTTGGAAACCTTGGAAGGTCTCCTCACCCTTCGCCAGGTTCGGGCTCAGTTGCTGAGAGCGGTCAGGAGCCAGCGTGGCTTCCTGTGCTGTCAGCCTCTCTCCTGCTGCCATTCCAGGCCTGCTGCTGCAACTGGCCAGGCTCCCAGGGATTCCGCTGAAGCCAAGCACCCCATGAAGTCGTGTTCCCAAGGCCATTCAGTTCCAAGAGAGCCCCCTGTCTGAGTGCTCTCAGGCACGGGAAGGCACCTTGGTGGTTAGGGATCGGGCGAGGGGCGGTGGAAGCTTGCAGCCCAGTGAAGATGGTCCCTAACCAACAGGAAATGATCCAAAGGTTTCTCGGGGATCGTGTGGGGCATCACCTGTGTACCCGCTCACTGACCCCACCAGCTCCAGCCGGGACTGTCAACAGCGGAGAGAATCAGCCAGGGACAGCCGGGCCTCCTGCATGCATCTCCCTTGTGAAAGCAAGAGAGAAGGCGGTCGTGGAGGTGTGGGGGCTAAGACCCAGAGAGAGACAGACACACAGATAAACACACACACGAACACACACACACACACACACACAAACACACACACACACACACACACACACGGTTTGGATGACAACCGAGTGTTTCATGTAGGCAGTTGAAAGGCAACTATTCCGCTGGCTGTGACAATGCAGAGGGCTGGGGTCGGCCGGTCGCTGTTTGTGGGTGTGTGCAAGCTGGGCAGTGGACTCTCCTTGCCAGGAACTGTCCTGGTGCGGCCCCTGTGCCCCCGGGCGCCGGATGCCAGCCCCTGGACGCTGTGCGTGTGCTCCCTGGGCGCTTGCGGACAGTTGCTTTGAGCGCGGGGGAGCGGGTGGACGGTGTGGTTTGGGGCCTGGCTCCTGGGGTGCAGCAGGGCCGGGGCCAGGTGGTGGTGGCGCGTGGCAGGTGTCGGGACCGGATTCCCTGTTGCGGGGGACTGGTGTTGCGGCGCGTGGCGAGTGTAGTAGCGGGCGTGTGTGGCGTTGGGGCATCGGAGGCAGCGTGGAGCGAAGGGGCCCCAGGGTGGTTGCTGTGTGAGCTGTGTGTGTGAGTGAGTGAGTGAGGGAGGCAGTGTGTGGTGAGTGTGTGTGTGTGTGTGTGTGTATATTTTTGGGTGCTTTAGTGTGAGTGAGGCGTGTGAGTGTGTGTGTGAGTGTGTTGTGTGGGTGTTTGTGCAGTGGAGTGGGCAGGCAGGCAGGCAGGCAGGCAGGCAGGCAGGCCGGCGTTGGGTCGGGTGCGAGTGTGAGCGTGGTCGTTAGGTGGCGGTGTGTGTGTTGTGTGTGTGGCTGGGCGTCGGTGGTGTGTGTTTGCGCAGGCGCGAGCGGGCGGGCGGGCGGGCGGGCGGGCGGGCGGGCGGGCGGAGCGAGCGAGGGAGGTGGAGGGCGTGTCGCCTTGAAGAGCGCGATTGGAAGGCTGAGCGAGCGGCTTGGCGTGGTGGCGCACGCCTGTAATCCTAGCGCTTGGGAGGCTGAGACAGGAGGATCGAGGCCAGCGAAGACCTTCAGCAACTTAGTGAGACCCTTTTTGCCACCGCCGCCTCCGAACCGCGCCCTTTTGCCTCCCTCACACCCACACACAACTTCACGATCGCCGCTGCCACGCACACTCGCACACTACACGCTCACACACCGCACAGCCACAAAACCACAAACACCCCGCCCCACGACGACACCCACAGCAGCCCGCACTGCCTACACACCTACACACAGCCGGCCTGCTCGCTACACCCCACCCTTTCCTACAACCCTGGCCCTCCCACACCGCCTCCCTCCCTGACACCCTCGCTCCCTCACGCACCCACAACCCACCCTCCCCTTTGCCCACCCCACACTGCTCTGCTCACCCTTGAAATCCACGCACAACCCATTCCCACACTAACACTCACTGCACTTGCAGCACCCGGCACTCCCACCCAGGGCTCTCGGAACGCTTTCCCGGGCCCCTTCACCCAGCCCCGTCTCTCCATTCTCACATCCAAGCTGCCCAAAACCCCGGGCCAGCGGGCCCAGGTGGCCCACACCTGTCATCCCAATCTTTGGGCGTCCCACACCCGATCATCCCGCTGCGCCCGCCACGCACGCCTGCCTGTCTCCGCCCATTCCTCACTCCCTGTGCCCAAGGGCAACACACAACCTGCACCCCAACGGCGGGGCTGCAGCGCCCACACACACTGCACCGGGCTCCCGGACCCCCTCCCCGAACCCGCACTAGCGCCACAGGCTCTGGCCCAGTCGCCCCGCATGGACCGACTCCACCTTGCAAGGAGACCCTCGCAGGAGAGGTCTGGGCCCGGGCCGGACTGCTGGCCGAGTCTGCACCTTCGCTACCACTGTCCAGGCCTCCACGGCTGCAAGCCCCAGCGCACCAAGACCTACCTACCGAAGGAGAGTCCCTGCATCCATTCCCTAGGTGGGGCCGTGCCTCAGCCCGCGGGTGGTCACCTCCTACCACGATGACACGTCCCTCTTGGCCAAACGCCAAGGAACTGTTGATACCTTCTGGGCGCACGCACGTGTTGACAAGTGTGCATATTCACCCGTCCGCCTGTCCGTCCGTCCTTCTGTCCGTCTGTCCCTCCGTCCATCAGTTCCTTCCTTCCTTCCTTCCTTCCTTCCTTCCTTCCTTCCTTCCTTCCTTCCTTCCTTGGTTCATCCTGTTTACTGTCATCATGACTAGGGTTCAGGTAGAGGATTTGAAGCCAGGGCCATCTTACTTCTGAATTCCAAACCCATCTCCACCCTCCCTATTGGATGTTTCCCTTTTGGATGGCAATGTAGAAGCACCAGGGCCTGGCAGGGGAGCGTCCAGTCAGCCAGCCAGCCCGCGCGCCCGCCCTCCCCTTCAGGTGTCTTCTTGGGGCAAGTGACAAGTCTCTGACTCTGCAAACCACCCAAATTCACTTTCAGGAAGTCCCTCTGGGATGTGTATGGTGTAGGTGTGTCTGAGTGTGTGTGTGTGTGTGTGTGTGTGTGTGTGTGTGTGTGTGTGTGTTGGGTGCTGTGGGAAAGCACGGGTCATTTGGAAACCTTGGAAGGTCTCCTCACCCTTCGCCAGGTTCGGGCTCAGTTGCTGAGAGCGGTCAGGAGCCAGCGTGGCTTCCTGTGCTGTCAGCCTCTCTCCTGCTGCCATTCCAGGCCTGCTGCTGCAACTGGCCAGGCTCCCAGGGATTCCGCTGAAGCCAAGCACCCCATGAAGTCGTGTTCCCAAGGCCATTCAGTTCCAAGAGAGCCCCCTGTCTGAGTGCTCTCAGGCACGGGAAGGCACCTTGGTGGTTAGGGATTGGGCGAGGGGCGGTGGAAGCTTGCAGCCCAGTGAAGATGGTCCCTAACCAACAGGAAATGATCCAAAGGTTTCTCGGGGATCGTGTGGGGCATCACCTGTGTACCCGCTCACTGACCCCACCAGCTCCAGCCGGGACTGTCAACAGCGGAGAGAATCAGCCAGGGACAGCCGGGCCTCCTGCATGCATCTCCCTTGTGAAAGCAAGAGAGAAGGCGGTCGTGGAGGTGTGGGGGCTAAGACCCAGAGAGAGACAGACACACAGATAAACACACACACGAACACACACACACACACACACTCACACACACACACACGGTTTGGATGACAACCGAGTGTTTCATGTAGGCAGTTGAAAGGCAACTATTCCGCTGGCTGTGACAATGCAGAGGGCTGGGGTCGGCCGGTCGCTGTTTGTGGGTGTGTGCAAGCTGGGCAGTGGACTCTCCTTGCCAGGAACTGTCCTGGTGCGGCCCCTGTGCCCCCGGGCGCCGGATGCCAGCCCCTGGACGCTGTGCGTGTGCTCCCTGGGCGCTTGCGGACAGTTGCTTTGAGCGCGGGGGAGCGGGTGGACGGTGTGGTTTGGGGCCTGGCTCCTGGGGTGCAGCAGGGCCGGGGCCAGGTGGTGGTGGCGCGTGGCAGGTGTCGGGACCGGATTCCCTGTTGCGGGGGACTGGTGTTGCGGCGCGTGGTGAGTGTAGTAGCGGGCGTGTGTGGCGTTGGGGCATCGGAGGCAGCGTGGAGCGAAGGGGCCCCAGGGTGGTTGCTGTGTGAGCTGTGTGTGTGAGTGAGTGAGTGAGGGAGGCAGTGTGTGGTGAGTGTGTGTGTGTGTGTGTGTGTGTGTGTGTATATTTTTGGGTGCTTTAGTGTGAGTGAGGCGTGTGAGTGTGTGTGTGAGTGTGTTGTGTGGGTGTTTGTGCAGTGGAGTGGGCAGGCAGGCAGGCAGGCAGGCAGGCCGGCGTTGGGTCGGGTGCGAGTGTGAGCGTGGTCGTTAGGTGGCGGTGTGTGTGTTGTGTGTGTGGCTGGGCGTCGGTGGTGTGTGTTTGCGCAGGCGCGAGCGGGCGGGCGGGCGGGCGGGCGGGCGGGCGGGCGGGCGGAGCGAGCGAGGGAGGTGGAGGGCGTGTCGCCTTGAAGAGCGCGATTGGAAGGCTGAGCGAGCGGCTTGGCGTGGTGGCGCACGCCTGTAATCCTAGCGCTTGGGAGGCTGAGACAGGAGGATCGAGGCCAGCGAAGACCTTCAGCAACTTAGTGAGACCCTTTTTGCCACCGCCGCCTCCGAACCGCGCCCTTTTGCCTCCCTCACACCCACACACAACTTCACGATCGCCGCTGCCACGCACACTCGCACACTACACGCTCACACACCGCACAGCCACAAAACCACAAACACCCCGCCCCACGACGACACCCACAGCAGCCCGCACTGCCTACACACCTACACACAGCCGGCCTGCTCGCTACACCCCACCCTTTCCTACAACCCTGGCCCTCCCACACCGCCTCCCTCCCTGACACCCTCGCTCCCTCACGCACCCACAACCCACCCTCCCCTTTGCCCACCCCACACTGCTCTGCTCACCCTTGAAATCCACGCACAACCCATTCCCACACTAACACTCACTGCACTTGCAGCACCCGGCACTCCCACCCAGGGCTCTCGGAACGCTTTCCCGGGCCCCTTCACCCAGCCCCGTCTCTCCATTCTCACATCCAAGCTGCCCAAAACCCCGGGCCAGCGGGCCCAGGTGGCCCACACCTGTCATCCCAATCTTTGGGCGTCCCACACCCGATCATCCCGCTGCGCCCGCCACGCACGCCTGCCTGTCTCCGCCCATTCCTCACTCCCTGTGCCCAAGGGCAACACACAACCTGCACCCCAACGGCGGGGCTGCAGCGCCCACACACACTGCACCGGGCTCCCGGACCCCCTCCCCGAACCCGCACTAGCGCCACAGGCTCTGGCCCAGTCGCCCCGCATGGACCGACTCCACCTTGCAAGGAGACCCTCGCAGGAGAGGTCTGGGCCCGGGCCGGACTGCTGGCCGAGTCTGCACCTTCGCTACCACTGTCCAGGCCTCCACGGCTGCAAGCCCCAGCGCACCAAGACCTACCTACCGAAGGAGAGTCCCTGCATCCATTCCCTAGGTGGGGCCGTGCCTCAGCCCGCGGGTGGTCACCTCCTACCACGATGACACGTCCCTCTTGGCCAAACGCCAAGGAACTGTTGATACCTTCTGGGCCCACGCACGTGTTGACAAGTGTGCATATTCACCCGTCCGCCTGTCCGTCCGTCCTTCTGTCCGTCTGTCCTTCTGTCCGTCTGTCCCTCCGTCCATCAGTTCCTTCCTTCCTTCCTTCCTTCCTTCCTTCCTTCCTTCCTTCCTTGGTTCATCCTGTTTACTGTCATCATGACTAGGGTTCAGGTAGAGGATTTGAAGCCAGGGCCATCTTACTTCTGAATTCCAAACCCATCTCCACCCTCCCTATTGGATGTTTCCCTTTTGGATGGCAATGTAGAAGCACCAGGGCCTGGCAGGGGAGCGTCCAGTCAGCCAGCCAGCCCGCGCGCCCGCCCTCCCCTTCAGGTGTCTTCTTGGGGCAAGTGACAAGTCTCTGACTCTGCAAACCACCCAAATTCACTTTCAGGAAGTCCCTCTGGGATGTGTATGGTGTAGGTGTGTCTGAGTGTGTGTGTGTGTGTGTGTGTGTGTGTGTGTGTGTTGGGTGCTGTGGGAAAGCACGGGTCATTTGGAAACCTTGGAAGGTCTCCTCACCCTTCGCCAGGTTCGGGCTCAGTTGCTGAGAGCGGTCAGGAGCCAGCGTGGCTTCCTGTGCTGTCAGCCTCTCTCCTGCTGCCATTCCAGGCCTGCTGCTGCAACTGGCCAGGCTCCCAGGGATTCCGCTGAAGCCAAGCACCCCATGAAGTCGTGTTCCCAAGGCCATTCAGTTCCAAGAGAGCCCCCTGTCTGAGTGCTCTCAGGCACGGGAAGGCACCTTGGTGGTTAGGGATTGGGCGAGGGGCGGTGGAAGCTTGCAGCCCAGTGAAGATGGTCCCTAACCAACAGGAAATGATCCAAAGGTTTCTCGGGGATCGTGTGGGGCATCACCTGTGTACCCGCTCACTGACCCCACCAGCTCCAGCCGGGACTGTCAACAGCGGAGAGAATCAGCCAGGGACAGCCGGGCCTCCTGCATGCATCTCCCTTGTGAAAGCAAGAGAGAAGGCGGTCGTGGAGGTGTGGGGGCTAAGACCCAGAGAGAGACAGACACACAGATAAACACACACACGAACACACACACACACACACACACACACACACACACACACACGGTTTGGATGACAACCGAGTGTTTCATGTAGGCAGTTGAAAGGCAACTATTCCGCTGGCTGTGACAATGCAGAGGGCTGGGGTCGGCCGGTCGCTGTTTGTGGGTGTGTGCAAGCTGGGCAGTGGACTCTCCTTGCCAGGAACTGTCCTGGTGCGGCCCCTGTGCCCCCGGGCGCCGGATGCCAGCCCCTGGACGCTGTGCGTGTGCTCCCTGGGCGCTTGCGGACAGTTGCTTTGAGCGCGGGGGAGCGGGTGGACGGTGTGGTTTGGGGCCTGGCTCCTGGGGTGCAGCAGGGCCGGGGCCAGGTGGTGGTGGCGCGTGGCAGGTGTCGGGACCGGATTCCCTGTTGCGGGGGACTGGTGTTGCGGCGCGTGGCGAGTGTAGTAGCGGGCGTGTGTGGCGTTGGGGCATCGGAGGCAGCGTGGAGCGAAGGGGCCCCAGGGTGGTTGCTGTGTGAGCTGTGTGTGTGAGTGAGTGAGTGAGGGAGGCAGTGTGTGGTGAGTGTGTGTGTGTGTGTGTGTGTGTATATTTTTGGGTGCTTTAGTGTGAGTGAGGCGTGTGAGTGTGTGTGTGAGTGTGTTGTGTGGGTGTTTGTGCAGTGGAGTGGGCAGGCAGGCAGGCAGGCAGGCAGGCCGGCGTTGGGTCGGGTGCGAGTGTGAGCGTGGTCGTTAGGTGGCGGTGTGTGTGTTGTGTGTGTGGCTGGGCGTCGGTGGTGTGTGTTTGCGCAGGCGCGAGCGGGCGGGCGGGCGGGCGGGCGGGCGGGCGGGCGGGCGGAGCGAGCGAGGGAGGTGGAGGGCGTGTCGCCTTGAAGAGCGCGATTGGAAGGCTGAGCGAGCGGCTTGGCGTGGTGGCGCACGCCTGTAATCCTAGCGCTTGGGAGGCTGAGACAGGAGGATCGAGGCCAGCGAAGACCTTCAGCAACTTAGTGAGACCCTTTTTGCCACCGCCGCCTCCGAACCGCGCCCTTTTGCCTCCCTCACACCCACACACAACTTCACGATCGCCGCTGCCACGCACACTCGCACACTACACGCTCACACACCGCACAGCCACAAAACCACAAACACCCCGCCCCACGACGACACCCACAGCAGCCCGCACTGCCTACACACCTACACACAGCCGGCCTGCTCGCTACACCCCACCCTTTCCTACAACCCTGGCCCTCCCACACCGCCTCCCTCCCTGACACCCTCGCTCCCTCACGCACCCACAACCCACCCTCCCCTTTGCCCACCCCACACTGCTCTGCTCACCCTTGAAATCCACGCACAACCCATTCCCACACTAACACTCACTGCACTTGCAGCACCCGGCACTCCCACCCAGGGCTCTCGGAACGCTTTCCCGGGCCCCTTCACCCAGCCCCGTCTCTCCATTCTCACATCCAAGCTGCCCAAAACCCCGGGCCAGCGGGCCCAGGTGGCCCACACCTGTCATCCCAATCTTTGGGCGTCCCACACCCGATCATCCCGCTGCGCCCGCCACGCACGCCTGCCTGTCTCCGCCCATTCCTCACTCCCTGTGCCCAAGGGCAACACACAACCTGCACCCCAACGGCGGGGCTGCAGCGCCCACACACACTGCACCGGGCTCCCGGACCCCCTCCCCGAACCCGCACTAGCGCCACAGGCTCTGGCCCAGTCGCCCCGCATGGACCGACTCCACCTTGCAAGGAGACCCTCGCAGGAGAGGTCTGGGCCCGGGCCGGACTGCTGGCCGAGTCTGCACCTTCGCTACCACTGTCCAGGCCTCCACGGCTGCAAGCCCCAGCGCACCAAGACCTACCTACCGAAGGAGAGTCCCTGCATCCATTCCCTAGGTGGGGCCGTGCCTCAGCCCGCGGGTGGTCACCTCCTACCACGATGACACGTCCCTCTTGGCCAAACGCCAAGGAACTGTTGATACCTTCTGGGCCCACGCACGTGTTGACAAGTGTGCATATTCACCCGTCCGCCTGTCCGTCCGTCCTTCTGTCCGTCTGTCCTTCTGTCCGTCTGTCCCTCCGTCCATCAGTTCCTTCCTTCCTTCCTTCCTTCCTTCCTTCCTTCCTTCCTTCCTTGGTTCATCCTGTTTACTGTCATCATGACTAGGGTTCAGGTAGAGGATTTGAAGCCAGGGCCATCTTACTTCTGAATTCCAAACCCATCTCCACCCTCCCTATTGGATGTTTCCCTTTTGGATGGCAATGTAGAAGCACCAGGGCCTGGCAGGGGAGCGTCCAGTCAGCCAGCCAGCCCGCGCGCCCGCCCTCCCCTTCAGGTGTCTTCTTGGGGCAAGTGACAAGTCTCTGACTCTGCAAACCACCCAAATTCACTTTCAGGAAGTCCCTCTGGGATGTGTATGGTGTAGGTGTGTCTGAGTGTGTGTGTGTGTGTGTGTGTGTGTGTGTGTGTGTGTGTGTTGGGTGCTGTGGGAAAGCACGGGTCATTTGGAAACCTTGGAAGGTCTCCTCACCCTTCGCCAGGTTCGGGCTCAGTTGCTGAGAGCGGTCAGGAGCCAGCGTGGCTTCCTGTGCTGTCAGCCTCTCTCCTGCTGCCATTCCAGGCCTGCTGCTGCAACTGGCCAGGCTCCCAGGGATTCCGCTGAAGCCAAGCACCCCATGAAGTCGTCTTCCCAAGGCCATTCAGTTCCAAGAGAGCCCCCTGTCTGAGTGCTCTCAGGCACGGGAAGGCACCTTGGTGGTTAGGGATCGGGCGAGGGGCGGTGGAAGCTTGCAGCCCAGTGAAGATGGTCCCTAACCAACAGGAAATGATCCAAAGGTTTCTCGGGGATCGTGTGGGGCATCACCTGTGTACCCGCTCACTGACCCCACCAGCTCCAGCCGGGACTGTCAACAGCGGAGAGAATCAGCCAGGGACAGCCGGGCCTCCTGCATGCATCTCCCTTGTGAAAGCAAGAGAGAAGGCGGTCGTGGAGGTGTGGGGGCTAAGACCCAGAGAGAGACAGACACACAGATAAACACACACACGAACACACACACACACACACACACACACACACACACACGGTTTGGATGACAACCGAGTGTTTCATGTAGGCAGTTGAAAGGCAACTATTCCGCTGGCTGTGACAATGCAGAGGGCTGGGGTCGGCCGGTCGCTGTTTGTGGGTGTGTGCAAGCTGGGCAGTGGACTCTCCTTGCCAGGAACTGTCCTGGTGCGGCCCCTGTGCCCCCGGGCGCCGGATGCCAGCCCCTGGACGCTGTGCGTGTGCTCCCTGGGCGCTTGCGGACAGTTGCTTTGAGCGCGGGGGAGCGGGTGGACGGTGTGGTTTGGGGCCTGGCTCCTGGGGTGCAGCAGGGCCGGGGCCAGGTGGTGGTGGCGCGTGGCAGGTGTCGGGACCGGATTCCCTGTTGCGGGGGACTGGTGTTGCGGCGCGTGGCGAGTGTAGTAGCGGGCGTGTGTGGCGTTGGGGCATCGGAGGCAGCGTGGAGCGAAGGGGCCCCAGGGTGGTTGCTGTGTGAGCTGTGTGTGTGAGTGAGTGAGTGAGGGAGGCAGTGTGTGGTGAGTGTGTGTGTGTGTGTGTGTGTGTGTGTGTATATTTTTGGGTGCTTTAGTGTGAGTGAGGCGTGTGAGTGTGTGTGTGAGTGTGTTGTGTGGGTGTTTGTGCAGTGGAGTGGGCAGGCAGGCAGGCAGGCAGGCAGGCCGGCGTTGGGTCGGGTGCGAGTGTGAGCGTGGTCGTTAGGTGGCGGTGTGTGTGTTGTGTGTGTGGCTGGGCGTCGGTGGTGTGTGTTTGCGCAGGCGCGAGCGGGCGGGCGGGCGGGCGGGCGGGCGGGCGGGCGGAGCGAGCGAGGGAGGTGGAGGGCGTGTCGCCTTGAAGAGCGCGATTGGAAGGCTGAGCGAGCGGCTTGGCGTGGTGGCGCACGCCTGTAATCCTAGCGCTTGGGAGGCTGAGACAGGAGGATCGAGGCCAGCGAAGACCTTCAGCAACTTAGTGAGACCCTTTTTGCCACCGCCGCCTCCGAACCGCGCCCTTTTGCCTCCCTCACACCCACACACAACTTCACGATCGCCGCTGCCACGCACACTCGCACACTACACGCTCACACACCGCACAGCCACAAAACCACAAACACCCCGCCCCACGACGACACCCACAGCAGCCCGCACTGCCTACACACCTACACACCTACACACAGCCGGCCTGCTCGCTACACCCCACCCTTTCCTACAACCCTGGCCCTCCCACACCGCCTCCCTCCCTGACACCCTCGCTCTCTCACGCACCCACAACCCACCCTCCCCTTTGCCCACCCCACACTGCTCTGCTCACCCTTGAAATCCACGCACAACCCATTCCCACACTAACACTCACTGCACTTGCAGCACCCGGCACTCCCACCCAGGGCTCTCGGAACGCTTTCCCGGGCCCCTTCACCCAGCCCCGTCTCTCCATTCTCGCATCCAAGCTGCCCAAAACCCCGGGCCAGCGGGCCCAGGTGGCCCACACCTGTCATCCCAATCTTTGGGCGTCCCACACCCGATCATCCCGCTGCGCCCGCCACGCACGCCTGCCTGTCTCCGCCCATTCCTCACTCCCTGTGCCCAAGGGCAACACACAACCTGCACCCCAACGGCGGGGCTGCAGCGCCAACACACACTGCACCGGGCTCCCGGACCCCCTCCCCGAACCCGCACTAGCGCCACAGGCTCTGGCCCAGTCGCCCCGCATGGACCGACTCCACCTTGCAAGGAGACCCTCGCAGGAGAGGTCTGGGCCCGGGCCGGACTGCTGGCCGAGTCTGCACCTTCGCTACCACTGTCCAGGCCTCCGCGGTTGCAAGCCCCAGCGCACCAAGACCTACCTACCGAAGGAGAGTCCCTGCATCCATTCCCTAGGTGGGGCCGTGCCTCAGCCCGCGGGTGGTCACCTCCTACCACGATGACACGTCCCTCTTGGCCAAACGCCAAGGAACTGTTGATACCTTCTGGGCGCACGCACGTGTTGACAAGTGTGCATATTCACCCGTCCGCCTGTCCGTCCGTCCTTCTGTCCGTCTGTCCCTCCGTCCATCAGTTCCTTCCTTCCTTCCTTCCTTCCTTCCTTCCTTCCTTCCTTGGTTCATCCTGTTTACTGTCATCATGACTAGGGTTCAGGTAGAGGATTTGAAGCCAGGGCCATCTTACTTCTGAATTCCAAACCCATCTCCACCCTCCCTATTGGATGTTTCCCTTTTGGATGGCAATGTAGAAGCACCAGGGCCTGGCAGGGGAGCGTCCAGTCAGCCAGCCAGCCCGCGCGCCCGCCCTCCCCTTCAGGTGTCTTCTTGGGGCAAGTGACAAGTCTCTGACTCTGCAAACCACCCAAATTCAGCTTTCAGGAAGTCCCTCTGGGATGTGTATGGTGTAGGTGTGTCTGAGTGTGTGTGTGTGTGTGTGTGTGTGTGTGTGTGTTGGGTGCTGTGGGAAAGCACGGGTCATTTGGAAACCTTGGAAGGTCTCCTCACCCTTCGCCAGGTTCGGGCTCAGTTGCTGAGAGCGGTCAGGAGCCAGCGTGGCTTCCTGTGCTGTCAGCCTCTCTCCTGCTGCCATTCCAGGCCTGCTGCTGCAACTGGCCAGGCTCCCAGGGATTCCGCTGAAGCCAAGCACCCCATGAAGTCGTGTTCCCAAGGCCATTCAGTTCCAAGAGAGCCCCCTGTCTGAGTGCTCTCAGGCACGGGAAGGCACCTTGGTGGTTAGGGATCGGGCGAGGGGCGGTGGAAGCTTGCAGCCCAGTGAAGATGGTCCCTAACCAACAGGAAATGATCCAAAGGTTTCTCGGGGATCGTGTGGGGCATCACCTGTGTACCCGCTCACTGACCCCACCAGCTCCAGCCGGGACTGTCAACAGCGGAGAGAATCAGCCAGGGACAGCCGGGCCTCCTGCATGCATCTCCCTTGTGAAAGCAAGAGAGAAGGCGGTCGTGGAGGTGTGGGGGCTAAGACCCAGAGAGAGACAGACACACAGATAAACACACACACGAACACACACACACACACACACACAAACACACACACACACACACACACACACGGTTTGGATGACAACCGAGTGTTTCATGTAGGCAGTTGAAAGGCAACTATTCCGCTGGCTGTGACAATGCAGAGGGCTGGGGTCGGCCGGTCGCTGTTTGTGGGTGTGTGCAAGCTGGGCAGTGGACTCTCCTTGCCAGGAACTGTCCTGGTGCGGCCCCTGTGCCCCCGGGCGCCGGATGCCAGCCCCTGGACGCTGTGCGTGTGCTCCCTGGGCGCTTGCGGACAGTTGCTTTGAGCGCGGGGGAGCGGGTGGACGGTGTGGTTTGGGGCCTGGCTCCTGGGGTGCAGCAGGGCCGGGGCCAGGTGGTGGTGGCGCGTGGCAGGTGTCGGGACCGGATTCCCTGTTGCGGGGGACTGGTGTTGCGGCGCGTGGCGAGTGTAGTAGCGGGCGTGTGTGGCGTTGGGGCATCGGAGGCAGCGTGGAGCGAAGGGGCCCCAGGGTGGTTGCTGTGTGAGCTGTGTGTGTGAGTGAGTGAGTGAGGGAGGCAGTGTGTGGTGAGTGTGTGTGTGTGTGTGTGTGTGTATATTTTTGGGTGCTTTAGTGTGAGTGAGGCGTGTGAGTGTGTGTGTGAGTGTGTTGTGTGGGTGTTTGTGCAGTGGAGTGGGCAGGCAGGCAGGCAGGCAGGCAGGCAGGCCGGCGTTGGGTCGGGTGCGAGTGTGAGCGTGGTCGTTAGGTGGCGGTGTGTGTGTTGTGTGTGTGGCTGGGCGTCGGTGGTGTGTGTTTGCGCAGGCGCGAGCGGGCGGGCGGGCAGGCGGAGCGAGCGAGGGAGGTGGAGGGCGTGTCGCCTTGAAGAGCGCGATTGGAAGGCTGAGCGAGCGGCTTGGCGTGGTGGCGCACGCCTGTAATCCTAGCGCTTGGGAGGCTGAGACAGGAGGATCGAGGCCAGCGAAGACCTTCAGCAACTTAGTGAGACCCTTTTTGCCACCGCCGCCTCCGAACCGCGCCCTTTTGCCTCCCTCACACCCACACACAACTTCACGATCGCCGCTGCCACGCACACTCGCACACTACACGCTCACACACCGCACAGCCACAAAACCACAAACACCCCGCCCCACGACGACACCCACAGCAGCCCGCACTGCCTACACACCTACACACAGCCGGCCTGCTCGCTACACCCCACCCTTTCCTACAACCCTGGCCCTCCCACACCGCCTCCCTCCCTGACACCCTCGCTCCCTCACGCACCCACAACCCACCCTCCCCTTTGCCCACCCCACACTGCTCTGCTCACCCTTGAAATCCACGCACAACCCATTCCCACACTAACACTCACTGCACTTGCAGCACCCGGCACTCCCACCCAGGGCTCTCGGAACGCTTTCCCGGGCCCCTTCACCCAGCCCCGTCTCTCCATTCTCACATCCAAGCTGCCCAAAACCCCGGGCCAGCGGGCCCAGGTGGCCCACACCTGTCATCCCAATCTTTGGGCGTCCCACACCCGATCATCCCGCTGCGCCCGCCACGCACGCCTGCCTGTCTCCGCCCATTCCTCACTCCCTGTGCCCAAGGGCAACACACAACCTGCACCCCAACGGCGGGGCTGCAGCGCCCACACACACTGCACCGGGCTCCCGGACCCCCTCCCCGAACCCGCACTAGCGCCACAGGCTCTGGCCCAGTCGCCCCGCATGGACCGACTCCACCTTGCAAGGAGACCCTCGCAGGAGAGGTCTGGGCCCGGGCCGGACTGCTGGCCGAGTCTGCACCTTCGCTACCACTGTCCAGGCCTCCACGGCTGCAAGCCCCAGCGCACCAAGACCTACCTACCGAAGGAGAGTCCCTGCATCCATTCCCTAGGTGGGGCCGTGCCTCAGCCCGCGGGTGGTCACCTCCTACCACGATGACACGTCCCTCTTGGCCAAACGCCAAGGAACTGTTGATACCTTCTGGGCGCACGCACGTGTTGACAAGTGTGCATATTCACCCGTCCGCCTGTCCGTCCGTCCTTCTGTCCGTCTGTCCCTCCGTCCATCAGTTCCTTCCTTCCTTCCTTCCTTCCTTCCTTCCTTCCTTCCTTCCTTGGTTCATCCTGTTTACTGTCATCATGACTAGGGTTCAGGTAGAGGATTTGAAGCCAGGGCCATCTTACTTCTGAATTCCAAACCCATCTCCACCCTCCCTATTGGATGTTTCCCTTTTGGATGGCAATGTAGAAGCACCAGGGCCTGGCAGGGGAGCGTCCAGTCAGCCAGCCAGCCCGCGCGCCCGCCCTCCCCTTCAGGTGTCTTCTTGGGGCAAGTGACAAGTCTCTGACTCTGCAAACCACCCAAATTCACTTTCAGGAAGTCCCTCTGGGATGTGTATGGTGTAGGTGTGTCTGAGTGTGTGTGTGTGTGTGTGTGTGTGTGTGTGTGTGTGTGTTGGGTGCTGTGGGAAAGCACGGGTCATTTGGAAACCTTGGAAGGTCTCCTCACCCTTCGCCAGGTTCGGGCTCAGTTGCTGAGAGCGGTCAGGAGCCAGCGTGGCTTCCTGTGCTGTCAGCCTCTCTCCTGCTGCCATTCCAGGCCTGCTGCTGCAACTGGCCAGGCTCCCAGGGATTCCGCTGAAGCCAAGCACCCCATGAAGTCGTCTTCCCAAGGCCATTCAGTTCCAAGAGAGCCCCCTGTCTGAGTGCTCTCAGGCACGGGAAGGCACCTTGGTGGTTAGGGATTGGGCGAGGGGCGGTGGAAGCTTGCAGCCCAGTGAAGATGGTCCCTAACCAACAGGAAATGATCCAAAGGTTTCTCGGGGATCGTGTGGGGCATCACCTGTGTACCCGCTCACTGACCCCACCAGCTCCAGCCGGGACTGTCAACAGCGGAGAGAATCAGCCAGGGACAGCCGGGCCTCCTGCATGCATCTCCCTTGTGAAAGCAAGAGAGAAGGCGGTCGTGGAGGTGTGGGGGCTAAGACCCAGAGAGAGACAGACACACAGATAAACACACACACGAACACACACACACACACACACTCACACACACACACACGGTTTGGATGACAACCGAGTGTTTCATGTAGGCAGTTGAAAGGCAACTATTCCGCTGGCTGTGACAATGCAGAGGGCTGGGGTCGGCCGGTCGCTGTTTGTGGGTGTGTGCAAGCTGGGCAGTGGACTCTCCTTGCCAGGAACTGTCCTGGTGCGGCCCCTGTGCCCCCGGGCGCCGGATGCCAGCCCCTGGACGCTGTGCGTGTGCTCCCTGGGCGCTTGCGGACAGTTGCTTTGAGCGCGGGGGAGCGGGTGGACGGTGTGGTTTGGGGCCTGGCTCCTGGGGTGCAGCAGGGCCGGGGCCAGGTGGTGGTGGCGCGTGGCAGGTGTCGGGACCGGATTCCCTGTTGCGGGGGACTGGTGTTGCGGCGCGTGGTGAGTGTAGTAGCGGGCGTGTGTGGCGTTGGGGCATCGGAGGCAGCGTGGAGCGAAGGGGCCCCAGGGTGGTTGCTGTGTGAGCTGTGTGTGTGAGTGAGTGAGTGAGGGAGGCAGTGTGTGGTGAGTGTGTGTGTGTGTGTGTGTGTGTGTGTGTATATTTTTGGGTGCTTTAGTGTGAGTGAGGCGTGTGAGTGTGTGTGTGAGTGTGTTGTGTGGGTGTTTGTGCAGTGGAGTGGGCAGGCAGGCAGGCAGGCAGGCAGGCAGGCCGGCGTTGGGTCGGGTGCGAGTGTGAGCGTGGTCGTTAGGTGGCGGTGTGTGTGTTGTGTGTGTGGCTGGGCGTCGGTGGTGTGTGTTTGCGCAGGCGCGAGCGGGCGGGCGGGCAGGCGGAGCGAGCGAGGGAGGTGGAGGGCGTGTCGCCTTGAAGAGCGCGATTGGAAGGCTGAGCGAGCGGCTTGGCGTGGTGGCGCACGCCTGTAATCCTAGCGCTTGGGAGGCTGAGACAGGAGGATCGAGGCCAGCGAAGACCTTCAGCAACTTAGTGAGACCCTTTTTGCCACCGCCGCCTCCGAACCGCGCCCTTTTGCCTCCCTCACACCCACACACAACTTCACGATCGCCGCTGCCACGCACACTCGCACACTACACGCTCACACACCGCACAGCCACAAAACCACAAACACCCCGCCCCACGACGACACCCACAGCAGCCCGCACTGCCTACACACCTACACACAGCCGGCCTGCTCGCTACACCCCACCCTTTCCTACAACCCTGGCCCTCCCACACCGCCTCCCTCCCTGACACCCTCGCTCCCTCACGCACCCACAACCCACCCTCCCCTTTGCCCACCCCACACTGCTCTGCTCACCCTTGAAATCCACGCACAACCCATTCCCACACTAACACTCACTGCACTTGCAGCACCCGGCACTCCCACCCAGGGCTCTCGGAACGCTTTCCCGGGCCCCTTCACCCAGCCCCGTCTCTCCATTCTCACATCCAAGCTGCCCAAAACCCCGGGCCAGCGGGCCCAGGTGGCCCACACCTGTCATCCCAATCTTTGGGCGTCCCACACCCGATCATCCCGCTGCGCCCGCCACGCACGCCTGCCTGTCTCCGCCCATTCCTCACTCCCTGTGCCCAAGGGCAACACACAACCTGCACCCCAACGGCGGGGCTGCAGCGCCCACACACACTGCACCGGGCTCCCGGACCCCCTCCCCGAACCCGCACTAGCGCCACAGGCTCTGGCCCAGTCGCCCCGCATGGACCGACTCCACCTTGCAAGGAGACCCTCGCAGGAGAGGTCTGGGCCCGGGCCGGACTGCTGGCCGAGTCTGCACCTTCGCTACCACTGTCCAGGCCTCCACGGCTGCAAGCCCCAGCGCACCAAGACCTACCTACCGAAGGAGAGTCCCTGCATCCATTCCCTAGGTGGGGCCGTGCCTCAGCCCGCGGGTGGTCACCTCCTACCACGATGACACGTCCCTCTTGGCCAAACGCCAAGGAACTGTTGATACCTTCTGGGCGCACGCACGTGTTGACAAGTGTGCATATTCACCCGTCCGCCTGTCCGTCCGTCCTTCTGTCCGTCTGTCCCTCCGTCCATCAGTTCCTTCCTTCCTTCCTTCCTTCCTTCCTTCCTTCCTTCCTTCCTTGGTTCATCCTGTTTACTGTCATCATGACTAGGGTTCAGGTAGAGGATTTGAAGCCAGGGCCATCTTACTTCTGAATTCCAAACCCATCTCCACCCTCCCTATTGGATGTTTCCCTTTTGGATGGCAATGTAGAAGCACCAGGGCCTGGCAGGGGAGCGTCCAGTCAGCCAGCCAGCCCGCGCGCCCGCCCTCCCCTTCAGGTGTCTTCTTGGGGCAAGTGACAAGTCTCTGACTCTGCAAACCACCCAAATTCACTTTCAGGAAGTCCCTCTGGGATGTGTATGGTGTAGGTGTGTCTGAGTGTGTGTGTGTGTGTGTGTGTGTGTGTGTGTGTGTGTGTGTTGGGTGCTGTGGGAAAGCACGGGTCATTTGGAAACCTTGGAAGGTCTCCTCACCCTTCGCCAGGTTCGGGCTCAGTTGCTGAGAGCGGTCAGGAGCCAGCGTGGCTTCCTGTGCTGTCAGCCTCTCTCCTGCTGCCATTCCAGGCCTGCTGCTGCAACTGGCCAGGCTCCCAGGGATTCCGCTGAAGCCAAGCACCCCATGAAGTCGTCTTCCCAAGGCCATTCAGTTCCAAGAGAGCCCCCTGTCTGAGTGCTCTCAGGCACGGGAAGGCACCTTGGTGGTTAGGGATTGGGCGAGGGGCGGTGGAAGCTTGCAGCCCAGTGAAGATGGTCCCTAACCAACAGGAAATGATCCAAAGGTTTCTCGGGGATCGTGTGGGGCATCACCTGTGTACCCGCTCACTGACCCCACCAGCTCCAGCCGGGACTGTCAACAGCGGAGAGAATCAGCCAGGGACAGCCGGGCCTCCTGCATGCATCTCCCTTGTGAAAGCAAGAGAGAAGGCGGTCGTGGAGGTGTGGGGGCTAAGACCCAGAGAGAGACAGACACACAGATAAACACACACACGAACACACACACACACACACACTCACACACACACACACGGTTTGGATGACAACCGAGTGTTTCATGTAGGCAGTTGAAAGGCAACTATTCCGCTGGCTGTGACAATGCAGAGGGCTGGGGTCGGCCGGTCGCTGTTTGTGTGTGCAAGCTGGGCAGTGGACTCTCCTTGCCAGGAACTGTCCTGGTGCGGCCCCTGTGCCCCCGGGCGCCGGATGCCAGCCCCTGGACGCTGTGCGTGTGCTCCCTGGGCGCTTGCGGACAGTTGCTTTGAGCGCGGGGGAGCGGGTGGACGGTGTGGTTTGGGGCCTGGCTCCTGGGGTGCAGCAGGGCCGGGGCCAGGTGGTGGTGGCGCGTGGCAGGTGTCGGGACCGGATTCCCTGTTGCGGGGGACTGGTGTTGCGGCGCGTGGTGAGTGTAGTAGCGGGCGTGTGTGGCGTTGGGGCATCGGAGGCAGCGTGGAGCGAAGGGGCCCCAGGGTGGTTGCTGTGTGAGCTGTGTGTGTGAGTGAGTGAGTGAGGGAGGCAGTGTGTGGTGAGTGTGTGTGTGTGTGTGTGTGTGTGTGTGTATATTTTTGGGTGCTTTAGTGTGAGTGAGGCGTGTGAGTGTGTGTGTGAGTGTGTTGTGTGGGTGTTTGTGCAGTGGAGTGGGCAGGCAGGCAGGCAGGCAGGCAGGCCGGCGTTGGGTCGGGTGCGAGTGTGAGCGTGGTCGTTAGGTGGCGGTGTGTGTGTTGTGTGTGTGGCTGGGCGTCGGTGGTGTGTGTTTGCGCAGGCGCGAGCGGGCGGGCGGGCGGGCGGGCGGGCGGGCGGGCGGGCGGAGCGAGCGAGGGAGGTGGAGGGCGTGTCGCCTTGAAGAGCGCGATTGGAAGGCTGAGCGAGCGGCTTGGCGTGGTGGCGCACGCCTGTAATCCTAGCGCTTGGGAGGCTGAGACAGGAGGATCGAGGCCAGCGAAGACCTTCAGCAACTTAGTGAGACCCTTTTTGCCACCGCCGCCTCCGAACCGCGCCCTTTTGCCTCCCTCACACCCACACACAACTTCACGATCGCCGCTGCCACGCACACTCGCACACTACACGCTCACACACCGCACAGCCACAAAACCACAAACACCCCGCCCCACGACGACACCCACAGCAGCCCGCACTGCCTACACACCTACACACAGCCGGCCTGCTCGCTACACCCCACCCTTTCCTACAACCCTGGCCCTCCCACACCGCCTCCCTCCCTGACACCCTCGCTCCCTCACGCACCCACAACCCACCCTCCCCTTTGCCCACCCCACACTGCTCTGCTCACCCTTGAAATCCACGCACAACCCATTCCCACACTAACACTCACTGCACTTGCAGCACCCGGCACTCCCACCCAGGGCTCTCGGAACGCTTTCCCGGGCCCCTTCACCCAGCCCCGTCTCTCCATTCTCACATTCAAGCTGCCCAAAACCCCGGGCCAGCGGGCCCAGGTGGCCCACACCTGTCATCCCAATCTTTGGGCGTCCCACACCCGATCATCCCGCTGCGCCCGCCACGCACGCCTGCCTGTCTCCGCCCATTCCTCACTCCCTGTGCCCAAGGGCAACACACAACCTGCACCCCAACGGCGGGGCTGCAGCGCCCACACACACTGCACCGGGCTCCCGGACCCCCTCCCCGAACCCGCACTAGCGCCACAGGCTCTGGCCCAGTCGCCCCGCATGGACCGACTCCACCTTGCAAGGAGACCCTCGCAGGAGAGGTCTGGGCCCGGGCCGGACTGCTGGCCGAGTCTGCACCTTCGCTACCACTGTCCAGGCCTCCACGGCTGCAAGCCCCAGCGCACCAAGACCTACCTACCGAAGGAGAGTCCCTGCATCCATTCCCTAGGTGGGGCCGTGCCTCAGCCCGCGGGTGGTCACCTCCTACCACGATGACACGTCCCTCTTGGCCAAACGCCAAGGAACTGTTGATACCTTCTGGGCCCACGCACGTGTTGACAAGTGTGCATATTCACCCGTCCGCCTGTCCGTCCGTCCTTCTGTCCGTCTGTCCTTCTGTCCGTCTGTCCCTCCGTCCATCAGTTCCTTCCTTCCTTCCTTCCTTCCTTCCTTCCTTCCTTCCTTGGTTCATCCTGTTTACTGTCATCATGACTAGGGTTCAGGTAGAGGATTTGAAGCCAGGGCCATCTTACTTCTGAATTCCAAACCCATCTCCACCCTCCCTATTGGATGTTTCCCTTTTGGATGGCAATGTAGAAGCACCAGGGCCTGGCAGGGGAGCGTCCAGTCAGCCAGCCAGCCCGCGCGCCCGCCCTCCCCTTCAGGTGTCTTCTTGGGGCAAGTGACAAGTCTCTGACTCTGCAAACCACCCAAATTCACTTTCAGGAAGTCCCTCTGGGATGTGTATGGTGTAGGTGTGTCTGAGTGTGTGTGTGTGTGTGTGTGTGTGTGTGTGTGTGTGTTGGGTGCTGTGGGAAAGCACGGGTCATTTGGAAACCTTGGAAGGTCTCCTCACCCTTCGCCAGGTTCGGGCTCAGTTGCTGAGAGCGGTCAGGAGCCAGCGTGGCTTCCTGTGCTGTCAGCCTCTCTCCTGCTGCCATTCCAGGCCTGCTGCTGCAACTGGCCAGGCTCCCAGGGATTCCGCTGAAGCCAAGCACCCCATGAAGTCGTGTTCCCAAGGCCATTCAGTTCCAAGAGAGCCCCCTGTCTGAGTGCTCTCAGGCACGGGAAGGCACCTTGGTGGTTAGGGATTGGGCGAGGGGCGGTGGAAGCTTGCAGCCCAGTGAAGATGGTCCCTAACCAACAGGAAATGATCCAAAGGTTTCTCGGGGATCGTGTGGGGCATCACCTGTGTACCCGCTCACTGACCCCACCAGCTCCAGCCGGGACTGTCAACAGCGGAGAGAATCAGCCAGGGACAGCCGGGCCTCCTGCATGCATCTCCCTTGTGAAAGCAAGAGAGAAGGCGGTCGTGGAGGTGTGGGGGCTAAGACCCAGAGAGAGACAGACACACAGATAAACACACACACGAACACACACACACACACACACACACACACACACACACACACACGGTTTGGATGACAACCGAGTGTTTCATGTAGGCAGTTGAAAGGCAACTATTCCGCTGGCTGTGACAATGCAGAGGGCTGGGGTCGGCCGGTCGCTGTTTGTGGGTGTGTGCAAGCTGGGCAGTGGACTCTCCTTGCCAGGAACTGTCCTGGTGCGGCCCCTGTGCCCCCGGGCGCCGGATGCCAGCCCCTGGACGCTGTGCGTGTGCTCCCTGGGCGCTTGCGGACAGTTGCTTTGAGCGCGGGGGAGCGGGTGGACGGTGTGGTTTGGGGCCTGGCTCCTGGGGTGCAGCAGGGCCGGGGCCAGGTGGTGGTGGCGCGTGGCAGGTGTCGGGACCGGATTCCCTGTTGCGGGGGACTGGTGTTGCGGCGCGTGGCGAGTGTAGTAGCGGGCGTGTGTGGCGTTGGGGCATCGGAGGCAGCGTGGAGCGAAGGGGCCCCAGGGTGGTTGCTGTGTGAGCTGTGTGTGTGAGTGAGTGAGTGAGGGAGGCAGTGTGTGGTGAGTGTGTGTGTGTGTGTGTGTGTGTATATTTTTGGGTGCTTTAGTGTGAGTGAGGCGTGTGAGTGTGTGTGTGAGTGTGTTGTGTGGGTGTTTGTGCAGTGGAGTGGGCAGGCAGGCAGGCAGGCAGGCAGGCCGGCGTTGGGTCGGGTGCGAGTGTGAGCGTGGTCGTTAGGTGGCGGTGTGTGTGTTGTGTGTGTGGCTGGGCGTCGGTGGTGTGTGTTTGCGCAGGCGCGAGCGGGCGGGCGGGCGGGCGGGCGGGCGGGCGGGCGGGCGGGCGGGCGGAGCGAGCGAGGGAGGTGGAGGGCGTGTCGCCTTGAAGAGCGCGATTGGAAGGCTGAGCGAGCGGCTTGGCGTGGTGGCGCACGCCTGTAATCCTAGCGCTTGGGAGGCTGAGACAGGAGGATCGAGGCCAGCGAAGACCTTCAGCAACTTAGTGAGACCCTTTTTGCCACCGCCGCCTCCGAACCGCGCCCTTTTGCCTCCCTCACACCCACACACAACTTCACGATCGCCGCTGCCACGCACACTCGCACACTACACGCTCACACACCGCACAGCCACAAAACCACAAACACCCCGCCCCACGACGACACCCACAGCAGCCCGCACTGCCTACACACCTACACACAGCCGGCCTGCTCGCTACACCCCACCCTTTCCTACAACCCTGGCCCTCCCACACCGCCTCCCTCCCTGACACCCTCGCTCCCTCACGCACCCACAACCCACCCTCCCCTTTGCCCACCCCACACTGCTCTGCTCACCCTTGAAATCCACGCACAACCCATTCCCACACTAACACTCACTGCACTTGCAGCACCCGGCACTCCCACCCAGGGCTCTCGGAACGCTTTCCCGGGCCCCTTCACCCAGCCCCGTCTCTCCATTCTCACATCCAAGCTGCCCAAAACCCCGGGCCAGCGGGCCCAGGTGGCCCACACCTGTCATCCCAATCTTTGGGCGTCCCACACCCGATCATCCCGCTGCGCCCGCCACGCACGCCTGCCTGTCTCCGCCCATTCCTCACTCCCTGTGCCCAAGGGCAACACACAACCTGCACCCCAACGGCGGGGCTGCAGCGCCCACACACACTGCACCGGGCTCCCGGACCCCCTCCCCGAACCCGCACTAGCGCCACAGGCTCTGGCCCAGTCGCCCCGCATGGACCGACTCCACCTTGCAAGGAGACCCTCGCAGGAGAGGTCTGGGCCCGGGCCGGACTGCTGGCCGAGTCTGCACCTTCGCTACCACTGTCCAGGCCTCCACGGCTGCAAGCCCCAGCGCACCAAGACCTACCTACCGAAGGAGAGTCCCTGCATCCATTCCCTAGGTGGGGCCGTGCCTCAGCCCGCGGGTGGTCACCTCCTACCACGATGACACGTCCCTCTTGGCCAAACGCCAAGGAACTGTTGATACCTTCTGGGCCCACGCACGTGTTGACAAGTGTGCATATTCACCCGTCCGCCTGTCCGTCCGTCCTTCTGTCCGTCTGTCCTTCTGTCCGTCTGTCCCTCCGTCCATCAGTTCCTTCCTTCCTTCCTTCCTTCCTTCCTTCCTTCCTTCCTTCCTTCCTTCCTTGGTTCATCCTGTTTACTGTCATCATGACTAGGGTTCAGGTAGAGGATTTGAAGCCAGGGCCATCTTACTTCTGAATTCCAAACCCATCTCCACCCTCCCTATTGGATGTTTCCCTTTTGGATGGCAATGTAGAAGCACCAGGGCCTGGCAGGGGAGCGTCCAGTCAGCCAGCCAGCCCGCGCGCCCGCCCTCCCCTTCAGGTGTCTTCTTGGGGCAAGTGACAAGTCTCTGACTCTGCAAACCACCCAAATTCACTTTCAGGAAGTCCCTCTGGGATGTGTATGGTGTAGGTGTGTCTGAGTGTGTGTGTGTGTGTGTGTGTGTGTGTGTGTGTTGGGTGCTGTGGGAAAGCACGGGTCATTTGGAAACCTTGGAAGGTCTCCTCACCCTTCGCCAGGTTCGGGCTCAGTTGCTGAGAGCGGTCAGGAGCCAGCGTGGCTTCCTGTGCTGTCAGCCTCTCTCCTGCTGCCATTCCAGGCCTGCTGCTGCAACTGGCCAGGCTCCCAGGGATTCCGCTGAAGCCAAGCACCCCATGAAGTCGTGTTCCCAAGGCCATTCAGTTCCAAGAGAGCCCCCTGTCTGAGTGCTCTCAGGCACGGGAAGGCACCTTGGTGGTTAGGGATTGGGCGAGGGGCGGTGGAAGCTTGCAGCCCAGTGAAGATGGTCCCTAACCAACAGGAAATGATCCAAAGGTTTCTCGGGGATCGTGTGGGGCATCACCTGTGTACCCGCTCACTGACCCCACCAGCTCCAGCCGGGACTGTCAACAGCGGAGAGAATCAGCCAGGGACAGCCGGGCCTCCTGCATGCATCTCCCTTGTGAAAGCAAGAGAGAAGGCGGTCGTGGAGGTGTGGGGGCTAAGACCCAGAGAGAGACAGACACACAGATAAACACACACACGAACACACACACACACACACACACACACACACGGTTTGGATGACAACCGAGTGTTTCATGTAGGCAGTTGAAAGGCAACTATTCCGCTGGCTGTGACAATGCAGAGGGCTGGGGTCGGCCGGTCGCTGTTTGTGGGTGTGTGCAAGCTGGGCAGTGGACTCTCCTTGCCAGGAACTGTCCTGGTGCGGCCCCTGTGCCCCCGGGCGCCGGATGCCAGCCCCTGGACGCTGTGCGTGTGCTCCCTGGGCGCTTGCGGACAGTTGCTTTGAGCGCGGGGGAGCGGGTGGACGGTGTGGTTTGGGGCCTGGCTCCTGGGGTGCAGCAGGGCCGGGGCCAGGTGGTGGTGGCGCGTGGCAGGTGTCGGGACCGGATTCCCTGTTGCGGGGGACTGGTGTTGCGGCGCGTGGCGAGTGTAGTAGCGGGCGTGTGTGGCGTTGGGGCATCGGAGGCAGCGTGGAGCGAAGGGGCCCCAGGGTGGTTGCTGTGTGAGCTGTGTGTGTGAGTGAGTGAGTGAGGGAGGCAGTGTGTGGTGAGTGTGTGTGTGTGTGTGTGTGTATATTTTTGGGTGCTTTAGTGTGAGTGAGGCGTGTGAGTGTGTGTGTGAGTGTGTTGTGTGGGTGTTTGTGCAGTGGAGTGGGCAGGCAGGCAGGCAGGCAGGCAGGCAGGCCGGCGTTGGGTCGGGTGCGAGTGTGAGCGTGGTCGTTAGGTGGCGGTGTGTGTGTTGTGTGTGTGGCTGGGCGTCGGTGGTGTGTGTTTGCGCAGGCGCGAGCGGGCGGGCGGGCGGGCGGGCGGGCGGGCGGGCGGAGCGAGCGAGGGAGGTGGAGGGCGTGTCGCCTTGAAGAGCGCGATTGGAAGGCTGAGCGAGCGGCTTGGCGTGGTGGCGCACGCCTGTAATCCTAGCGCTTGGGAGGCTGAGACAGGAGGATCGAGGCCAGCGAAGACCTTCAGCAACTTAGTGAGACCCTTTTTGCCACCGCCGCCTCCGAACCGCGCCCTTTTGCCTCCCTCACACCCACACACAACTTCACGATCGCCGCTGCCACGCACACTCGCACACTACACGCTCACACACCGCACAGCCACAAAACCACAAACACCCCGCCCCACGACGACACCCACAGCAGCCCGCACTGCCTACACACCTACACACAGCCGGCCTGCTCGCTACACCCCACCCTTTCCTACAACCCTGGCCCTCCCACACCGCCTCCCTCCCTGACACCCTCGCTCCCTCACGCACCCACAACCCACCCTCCCCTTTGCCCACCCCACACTGCTCTGCTCACCCTTGAAATCCACGCACAACCCATTCCCACACTAACACTCACTGCACTTGCAGCACCCGGCACTCCCACCCAGGGCTCTCGGAACGCTTTCCCGGGCCCCTTCACCCAGCCCCGTCTCTCCATTCTCGCATCCAAGCTGCCCAAAACCCCGGGCCAGCGGGCCCAGGTGGCCCACACCTGTCATCCCAATCTTTGGGCGTCCCACACCCGATCATCCCGCTGCGCCCGCCACGCACGCCTGCCTGTCTCCGCCCATTCCTCACTCCCTGTGCCCAAGGGCAACACACAACCTGCACCCCAACGGCGGGGCTGCAGCGCCCACACACACTGCACCGGGCTCCCGGACCCCCTCCCCGAACCCGCACTAGCGCCACAGGCTCTGGCCCAGTCGCCCCGCATGGACCGACTCCACCTTGCAAGGAGACCCTCGCAGGAGAGGTCTGGGCCCGGGCCGGACTGCTGGCCGAGTCTGCACCTTCGCTACCACTGTCCAGGCCTCCACGGCTGCAAGCCCCAGCGCACCAAGACCTACCTACCGAAGGAGAGTCCCTGCATCCATTCCCTAGGTGGGGCCGTGCCTCAGCCCGCGGGTGGTCACCTCCTACCACGATGACACGTCCCTCTTGGCCAAACGCCAAGGAACTGTTGATACCTTCTGGGCCCACGCACGTGTTGACAAGTGTGCATATTCACCCGTCCGCCTGTCCGTCCGTCCTTCTGTCCGTCTGTCCTTCTGTCCGTCTGTCCCTCCGTCCATCAGTTCCTTCCTTCCTTCCTTCCTTCCTTCCTTCCTTCCTTCCTTGGTTCATCCTGTTTACTGTCATCATGACTAGGGTTCAGGTAGAGGATTTGAAGCCAGGGCCATCTTACTTCTGAATTCCAAACCCATCTCCACCCTCCCTATTGGATGTTTCCCTTTTGGATGGCAATGTAGAAGCACCAGGGCCTGGCAGGGGAGCGTCCAGTCAGCCAGCCAGCCCGCGCGCCCGCCCTCCCCTTCAGGTGTCTTCTTGGGGCAAGTGACAAGTCTCTGACTCTGCAAACCACCCAAATTCACTTTCAGGAAGTCCCTCTGGGATGTGTATGGTGTAGGTGTGTCTGAGTGTGTGTGTGTGTGTGTGTGTGTGTGTGTGTGTGTGTGTTGGGTGCTGTGGGAAAGCACGGGTCATTTGGAAACCTTGGAAGGTCTCCTCACCCTTCGCCAGGTTCGGGCTCAGTTGCTGAGAGCGGTCAGGAGCCAGCGTGGCTTCCTGTGCTGTCAGCCTCTCTCCTGCTGCCATTCCAGGCCTGCTGCTGCAACTGGCCAGGCTCCCAGGGATTCCGCTGAAGCCAAGCACCCCATGAAGTCGTGTTCCCAAGGCCATTCAGTTCCAAGAGAGCCCCCTGTCTGAGTGCTCTCAGGCACGGGAAGGCACCTTGGTGGTTAGAAATTGGGCGAGGGGCGGTGGAAGCTTGCAGCCCAGTGAAGATGGTCCCTAACCAACAGGAAATGATCCAAAGGTTTCTCGGGGATCGTGTGGGGCATCACCTGTGTACCCGCTCACTGACCCCACCAGCTCCAGCCGGGACTGTCAACAGCGGAGAGAATCAGCCAGGGACAGCCGGGCCTCCTGCATGCATCTCCCTTGTGAAAGCAAGAGAGAAGGCGGTCGTGGAGGTGTGGGGGCTAAGACCCAGAGAGAGACAGACACACAGATAAACACACACACGAACACACACACACACACACACACACACACACACACGGTTTGGATGACAACCGAGTGTTTCATGTAGGCAGTTGAAAGGCAACTATTCCGCTGGCTGTGACAATGCAGAGGGCTGGGGTCGGCCGGTCGCTGTTTGTGGGTGTGTGCAAGCTGGGCAGTGGACTCTCCTTGCCAGGAACTGTCCTGGTGCGGCCCCTGTGCCCCCGGGCGCCGGATGCCAGCCCCTGGACGCTGTGCGTGTGCTCCCTGGGCGCTTGCGGACAGTTGCTTTGAGCGCGGGGGAGCGGGTGGACGGTGTGGTTTGGGGCCTGGCTCCTGGGGTGCAGCAGGGCCGGGGCCAGGTGGTGGTGGCGCGTGGCAGGTGTCGGGACCGGATTCCCTGTTGCGGGGGACTGGTGTTGCGGCGCGTGGCGAGTGTAGTAGCGGGCGTGTGTGGCGTTGGGGCATCGGAGGCAGCGTGGAGCGAAGGGGCCCCAGGGTGGTTGCTGTGTGAGCTGTGTGTGTGAGTGAGTGAGTGAGGGAGGCAGTGTGTGGTGAGTGTGTGTGTGTGTGTGTGTGTGTGTGTATATTTTTGGGTGCTTTAGTGTGAGTGAGGCGTGTGAGTGTGTGTGTGAGTGTGTTGTGTAGGTGTTTGTGCAGTGGAGTAGGCAGGCAGGCAGGCAGGCCGGCGTTGGGTCGGGTGCGAGTGTGAGCGTGGTCGTTAGGTGGCGGTGTGTGTGTTGTGTGTGTGGCTGGGCGTCGGTGGTGTGTGTTTGCGCAGGCGCGAGCGGGCGGGCGGGCGGGCGGGCGGGCGGGCGGGCGGGCGGAGCGAGCGAGGGAGGTGGAGGGCGTGTCGCCTTGAAGAGCGCGATTGGAAGGCTGAGCGAGCGGCTTGGCGTGGTGGCGCACGCCTGTAATCCTAGCGCTTGGGAGGCTGAGACAGGAGGATCGAGGCCAGCGAAGACCTTCAGCAACTTAGTGAGACCCTTTTTGCCACCGCCGCCTCCGAACCGCGCCCTTTTGCCTCCCTCACACCCACACACAACTTCACGATCGCCGCTGCCACGCACACTCGCACACTACACGCTCACACACCGCACAGCCACAAAACCACAAACACCCCGCCCCACGACGACACCCACAGCAGCCCGCACTGCCTACACACCTACACACAGCCGGCCTGCTCGCTACACCCCACCCTTTCCTACAACCCTGGCCCTCCCACACCGCCTCCCTCCCTGACACCCTCGCTCCCTCACGCACCCACAACCCACCCTCCCCTTTGCCCACCCCACACTGCTCTGCTCACCCTTGAAATCCACGCACAACCCATTCCCACACTAACACTCACTGCACTTGCAGCACCCGGCACTCCCACCCAGGGCTCTCGGAACGCTTTCCCGGGCCCCTTCACCCAGCCCCGTCTCTCCATTCTCACATCCAAGCTGCCCAAAACCCCGGGCCAGCGGGCCCAGGTGGCCCACACCTGTCATCCCAATCTTTGGGCGTCCCACACCCGATCATCCCGCTGCGCCCGCCACGCACGCCTGCCTGTCTCCGCCCATTCCTCACTCCCTGTGCCCAAGGGCAACACACAACCTGCACCCCAACGGCGGGGCTGCAGCGCCCACACACACTGCACCGGGCTCCCGGACCCCCTCCCCGAACCCGCACTAGCGCCACAGGCTCTGGCCCAGTCGCCCCGCATGGACCGACTCCACCTTGCAAGGAGACCCTCGCAGGAGAGGTCTGGGCCCGGGCCGGACTGCTGGCCGAGTCTGCACCTTCGCTACCACTGTCCAGGCCTCCACGGCTGCAAGCCCCAGCGCACCAAGACCTACCTACCGAAGGAGAGTCCCTGCATCCATTCCCTAGGTGGGGCCGTGCCTCAGCCCGCGGGTGGTCACCTCCTACCACGATGACACGTCCCTCTTGGCCAAACGCCAAGGAACTGTTGATACCTTCTGGGCCCACGCACGTGTTGACAAGTGTGCATATTCACCCGTCCGCCTGTCCGTCCGTCCTTCTGTCCGTCTGTCCTTCTGTCCGTCTGTCCCTCCGTCCATCAGTTCCTTCCTTCCTTCCTTCCTTCCTTCCTTCCTTCCTTCCTTCCTTGGTTCATCCTGTTTACTGTCATCATGACTAGGGTTCAGGTAGAGGATTTGAAGCCAGGGCCATCTTACTTCTGAATTCCAAACCCATCTCCACCCTCCCTATTGGATGTTTCCCTTTTGGATGGCAATGTAGAAGCACCAGGGCCTGGCAGGGGAGCGTCCAGTCAGCCAGCCAGCCCGCGCGCCCGCCCTCCCCTTCAGGTGTCTTCTTGGGGCAAGTGACAAGTCTCTGACTCTGCAAACCACCCAAATTCACTTTCAGGAAGTCCCTCTGGGATGTGTATGGTGTAGGTGTGTCTGAGTGTGTGTGTGTGTGTGTGTGTGTGTGTGTGTTGGGTGCTGTGGGAAAGCACGGGTCATTTGGAAACCTTGGAAGGTCTCCTCACCCTTCGCCAGGTTCGGGCTCAGTTGCTGAGAGCGGTCAGGAGCCAGCGTGGCTTCCTGTGCTGTCAGCCTCTCTCCTGCTGCCATTCCAGGCCTGCTGCTGCAACTGGCCAGGCTCCCAGGGATTCCGCTGAAGCCAAGCACCCCATGAAGTCGTGTTCCCAAGGCCATTCAGTTCCAAGAGAGCCCCCTGTCTGAGTGCTCTCAGGCACGGGAAGGCACCTTGGTGGTTAGGGATTGGGCGAGGGGCGGTGGAAGCTTGCAGCCCAGTGAAGATGGTCCCTAACCAACAGGAAATGATCCAAAGGTTTCTCGGGGATCGTGTGGGGCATCACCTGTGTACCCGCTCACTGACCCCACCAGCTCCAGCCGGGACTGTCAACAGCGGAGAGAATCAGCCAGGGACAGCCGGGCCTCCTGCATGCATCTCCCTTGTGAAAGCAAGAGAGAAGGCGGTCGTGGAGGTGTGGGGGCTAAGACCCAGAGAGAGACAGACACACAGATAAACACACACACGAACACACACACACACACACACACACACACACACACACACGGTTTGGATGACAACCGAGTGTTTCATGTAGGCAGTTGAAAGGCAACTATTCCGCTGGCTGTGACAATGCAGAGGGCTGGGGTCGGCCGGTCGCTGTTTGTGGGTGTGTGCAAGCTGGGCAGTGGACTCTCCTTGCCAGGAACTGTCCTGGTGCGGCCCCTGTGCCCCCGGGCGCCGGATGCCAGCCCCTGGACGCTGTGCGTGTGCTCCCTGGGCGCTTGCGGACAGTTGCTTTGAGCGCGGGGGAGCGGGTGGACGGTGTGGTTTGGGGCCTGGCTCCTGGGGTGCAGCAGGGCCGGGGCCAGGTGGTGGTGGCGCGTGGCAGGTGTCGGGACCGGATTCCCTGTTGCGGGGGACTGGTGTTGCGGCGCGTGGCGAGTGTAGTAGCGGGCGTGTGTGGCGTTGGGGCATCGGAGGCAGCGTGGAGCGAAGGGGCCCCAGGGTGGTTGCTGTGTGAGCTGTGTGTGTGAGTGAGTGAGTGAGGGAGGCAGTGTGTGGTGAGTGTGTGTGTGTGTGTGTGTGTGTGTGTATATTTTTGGGTGCTTTAGTGTGAGTGAGGCGTGTGAGTGTGTGTGTGAGTGTGTTGTGTGGGTGTTTGTGCAGTGGAGTGGGCAGGCAGGCAGGCAGGCAGGCAGGCCGGCGTTGGGTCGGGTGCGAGTGTGAGCGTGGTCGTTAGGTGGCGGTGTGTGTGTTGTGTGTGTGGCTGGGCGTCGGTGGTGTGTGTTTGCGCAGGCGCGAGCGGGCGGGCGGGCGGGCGGGCGGGCGGGCGGAGCGAGCGAGGGAGGTGGAGGGCGTGTCGCCTTGAAGAGCGCGATTGGAAGGCTGAGCGAGCGGCTTGGCGTGGTGGCGCACGCCTGTAATCCTAGCGCTTGGGAGGCTGAGACAGGAGGATCGAGGCCAGCGAAGACCTTCAGCAACTTAGTGAGACCCTTTTTGCCACCGCCGCCTCCGAACCGCGCCCTTTTGCCTCCCTCACACCCACACACAACTTCACGATCGCCGCTGCCACGCACACTCGCACACTACACGCTCACACACCGCACAGCCACAAAACCACAAACACCCCGCCCCACGACGACACCCACAGCAGCCCGCACTGCCTACACACCTACACACAGCCGGCCTGCTCGCTACACCCCACCCTTTCCTACAACCCTGGCCCTCCCACACCGCCTCCCTCCCTGACACCCTCGCTCCCTCACGCACCCACAACCCACCCTCCCCTTTGCCCACCCCACACTGCTCTGCTCACCCTTGAAATCCACGCACAACCCATTCCCACACTAACACTCACTGCACTTGCAGCACCCGGCACTCCCACCCAGGGCTCTCGGAACGCTTTCCCGGGCCCCTTCACCCAGCCCCGTCTCTCCATTCTCACATCCAAGCTGCCCAAAACCCCGGGCCAGCGGGCCCAGGTGGCCCACACCTGTCATCCCAATCTTTGGGCGTCCCACACCCGATCATCCCGCTGCGCCCGCCACGCACGCCTGCCTGTCTCCGCCCATTCCTCACTCCCTGTGCCCAAGGGCAACACACAACCTGCACCCCAACGGCGGGGCTGCAGCGCCCACACACACTGCACCGGGCTCCCGGACCCCCTCCCCGAACCCGCACTAGCGCCACAGGCTCTGGCCCAGTCGCCCCGCATGGACCGACTCCACCTTGCAAGGAGACCCTCGCAGGAGAGGTCTGGGCCCGGGCCGGACTGCTGGCCGAGTCTGCACCTTCGCTACCACTGTCCAGGCCTCCACGGCTGCAAGCCCCAGCGCACCAAGACCTACCTACCGAAGGAGAGTCCCTGCATCCATTCCCTAGGTGGGGCCGTGCCTCAGCCCGCGGGTGGTCACCTCCTACCACGATGACACGTCCCTCTTGGCCAAACGCCAAGGAACTGTTGATACCTTCTGGGCCCACGCACGTGTTGACAAGTGTGCATATTCACCCGTCCGCCTGTCCGTCCGTCCTTCTGTCCGTCTGTCCTTCTGTCCGTCTGTCCCTCCGTCCATCAGTTCCTTCCTTCCTTCCTTCCTTCCTTCCTTCCTTCCTTCCTTCCTTCCTTGGTTCATCCTGTTTACTGTCATCATGACTAGGGTTCAGGTAGAGGATTTGAAGCCAGGGCCATCTTACTTCTGAATTCCAAACCCATCTCCACCCTCCCTATTGGATGTTTCCCTTTTGGATGGCAATGTAGAAGCACCAGGGCCTGGCAGGGGAGCGTCCAGTCAGCCAGCCAGCCCGCGCGCCCGCCCTCCCCTTCAGGTGTCTTCTTGGGGCAAGTGACAAGTCTCTGACTCTGCAAACCACCCAAATTCACTTTCAGGAAGTCCCTCTGGGATGTGTATGGTGTAGGTGTGTCTGAGTGTGTGTGTGTGTGTGTGTGTGTGTGTGTGTGTGTTGGGTGCTGTGGGAAAGCACGGGTCATTTGGAAACCTTGGAAGGTCTCCTCACCCTTCGCCAGGTTCGGGCTCAGTTGCTGAGAGCGGTGTCAGGAGCCAGCGTGGCTTCCTGTGCTGTCAGCCTCTCTCCTGCTGCCATTCCAGGCCTGCTGCTGCAACTGGCCAGGCTCCCAGGGATTCCGCTGAAGCCAAGCACCCCATGAAGTCGTGTTCCCAAGGCCATTCAGTTCCAAGAGAGCCCCCTGTCTGAGTGCTCTCAGGCACGGGAAGGCACCTTGGTGGTTAGGGATCGGGCGAGGGGCGGTGGAAGCTTGCAGCCCAGTGAAGATGGTCCCTAACCAACAGGAAATGATCCAAAGGTTTCTCGGGGATCGTGTGGGGCATCACCTGTGTACCCGCTCACTGACCCCACCAGCTCCAGCCGGGACTGTCAACAGCGGAGAGAATCAGCCAGGGACAGCCGGGCCTCCTGCATGCATCTCCCTTGTGAAAGCAAGAGAGAAGGCGGTCGTGGAGGTGTGGGGGCTAAGACCCAGAGAGAGACAGACACACAGATAAACACACACACGAACACACACACACACACACACACACACACACACACACGGTTTGGATGACAACCGAGTGTTTCATGTAGGCAGTTGAAAGGCAACTATTCCGCTGGCTGTGACAATGCAGAGGGCTGGGGTCGGCCGGTCGCTGTTTGTGGGTGTGTGCAAGCTGGGCAGTGGACTCTCCTTGCCAGGAACTGTCCTGGTGCGGCCCCTGTGCCCCCGGGCGCCGGATGCCAGCCCCTGGACGCTGTGCGTGTGCTCCCTGGGCGCTTGCGGACAGTTGCTTTGAGCGCGGGGGAGCGGGTGGACGGTGTGGTTTGGGGCCTGGCTCCTGGGGTGCAGCAGGGCCGGGGCCAGGTGGTGGTGGCGCGTGGCAGGTGTCGGGACCGGATTCCCTGTTGCGGGGGACTGGTGTTGCGGCGCGTGGCGAGTGTAGTAGCGGGCGTGTGTGGCGTTGGGGCATCGGAGGCAGCGTGGAGCGAAGGGGCCCCAGGGTGGTTGCTGTGTGAGCTGTGTGTGTGAGTGAGTGAGTGAGGGAGGCAGTGTGTGGTGAGTGTGTGTGTGTGTGTGTGTGTGTATATTTTTGGGTGCTTTAGTGTGAGTGAGGCGTGTGAGTGTGTGTGTGAGTGTGTTGTGTGGGTGTTTGTGCAGTGGAGTGGGCAGGCAGGCAGGCAGGCAGGCAGGCCGGCGTTGGGTCGGGTGCGAGTGTGAGCGTGGTCGTTAGGTGGCGGTGTGTGTGTTGTGTGTGTGGCTGGGCGTCGGTGGTGTGTGTTTGCGCAGGCGCGAGCGGGCGGGCGGGCGGGCGGGCGGGCGGGCGGGCGGGCGGGCGGAGCGAGCGAGGGAGGTGGAGGGCGTGTCGCCTTGAAGAGCGCGATTGGAAGGCTGAGCGAGCGGCTTGGCGTGGTGGCGCACGCCTGTAATCCTAGCGCTTGGGAGGCTGAGACAGGAGGATCGAGGCCAGCGAAGACCTTCAGCAACTTAGTGAGACCCTTTTTGCCACCGCCGCCTCCGAACCGCGCCCTTTTGCCTCCCTCACACCCACACACAACTTCACGATCGCCGCTGCCACGCACACTCGCACACTACACGCTCACACACCGCACAGCCACAAAACCACAAACACCCCGCCCCACGACGACACCCACAGCAGCCCGCACTGCCTACACACCTACACACAGCCGGCCTGCTCGCTACACCCCACCCTTTCCTACAACCCTGGCCCTCCCACACCG
Organism: Muscardinus avellanarius; assembly: GCF_963383645.1. Classification (NCBI taxonomy): domain Eukaryota; kingdom Metazoa; phylum Chordata; class Mammalia; order Rodentia; family Gliridae; genus Muscardinus; species Muscardinus avellanarius. Next base: position 88,079,647 of record NC_137800.1, on the reverse strand, counting down.
CCTCCCTCCCTGACACCCTCGCTCCCTCACGCACCCACAACCCACCCTCCCCTTTGCCCACCCCACACTGCTCTGCTCACCCTTGAAATCCACGCACAACCCATTCCCACACTAACACTCACTGCACTTGCAGCACCCGGCACTCCCACCCAGGGCTCTCGGAACGCTTTCCCGGGCCCCTTCACCCAGCCCCGTCTCTCCATTCTCACATCCAAGCTGCCCAAAACCCCGGGCCAGCGGGCCCAGGTGGCCCACACCTGTCATCCCAATCTTTGGGCGTCCCACACCCGATCATCCCGCTGCGCCCGCCACGCACGCCTGCCTGTCTCCGCCCATTCCTCACTCCCTGTGCCCAAGGGCAACACACAACCTGCACCCCAACGGCGGGGCTGCAGCGCCCACACACACTGCACCGGGCTCCCGGACCCCCTCCCCGAACCCGCACTAGCGCCACAGGCTCTGGCCCAGTCGCCCCGCATGGACCGACTCCACCTTGCAAGGAGACCCTCGCAGGAGAGGTCTGGGCCCGGGCCGGACTGCTGGCCGAGTCTGCACCTTCGCTACCACTGTCCAGGCCTCCACGGCTGCAAGCCCCAGCGCACCAAGACCTACCTACCGAAGGAGAGTCCCTGCATCCATTCCCTAGGTGGGGCCGTGCCTCAGCCCGCGGGTGGTCACCTCCTACCACGATGACACGTCCCTCTTGGCCAAACGCCAAGGAACTGTTGATACCTTCTGGGCCCACGCACGTGTTGACAAGTGTGCATATTCACCCGTCCGCCTGTCCGTCCGTCCTTCTGTCCGTCTGTCCTTCTGTCCGTCTGTCCCTCCGTCCATCAGTTCCTTCCTTCCTTCCTTCCTTCCTTCCTTCCTTCCTTCCTTGGTTCATCCTGTTTACTGTCATCATGACTAGGGTTCAGGTAGAGGATTTGAAGCCAGGGCCATCTTACTTCTGAATTCCAAACCCATCTCCACCCTCCCTATTGGATGTTTCCCTTTTGGATGGCAATGTAGAAGCACCAGGGCCTGGCAGGGGAGCGTCCAGTCAGCCAGCCAGCCCGCGCGCCCGCCCTCCCCTTCAGGTGTCTTCTTGGGGCAAGTGACAAGTCTCTGACTCTGCAAACCACCCAAATTCACTTTCAGGAAGTCCCTCTGGGATGTGTATGGTGTAGGTGTGTCTGAGTGTGTGTGTGTGTGTGTGTGTGTGTGTGTGTGTTGGGTGCTGTGGGAAGGAAAGCACGGGTCATTTGGAAACCTTGGAAGGTCTCCTCACCCTTCGCCAGGTTCGGGCTCAGTTGCTGAGAGCGGTCAGGAGCCAGCGTGGCTTCCTGTGCTGTCAGCCTCTCTCCTGCTGCCATTCCAGGCCTGCTGCTGCAACTGGCCAGGCTCCCAGGGATTCCGCTGAAGCCAAGCACCCCATGAAGTCGTGTTCCCAAGGCCATTCAGTTCCAAGAGAGCCCCCTGTCTGAGTGCTCTCAGGCACGGGAAGGCACCTTGGTGGTTAGGGATTGGGCGAGGGGCGGTGGAAGCTTGCAGCCCAGTGAAGATGGTCCCTAACCAACAGGAAATGATCCAAAGGTTTCTCGGGGATCGTGTGGGGCATCACCTGTGTACCCGCTCACTGACCCCACCAGCTCCAGCCGGGACTGTCAACAGCGGAGAGAATCAGCCAGGGACAGCCGGGCCTCCTGCATGCATCTCCCTTGTGAAAGCAAGAGAGAAGGCGGTCGTGGAGGTGTGGGGGCTAAGACCCAGAGAGAGACAGACACACAGATAAACACACACACGAACACACACACACACACACACACACACACACACACACACACACACGGTTTGGATGACAACCGAGTGTTTCATGTAGGCAGTTGAAAGGCAACTATTCCGCTGGCTGTGACAATGCAGAGGGCTGGGGTCGGCCGGTCGCTGTTTGTGGGTGTGTGCAAGCTGGGCAGTGGACTCTCCTTGCCAGGAACTGTCCTGGTGCGGCCCCTGTGCCCCCGGGCGCCGGATGCCAGCCCCTGGACGCTGTGCGTGTGCTCCCTGGGCGCTTGCGGACAGTTGCTTTGAGCGCGGGGGAGCGGGTGGACGGTGTGGTTTGGGGCCTGGCTCCTGGGGTGCAGCAGGGCCGGGGCCAGGTGGTGGTGGCGCGTGGCAGGTGTCGGGACCGGATTCCCTGTTGCGGGGGACTGGTGTTGCGGCGCGTGGCGAGTGTAGTAGCGGGCGTGTGTGGCGTTGGGGCATCGGAGGCAGCGTGGAGCGAAGGGGCCCCAGGGTGGTTGCTGTGTGAGCTGTGTGTGTGAGTGAGTGAGTGAGGGAGGCAGTGTGTGGTGAGTGTGTGTGTGTGTGTGTGTGTGTGTATATTTTTGGGTGCTTTAGTGTGAGTGAGGCGTGTGAGTGTGTGTGTGAGTGTGTTGTGTGGGTGTTTGTGCAGTGGAGTGGGCAGGCAGGCAGGCAGGCAGGCAGGCCGGCGTTGGGTCGGGTGCGAGTGTGAGCGTGGTCGTTAGGTGGCGGTGTGTGTGTTGTGTGTGTGGCTGGGCGTCGGTGGTGTGTGTTTGCGCAGGCGCGAGCGGGCGGGCGGGCGGGCGGGCGGGCGGGCGGGCGGAGCGAGCGAGGGAGGTGGAGGGCGTGTCGCCTTGAAGAGCGCGATTGGAAGGCTGAGCGAGCGGCTTGGCGTGGTGGCGCACGCCTGTAATCCTAGCGCTTGGGAGGCTGAGACAGGAGGATCGAGGCCAGCGAAGACCTTCAGCAACTTAGTGAGACCCTTTTTGCCACCGCCGCCTCCGAACCGCGCCCTTTTGCCTCCCTCACACCCACACACAACTTCACGATCGCCGCTGCCACGCACACTCGCACACTACACGCTCACACACCGCACAGCCACAAAACCACAAACACCCCGCCCCACGACGACACCCACAGCAGCCCGCACTGCCTACACACCTACACACAGCCGGCCTGCTCGCTACACCCCACCCTTTCCTACAACCCTGGCCCTCCCACACCGCCTCCCTCCCTGACACCCTCGCTCCCTCACGCACCCACAACCCACCCTCCCCTTTGCCCACCCCACACTGCTCTGCTCACCCTTGAAATCCACGCACAACCCATTCCCACACTAACACTCACTGCACTTGCAGCACCCGGCACTCCCACCCAGGGCTCTCGGAACGCTTTCCCGGGCCCCTTCACCCAGCCCCGTCTCTCCATTCTCACATCCAAGCTGCCCAAAACCCCGGGCCAGCGGGCCCAGGTGGCCCACACCTGTCATCCCAATCTTTGGGCGTCCCACACCCGATCATCCCGCTGCGCCCGCCACGCACGCCTGCCTGTCTCCGCCCATTCCTCACTCCCTGTGCCCAAGGGCAACACACAACCTGCACCCCAACGGCGGGGCTGCAGCGCCCACACACACTGCACCGGGCTCCCGGACCCCCTCCCCGAACCCGCACTAGCGCCACAGGCTCTGGCCCAGTCGCCCCGCATGGACCGACTCCACCTTGCAAGGAGACCCTCGCAGGAGAGGTCTGGGCCCGGGCCGGACTGCTGGCCGAGTCTGCACCTTCGCTACCACTGTCCAGGCCTCCACGGCTGCAAGCCCCAGCGCACCAAGACCTACCTACCGAAGGAGAGTCCCTGCATCCATTCCCTAGGTGGGGCCGTGCCTCAGCCCGCGGGTGGTCACCTCCTACCACGATGACACGTCCCTCTTGGCCAAACGCCAAGGAACTGTTGATACCTTCTGGGCCCACGCACGTGTTGACAAGTGTGCATATTCACCCGTCCGCCTGTCCGTCCGTCCTTCTGTCCGTCTGTCCTTCTGTCCGTCTGTCCCTCCGTCCATCAGTTCCTTCCTTCCTTCCTTCCTTCCTTCCTTCCTTCCTTCCTTGGTTCATCCTGTTTACTGTCATCATGACTAGGGTTCAGGTAGAGGATTTGAAGCCAGGGCCATCTTACTTCTGAATTCCAAACCCATCTCCACCCTCCCTATTGGATGTTTCCCTTTTGGATGGCAATGTAGAAGCACCAGGGCCTGGCAGGGGAGCGTCCAGTCAGCCAGCCAGCCCGCGCGCCCGCCCTCCCCTTCAGGTGTCTTCTTGGGGCAAGTGACAAGTCTCTGACTCTGCAAACCACCCAAATTCACTTTCAGGAAGTCCCTCTGGGATGTGTATGGTGTAGGTGTGTCTGAGTGTGTGTGTGTGTGTGTGTGTGTGTGTGTGTGTGTTGGGTGCTGTGGGAAAGCACGGGTCATTTGGAAACCTTGGAAGGTCTCCTCACCCTTCGCCAGGTTCGGGCTCAGTTGCTGAGAGCGGTCAGGAGCCAGCGTGGCTTCCTGTGCTGTCAGCCTCTCTCCTGCTGCCATTCCAGGCCTGCTGCTGCAACTGGCCAGGCTCCCAGGGATTCCGCTGAAGCCAAGCACCCCATGAAGTCGTGTTCCCAAGGCCATTCAGTTCCAAGAGAGCCCCCTGTCTGAGTGCTCTCAGGCACGGGAAGGCACCTTGGTGGTTAGGGATTGGGCGAGGGGCGGTGGAAGCTTGCAGCCCAGTGAAGATGGTCCCTAACCAACAGGAAATGATCCAAAGGTTTCTCGGGGATCGTGTGGGGCATCACCTGTGTACCCGCTCACTGACCCCACCAGCTCCAGCCGGGACTGTCAACAGCGGAGAGAATCAGCCAGGGACAGCCGGGCCTCCTGCATGCATCTCCCTTGTGAAAGCAAGAGAGAAGGCGGTCGTGGAGGTGTGGGGGCTAAGACCCAGAGAGAGACAGACACACAGATAAACACACACACGAACACACACACACACACACACACACACACACACACACGGTTTGGATGACAACCGAGTGTTTCATGTAGGCAGTTGAAAGGCAACTATTCCGCTGGCTGTGACAATGCAGAGGGCTGGGGTCGGCCGGTCGCTGTTTGTGGGTGTGTGCAAGCTGGGCAGTGGACTCTCCTTGCCAGGAACTGTCCTGGTGCGGCCCCTGTGCCCCCGGGCGCCGGATGCCAGCCCCTGGACGCTGTGCGTGTGCTCCCTGGGCGCTTGCGGACAGTTGCTTTGAGCGCGGGGGAGCGGGTGGACGGTGTGGTTTGGGGCCTGGCTCCTGGGGTGCAGCAGGGCCGGGGCCAGGTGGTGGTGGCGCGTGGCAGGTGTCGGGACCGGATTCCCTGTTGCGGGGGACTGGTGTTGCGGCGCGTGGCGAGTGTAGTAGCGGGCGTGTGTGGCGTTGGGGCATCGGAGGCAGCGTGGAGCGAAGGGGCCCCAGGGTGGTTGCTGTGTGAGCTGTGTGTGTGAGTGAGTGAGTGAGGGAGGCAGTGTGTGGTGAGTGTGTGTGTGTGTGTGTATATTTTTGGGTGCTTTAGTGTGAGTGAGGCGTGTGAGTGTGTGTGTGAGTGTGTTGTGTAGGTGTTTGTGCAGTGGAGTAGGCAGGCAGGCAGGCAGGCCGGCGTTGGGTCGGGTGCGAGTGTGAGCGTGGTCGTTAGGTGGCGGTGTGTGTGTTGTGTGTGTGGCTGGGCGTCGGTGGTGTGTGTTTGCGCAGGCGCGAGCGGGCGGTCGGGCGTGCGGGCGGGCGGGCGGAGCGAGCGAGGGAGGTGGAGGGCGTGTCGCCTTGAAGAGCGCGATTGGAAGGCTGAGCGAGCGGCTTGGCGTGGTGGCGCACGCCTGTAATCCTAGCGCTTGGGAGGCTGAGACAGGAGGATCGAGGCCAGCGAAGACCTTCAGCAACTTAGTGAGACCCTTTTTGCCACCGCCGCCTCCGAACCGCGCCCTTTTGCCTCCCTCACACCCACACACAACTTCACGATCGCCGCTGCCACGCACACTCGCACACTACACGCTCACACACCGCACAGCCACAAAACCACAAACACCCCGCCCCACGACGACACCCACAGCAGCCCGCACTGCCTACACACCTACACACCTACACACAGCCGGCCTGCTCGCTACACCCCACCCTTTCCTACAACCCTGGCCCTCCCACACCGCCTCCCTCCCTGACACCCTCGCTCTCTCACGCACCCACAACCCACCCTCCCCTTTGCCCACCCCACACTGCTCTGCTCACCCTTGAAATCCACGCACAACCCATTCCCACACTAACACTCACTGCACTTGCAGCACCCGGCACTCCCACCCAGGGCTCTCGGAACGCTTTCCCGGGCCCCTTCACCCAGCCCCGTCTCTCCATTCTCGCATCCAAGCTGCCCAAAACCCCGGGCCAGCGGGCCCAGGTGGCCCACACCTGTCATCCCAATCTTTGGGCGTCCCACACCCGATCATCCCGCTGCGCCCGCCACGCACGCCTGCCTGTCTCCGCCCATTCCTCACTCCCTGTGCCCAAGGGCAACACACAACCTGCACCCCAACGGCGGGGCTGCAGCGCCCACACACACTGCACCGGGCTCCCGGACCCCCTCCCCGAACCCGCACTAGCGCCACAGGCTCTGGCCCAGTCGCCCCGCATGGACCGACTCCACCTTGCAAGGAGACCCTCGCAGGAGAGGTCTGGGCCCGGGCCGGACTGCTGGCCGAGTCTGCACCTTCGCTACCACTGTCCAGGCCTCCGCGGTTGCAAGCCCCAGCGCACCAAGACCTACCTACCGAAGGAGAGTCCCTGCATCCATTCCCTAGGTGGGGCCGTGCCTCAGCCCGCGGGTGGTCACCTCCTACCACGATGACACGTCCCTCTTGGCCAAACGCCAAGGAACTGTTGATACCTTCTGGGCGCACGCACGTGTTGACAAGTGTGCATATTCACCCGTCCGCCTGTCCGTCCGTCCTTCTGTCCGTCTGTCCCTCCGTCCATCAGTTCCTTCCTTCCTTCCTTCCTTCCTTCCTTCCTTCCTTCCTTGGTTCATCCTGTTTACTGTCATCATGACTAGGGTTCAGGTAGAGGATTTGAAGCCAGGGCCATCTTACTTCTGAATTCCAAACCCATCTCCACCCTCCCTATTGGATGTTTCCCTTTTGGATGGCAATGTAGAAGCACCAGGGCCTGGCAGGGGAGCGTCCAGTCAGCCAGCCAGCCCGCGCGCCCGCCCTCCCCTTCAGGTGTCTTCTTGGGGCAAGTGACAAGTCTCTGACTCTGCAAACCACCCAAATTCAGCTTTCAGGAAGTCCCTCTGGGATGTGTATGGTGTAGGTGTGTCTGAGTGTGTGTGTGTGTGTGTGTGTGTGTGTGTGTTGGGTGCTGTGGGAAAGCACGGGTCATTTGGAAACCTTGGAAGGTCTCCTCACCCTTCGCCAGGTTCGGGCTCAGTTGCTGAGAGCGGTCAGGAGCCAGCGTGGCTTCCTGTGCTGTCAGCCTCTCTCCTGCTGCCATTCCAGGCCTGCTGCTGCAACTGGCCAGGCTCCCAGGGATTCCGCTGAAGCCAAGCACCCCATGAAGTCGTGTTCCCAAGGCCATTCAGTTCCAAGAGAGCCCCCTGTCTGAGTGCTCTCAGGCACGGGAAGGCACCTTGGTGGTTAGGGATCGGGCGAGGGGCGGTGGAAGCTTGCAGCCCAGTGAAGATGGTCCCTAACCAACAGGAAATGATCCAAAGGTTTCTCGGGGATCGTGTGGGGCATCACCTGTGTACCCGCTCACTGACCCCACCAGCTCCAGCCGGGACTGTCAACAGCGGAGAGAATCAGCCAGGGACAGCCGGGCCTCCTGCATGCATCTCCCTTGTGAAAGCAAGAGAGAAGGCGGTCGTGGAGGTGTGGGGGCTAAGACCCAGAGAGAGACAGACACACAGATAAACACACACACGAACACACACACACACACACACAAACACACACACACACACACACACACACGGTTTGGATGACAACCGAGTGTTTCATGTAGGCAGTTGAAAGGCAACTATTCCGCTGGCTGTGACAATGCAGAGGGCTGGGGTCGGCCGGTCGCTGTTTGTGGGTGTGTGCAAGCTGGGCAGTGGACTCTCCTTGCCAGGAACTGTCCTGGTGCGGCCCCTGTGCCCCCGGGCGCCGGATGCCAGCCCCTGGACGCTGTGCGTGTGCTCCCTGGGCGCTTGCGGACAGTTGCTTTGAGCGCGGGGGAGCGGGTGGACGGTGTGGTTTGGGGCCTGGCTCCTGGGGTGCAGCAGGGCCGGGGCCAGGTGGTGGTGGCGCGTGGCAGGTGTCGGGACCGGATTCCCTGTTGCGGGGGACTGGTGTTGCGGCGCGTGGCGAGTGTAGTAGCGGGCGTGTGTGGCGTTGGGGCATCGGAGGCAGCGTGGAGCGAAGGGGCCCCAGGGTGGTTGCTGTGTGAGCTGTGTGTGTGAGTGAGTGAGTGAGGGAGGCAGTGTGTGGTGAGTGTGTGTGTGTGTGTGTGTGTGTATATTTTTGGGTGCTTTAGTGTGAGTGAGGCGTGTGAGTGTGTGTGTGAGTGTGTTGTGTGGGTGTTTGTGCAGTGGAGTGGGCAGGCAGGCAGGCAGGCAGGCAGGCAGGCAGGCCGGCGTTGGGTCGGGTGCGAGTGTGAGCGTGGTCGTTAGGTGGCGGTGTGTGTGTTGTGTGTGTGGCTGGGCGTCGGTGGTGTGTGTTTGCGCAGGCGCGAGCGGGCGGGCGGGCAGGCGGAGCGAGCGAGGGAGGTGGAGGGCGTGTCGCCTTGAAGAGCGCGATTGGAAGGCTGAGCGAGCGGCTTGGCGTGGTGGCGCACGCCTGTAATCCTAGCGCTTGGGAGGCTGAGACAGGAGGATCGAGGCCAGCGAAGACCTTCAGCAACTTAGTGAGACCCTTTTTGCCACCGCCGCCTCCGAACCGCGCCCTTTTGCCTCCCTCACACCCACACACAACTTCACGATCGCCGCTGCCACGCACACTCGCACACTACACGCTCACACACCGCACAGCCACAAAACCACAAACACCCCGCCCCACGACGACACCCACAGCAGCCCGCACTGCCTACACACCTACACACAGCCGGCCTGCTCGCTACACCCCACCCTTTCCTACAACCCTGGCCCTCCCACACCGCCTCCCTCCCTGACACCCTCGCTCCCTCACGCACCCACAACCCACCCTCCCCTTTGCCCACCCCACACTGCTCTGCTCACCCTTGAAATCCACGCACAACCCATTCCCACACTAACACTCACTGCACTTGCAGCACCCGGCACTCCCACCCAGGGCTCTCGGAACGCTTTCCCGGGCCCCTTCACCCAGCCCCGTCTCTCCATTCTCACATCCAAGCTGCCCAAAACCCCGGGCCAGCGGGCCCAGGTGGCCCACACCTGTCATCCCAATCTTTGGGCGTCCCACACCCGATCATCCCGCTGCGCCCGCCACGCACGCCTGCCTGTCTCCGCCCATTCCTCACTCCCTGTGCCCAAGGGCAACACACAACCTGCACCCCAACGGCGGGGCTGCAGCGCCCACACACACTGCACCGGGCTCCCGGACCCCCTCCCCGAACCCGCACTAGCGCCACAGGCTCTGGCCCAGTCGCCCCGCATGGACCGACTCCACCTTGCAAGGAGACCCTCGCAGGAGAGGTCTGGGCCCGGGCCGGACTGCTGGCCGAGTCTGCACCTTCGCTACCACTGTCCAGGCCTCCACGGCTGCAAGCCCCAGCGCACCAAGACCTACCTACCGAAGGAGAGTCCCTGCATCCATTCCCTAGGTGGGGCCGTGCCTCAGCCCGCGGGTGGTCACCTCCTACCACGATGACACGTCCCTCTTGGCCAAACGCCAAGGAACTGTTGATACCTTCTGGGCGCACGCACGTGTTGACAAGTGTGCATATTCACCCGTCCGCCTGTCCGTCCGTCCTTCTGTCCGTCTGTCCCTCCGTCCATCAGTTCCTTCCTTCCTTCCTTCCTTCCTTCCTTCCTTCCTTCCTTCCTTCCTTGGTTCATCCTGTTTACTGTCATCATGACTAGGGTTCAGGTAGAGGATTTGAAGCCAGGGCCATCTTACTTCTGAATTCCAAACCCATCTCCACCCTCCCTATTGGATGTTTCCCTTTTGGATGGCAATGTAGAAGCACCAGGGCCTGGCAGGGGAGCGTCCAGTCAGCCAGCCAGCCCGCGCGCCCGCCCTCCCCTTCAGGTGTCTTCTTGGGGCAAGTGACAAGTCTCTGACTCTGCAAACCACCCAAATTCACTTTCAGGAAGTCCCTCTGGGATGTGTATGGTGTAGGTGTGTCTGAGTGTGTGTGTGTGTGTGTGTGTGTGTGTGTGTGTTGGGTGCTGTGGGAAAGCACGGGTCATTTGGAAACCTTGGAAGGTCTCCTCACCCTTCGCCAGGTTCGGGCTCAGTTGCTGAGAGCGGTCAGGAGCCAGCGTGGCTTCCTGTGCTGTCAGCCTCTCTCCTGCTGCCATTCCAGGCCTGCTGCTGCAACTGGCCAGGCTCCCAGGGATTCCGCTGAAGCCAAGCACCCCATGAAGTCGTGTTCCCAAGGCCATTCAGTTCCAAGAGAGCCCCCTGTCTGAGTGCTCTCAGGCACGGGAAGGCACCTTGGTGGTTAGGGATTGGGCGAGGGGCGGTGGAAGCTTGCAGCCCAGTGAAGATGGTCCCTAACCAACAGGAAATGATCCAAAGGTTTCTCGGGGATCGTGTGGGGCATCACCTGTGTACCCGCTCACTGACCCCACCAGCTCCAGCCGGGACTGTCAACAGCGGAGAGAATCAGCCAGGGACAGCCGGGCCTCCTGCATGCATCTCCCTTGTGAAAGCAAGAGAGAAGGCGGTCGTGGAGGTGTGGGGGCTAAGACCCAGAGAGAGACAGACACACAGATAAACACACACACGAACACACACACACACACACACTCACACACACACACACGGTTTGGATGACAACCGAGTGTTTCATGTAGGCAGTTGAAAGGCAACTATTCCGCTGGCTGTGACAATGCAGAGGGCTGGGGTCGGCCGGTCGCTGTTTGTGGGTGTGTGCAAGCTGGGCAGTGGACTCTCCTTGCCAGGAACTGTCCTGGTGCGGCCCCTGTGCCCCCGGGCGCCGGATGCCAGCCCCTGGACGCTGTGCGTGTGCTCCCTGGGCGCTTGCGGACAGTTGCTTTGAGCGCGGGGGAGCGGGTGGACGGTGTGGTTTGGGGCCTGGCTCCTGGGGTGCAGCAGGGCCGGGGCCAGGTGGTGGTGGCGCGTGGCAGGTGTCGGGACCGGATTCCCTGTTGCGGGGGACTGGTGTTGCGGCGCGTGGTGAGTGTAGTAGCGGGCGTGTGTGGCGTTGGGGCATCGGAGGCAGCGTGGAGCGAAGGGGCCCCAGGGTGGTTGCTGTGTGAGCTGTGTGTGTGAGTGAGTGAGTGAGGGAGGCAGTGTGTGGTGAGTGTGTGTGTGTGTGTGTGTGTGTGTGTGTGTGTATATTTTTGGGTGCTTTAGTGTGAGTGAGGCGTGTGAGTGTGTGTGTGAGTGTGTTGTGTGGGTGTTTGTGCAGTGGAGTGGGCAGGCAGGCAGGCAGGCAGGCAGGCCGGCGTTGGGTCGGGTGCGAGTGTGAGCGTGGTCGTTAGGTGGCGGTGTGTGTGTTGTGTGTGTGGCTGGGCGTCGGTGGTGTGTGTTTGCGCAGGCGCGAGCGGGCGGGCGGGCGGGCGGGCGGGCGGGCGGGCGGGCGGAGCGAGCGAGGGAGGTGGAGGGCGTGTCGCCTTGAAGAGCGCGATTGGAAGGCTGAGCGAGCGGCTTGGCGTGGTGGCGCACGCCTGTAATCCTAGCGCTTGGGAGGCTGAGACAGGAGGATCGAGGCCAGCGAAGACCTTCAGCAACTTAGTGAGACCCTTTTTGCCACCGCCGCCTCCGAACCGCGCCCTTTTGCCTCCCTCACACCCACACACAACTTCACGATCGCCGCTGCCACGCACACTCGCACACTACACGCTCACACACCGCACAGCCACAAAACCACAAACACCCCGCCCCACGACGACACCCACAGCAGCCCGCACTGCCTACACACCTACACACAGCCGGCCTGCTCGCTACACCCCACCCTTTCCTACAACCCTGGCCCTCCCACACCGCCTCCCTCCCTGACACCCTCGCTCCCTCACGCACCCACAACCCACCCTCCCCTTTGCCCACCCCACACTGCTCTGCTCACCCTTGAAATCCACGCACAACCCATTCCCACACTAACACTCACTGCACTTGCAGCACCCGGCACTCCCACCCAGGGCTCTCGGAACGCTTTCCCGGGCCCCTTCACCCAGCCCCGTCTCTCCATTCTCACATCCAAGCTGCCCAAAACCCCGGGCCAGCGGGCCCAGGTGGCCCACACCTGTCATCCCAATCTTTGGGCGTCCCACACCCGATCATCCCGCTGCGCCCGCCACGCACGCCTGCCTGTCTCCGCCCATTCCTCACTCCCTGTGCCCAAGGGCAACACACAACCTGCACCCCAACGGCGGGGCTGCAGCGCCCACACACACTGCACCGGGCTCCCGGACCCCCTCCCCGAACCCGCACTAGCGCCACAGGCTCTGGCCCAGTCGCCCCGCATGGACCGACTCCACCTTGCAAGGAGACCCTCGCAGGAGAGGTCTGGGCCCGGGCCGGACTGCTGGCCGAGTCTGCACCTTCGCTACCACTGTCCAGGCCTCCACGGCTGCAAGCCCCAGCGCACCAAGACCTACCTACCGAAGGAGAGTCCCTGCATCCATTCCCTAGGTGGGGCCGTGCCTCAGCCCGCGGGTGGTCACCTCCTACCACGATGACACGTCCCTCTTGGCCAAACGCCAAGGAACTGTTGATACCTTCTGGGCCCACGCACGTGTTGACAAGTGTGCATATTCACCCGTCCGCCTGTCCGTCCGTCCTTCTGTCCGTCTGTCCTTCTGTCCGTCTGTCCCTCCGTCCATCAGTTCCTTCCTTCCTTCCTTCCTTCCTTCCTTCCTTCCTTCCTTCCTTCCTTGGTTCATCCTGTTTACTGTCATCATGACTAGGGTTCAGGTAGAGGATTTGAAGCCAGGGCCATCTTACTTCTGAATTCCAAACCCATCTCCACCCTCCCTATTGGATGTTTCCCTTTTGGATGGCAATGTAGAAGCACCAGGGCCTGGCAGGGGAGCGTCCAGTCAGCCAGCCAGCCCGCGCGCCCGCCCTCCCCTTCAGGTGTCTTCTTGGGGCAAGTGACAAGTCTCTGACTCTGCAAACCACCCAAATTCACTTTCAGGAAGTCCCTCTGGGATGTGTATGGTGTAGGTGTGTCTGAGTGTGTGTGTGTGTGTGTGTGTGTGTGTGTGTGTGTGTGTGTTGGGTGCTGTGGGAAAGCACGGGTCATTTGGAAACCTTGGAAGGTCTCCTCACCCTTCGCCAGGTTCGGGCTCAGTTGCTGAGAGCGGTCAGGAGCCAGCGTGGCTTCCTGTGCTGTCAGCCTCTCTCCTGCTGCCATTCCAGGCCTGCTGCTGCAACTGGCCAGGCTCCCAGGGATTCCGCTGAAGCCAAGCACCCCATGAAGTCGTGTTCCCAAGGCCATTCAGTTCCAAGAGAGCCCCCTGTCTGAGTGCTCTCAGGCACGGGAAGGCACCTTGGTGGTTAGAAATTGGGCGAGGGGCGGTGGAAGCTTGCAGCCCAGTGAAGATGGTCCCTAACCAACAGGAAATGATCCAAAGGTTTCTCGGGGATCGTGTGGGGCATCACCTGTGTACCCGCTCACTGACCCCACCAGCTCCAGCCGGGACTGTCAACAGCGGAGAGAATCAGCCAGGGACAGCCGGGCCTCCTGCATGCATCTCCCTTGTGAAAGCAAGAGAGAAGGCGGTCGTGGAGGTGTGGGGGCTAAGACCCAGAGAGAGACAGACACACAGATAAACACACACACGAACACACACACACACACACACACACACACACACACGGTTTGGATGACAACCGAGTGTTTCATGTAGGCAGTTGAAAGGCAACTATTCCGCTGGCTGTGACAATGCAGAGGGCTGGGGTCGGCCGGTCGCTGTTTGTGGGTGTGTGCAAGCTGGGCAGTGGACTCTCCTTGCCAGGAACTGTCCTGGTGCGGCCCCTGTGCCCCCGGGCGCCGGATGCCAGCCCCTGGACGCTGTGCGTGTGCTCCCTGGGCGCTTGCGGACAGTTGCTTTGAGCGCGGGGGAGCGGGTGGACGGTGTGGTTTGGGGCCTGGCTCCTGGGGTGCAGCAGGGCCGGGGCCAGGTGGTGGTGGCGCGTGGCAGGTGTCGGGACCGGATTCCCTGTTGCGGGGGACTGGTGTTGCGGCGCGTGGCGAGTGTAGTAGCGGGCGTGTGTGGCGTTGGGGCATCGGAGGCAGCGTGGAGCGAAGGGGCCCCAGGGTGGTTGCTGTGTGAGCTGTGTGTGTGAGTGAGTGAGTGAGGGAGGCAGTGTGTGGTGAGTGTGTGTGTGTGTGTGTGTGTGTGTGTATATTTTTGGGTGCTTTAGTGTGAGTGAGGCGTGTGAGTGTGTGTGTGAGTGTGTTGTGTAGGTGTTTGTGCAGTGGAGTAGGCAGGCAGGCAGGCAGGCCGGCGTTGGGTCGGGTGCGAGTGTGAGCGTGGTCGTTAGGTGGCGGTGTGTGTGTTGTGTGTGTGGCTGGGCGTCGGTGGTGTGTGTTTGCGCAGGCGCGAGCGGGCGGGCGGGCGGGCGGGCGGGCGGGCGGGCGGGCGGGCGGAGCGAGCGAGGGAGGTGGAGGGCGTGTCGCCTTGAAGAGCGCGATTGGAAGGCTGAGCGAGCGGCTTGGCGTGGTGGCGCACGCCTGTAATCCTAGCGCTTGGGAGGCTGAGACAGGAGGATCGAGGCCAGCGAAGACCTTCAGCAACTTAGTGAGACCCTTTTTGCCACCGCCGCCTCCGAACCGCGCCCTTTTGCCTCCCTCACACCCACACACAACTTCACGATCGCCGCTGCCACGCACACTCGCACACTACACGCTCACACACCGCACAGCCACAAAACCACAAACACCCCGCCCCACGACGACACCCACAGCAGCCCGCACTGCCTACACACCTACACACAGCCGGCCTGCTCGCTACACCCCACCCTTTCCTACAACCCTGGCCCTCCCACACCGCCTCCCTCCCTGACACCCTCGCTCCCTCACGCACCCACAACCCACCCTCCCCTTTGCCCACCCCACACTGCTCTGCTCACCCTTGAAATCCACGCACAACCCATTCCCACACTAACACTCACTGCACTTGCAGCACCCGGCACTCCCACCCAGGGCTCTCGGAACGCTTTCCCGGGCCCCTTCACCCAGCCCCGTCTCTCCATTCTCACATCCAAGCTGCCCAAAACCCCGGGCCAGCGGGCCCAGGTGGCCCACACCTGTCATCCCAATCTTTGGGCGTCCCACACCCGATCATCCCGCTGCGCCCGCCACGCACGCCTGCCTGTCTCCGCCCATTCCTCACTCCCTGTGCCCAAGGGCAACACACAACCTGCACCCCAACGGCGGGGCTGCAGCGCCCACACACACTGCACCGGGCTCCCGGACCCCCTCCCCGAACCCGCACTAGCGCCACAGGCTCTGGCCCAGTCGCCCCGCATGGACCGACTCCACCTTGCAAGGAGACCCTCGCAGGAGAGGTCTGGGCCCGGGCCGGACTGCTGGCCGAGTCTGCACCTTCGCTACCACTGTCCAGGCCTCCACGGCTGCAAGCCCCAGCGCACCAAGACCTACCTACCGAAGGAGAGTCCCTGCATCCATTCCCTAGGTGGGGCCGTGCCTCAGCCCGCGGGTGGTCACCTCCTACCACGATGACACGTCCCTCTTGGCCAAACGCCAAGGAACTGTTGATACCTTCTGGGCCCACGCACGTGTTGACAAGTGTGCATATTCACCCGTCCGCCTGTCCGTCCGTCCTTCTGTCCGTCTGTCCTTCTGTCCGTCTGTCCCTCCGTCCATCAGTTCCTTCCTTCCTTCCTTCCTTCCTTCCTTCCTTCCTTCCTTCCTTGGTTCATCCTGTTTACTGTCATCATGACTAGGGTTCAGGTAGAGGATTTGAAGCCAGGGCCATCTTACTTCTGAATTCCAAACCCATCTCCACCCTCCCTATTGGATGTTTCCCTTTTGGATGGCAATGTAGAAGCACCAGGGCCTGGCAGGGGAGCGTCCAGTCAGCCAGCCAGCCCGCGCGCCCGCCCTCCCCTTCAGGTGTCTTCTTGGGGCAAGTGACAAGTCTCTGACTCTGCAAACCACCCAAATTCACTTTCAGGAAGTCCCTCTGGGATGTGTATGGTGTAGGTGTGTCTGAGTGTGTGTGTGTGTGTGTGTGTGTGTGTGTGTGTGTGTGTTGGGTGCTGTGGGAAAGCACGGGTCATTTGGAAACCTTGGAAGGTCTCCTCACCCTTCGCCAGGTTCGGGCTCAGTTGCTGAGAGCGGTCAGGAGCCAGCGTGGCTTCCTGTGCTGTCAGCCTCTCTCCTGCTGCCATTCCAGGCCTGCTGCTGCAACTGGCCAGGCTCCCAGGGATTCCGCTGAAGCCAAGCACCCCATGAAGTCGTGTTCCCAAGGCCATTCAGTTCCAAGAGAGCCCCCTGTCTGAGTGCTCTCAGGCACGGGAAGGCACCTTGGTGGTTAGGGATTGGGCGAGGGGCGGTGGAAGCTTGCAGCCCAGTGAAGATGGTCCCTAACCAACAGGAAATGATCCAAAGGTTTCTCGGGGATCGTGTGGGGCATCACCTGTGTACCCGCTCACTGACCCCACCAGCTCCAGCCGGGACTGTCAACAGCGGAGAGAATCAGCCAGGGACAGCCGGGCCTCCTGCATGCATCTCCCTTGTGAAAGCAAGAGAGAAGGCGGTCGTGGAGGTGTGGGGGCTAAGACCCAGAGAGAGACAGACACACAGATAAACACACACACGAACACACACACACACACACACACACACACACACACACACACACGGTTTGGATGACAACCGAGTGTTTCATGTAGGCAGTTGAAAGGCAACTATTCCGCTGGCTGTGACAATGCAGAGGGCTGGGGTCGGCCGGTCGCTGTTTGTGGGTGTGTGCAAGCTGGGCAGTGGACTCTCCTTGCCAGGAACTGTCCTGGTGCGGCCCCTGTGCCCCCGGGCGCCGGATGCCAGCCCCTGGACGCTGTGCGTGTGCTCCCTGGGCGCTTGCGGACAGTTGCTTTGAGCGCGGGGGAGCGGGTGGACGGTGTGGTTTGGGGCCTGGCTCCTGGGGTGCAGCAGGGCCGGGGCCAGGTGGTGGTGGCGCGTGGCAGGTGTCGGGACCGGATTCCCTGTTGCGGGGGACTGGTGTTGCGGCGCGTGGCGAGTGTAGTAGCGGGCGTGTGTGGCGTTGGGGCATCGGAGGCAGCGTGGAGCGAAGGGGCCCCAGGGTGGTTGCTGTGTGAGCTGTGTGTGTGAGTGAGTGAGTGAGGGAGGCAGTGTGTGGTGAGTGTGTGTGTGTGTGTGTGTGTGTATATTTTTGGGTGCTTTAGTGTGAGTGAGGCGTGTGAGTGTGTGTGTGAGTGTGTTGTGTGGGTGTTTGTGCAGTGGAGTGGGCAGGCAGGCAGGCAGGCAGGCAGGCCGGCGTTGGGTCGGGTGCGAGTGTGAGCGTGGTCGTTAGGTGGCGGTGTGTGTGTTGTGTGTGTGGCTGGGCGTCGGTGGTGTGTGTTTGCGCAGGCGCGAGCGGGCGGGCGGGCGGGCGGGCGGGCGGGCGGAGCGAGCGAGGGAGGTGGAGGGCGTGTCGCCTTGAAGAGCGCGATTGGAAGGCTGAGCGAGCGGCTTGGCGTGGTGGCGCACGCCTGTAATCCTAGCGCTTGGGAGGCTGAGACAGGAGGATCGAGGCCAGCGAAGACCTTCAGCAACTTAGTGAGACCCTTTTTGCCACCGCCGCCTCCGAACCGCGCCCTTTTGCCTCCCTCACACCCACACACAACTTCACGATCGCCGCTGCCACGCACACTCGCACACTACACGCTCACACACCGCACAGCCACAAAACCACAAACACCCCGCCCCACGACGACACCCACAGCAGCCCGCACTGCCTACACACCTACACACAGCCGGCCTGCTCGCTACACCCCACCCTTTCCTACAACCCTGGCCCTCCCACACCGCCTCCCTCCCTGACACCCTCGCTCCCTCACGCACCCACAACCCACCCTCCCCTTTGCCCACCCCACACTGCTCTGCTCACCCTTGAAATCCACGCACAACCCATTCCCACACTAACACTCACTGCACTTGCAGCACCCGGCACTCCCACCCAGGGCTCTCGGAACGCTTTCCCGGGCCCCTTCACCCAGCCCCGTCTCTCCATTCTCACATCCAAGCTGCCCAAAACCCCGGGCCAGCGGGCCCAGGTGGCCCACACCTGTCATCCCAATCTTTGGGCGTCCCACACCCGATCATCCCGCTGCGCCCGCCACGCACGCCTGCCTGTCTCCGCCCATTCCTCACTCCCTGTGCCCAAGGGCAACACACAACCTGCACCCCAACGGCGGGGCTGCAGCGCCCACACACACTGCACCGGGCTCCCGGACCCCCTCCCCGAACCCGCACTAGCGCCACAGGCTCTGGCCCAGTCGCCCCGCATGGACCGACTCCACCTTGCAAGGAGACCCTCGCAGGAGAGGTCTGGGCCCGGGCCGGACTGCTGGCCGAGTCTGCACCTTCGCTACCACTGTCCAGGCCTCCACGGCTGCAAGCCCCAGCGCACCAAGACCTACCTACCGAAGGAGAGTCCCTGCATCCATTCCCTAGGTGGGGCCGTGCCTCAGCCCGCGGGTGGTCACCTCCTACCACGATGACACGTCCCTCTTGGCCAAACGCCAAGGAACTGTTGATACCTTCTGGGCGCACGCACGTGTTGACAAGTGTGCATATTCACCCGTCCGCCTGTCCGTCCGTCCTTCTGTCCGTCTGTCCTTCTGTCCGTCTGTCCCTCCGTCCATCAGTTCCTTCCTTCCTTCCTTCCTTCCTTCCTTCCTTCCTTCCTTCCTTCCTTGGTTCATCCTGTTTACTGTCATCATGACTAGGGTTCAGGTAGAGGATTTGAAGCCAGGGCCATCTTACTTCTGAATTCCAAACCCATCTCCACCCTCCCTATTGGATGTTTCCCTTTTGGATGGCAATGTAGAAGCACCAGGGCCTGGCAGGGGAGCGTCCAGTCAGCCAGCCAGCCCGCGCGCCCGCCCTCCCCTTCAGGTGTCTTCTTGGGGCAAGTGACAAGTCTCTGACTCTGCAAACCACCCAAATTCACTTTCAGGAAGTCCCTCTGGGATGTGTATGGTGTAGGTGTGTCTGAGTGTGTGTGTGTGTGTGTGTGTGTGTGTGTGTTGGGTGCTGTGGGAAAGCACGGGTCATTTGGAAACCTTGGAAGGTCTCCTCACCCTTCGCCAGGTTCGGGCTCAGTTGCTGAGAGCGGTGGGTCAGGAGCCAGCGTGGCTTCCTGTGCTGTCAGCCTCTCTCCTGCTGCCATTCCAGGCCTGCTGCTGCAACTGGCCAGGCTCCCAGGGATTCCGCTGAAGCCAAGCACCCCATGAAGTCGTGTTCCCAAGGCCATTCAGTTCCAAGAGAGCCCCCTGTCTGAGTGCTCTCAGGCACGGGAAGGCACCTTGGTGGTTAGGGATCGGGCGAGGGGCGGTGGAAGCTTGCAGCCCAGTGAAGATGGTCCCTAACCAACAGGAAATGATCCAAAGGTTTCTCGGGGATCGTGTGGGGCATCACCTGTGTACCCGCTCACTGACCCCACCAGCTCCAGCCGGGACTGTCAACAGCGGAGAGAATCAGCCAGGGACAGCCGGGCCTCCTGCATGCATCTCCCTTGTGAAAGCAAGAGAGAAGGCGGTCGTGGAGGTGTGGGGGCTAAGACCCAGAGAGAGACAGACACACAGATAAACACACACACGAACACACACACACACACACACACACACACACACACACGGTTTGGATGACAACCGAGTGTTTCATGTAGGCAGTTGAAAGGCAACTATTCCGCTGGCTGTGACAATGCAGAGGGCTGGGGTCGGCCGGTCGCTGTTTGTGGGTGTGTGCAAGCTGGGCAGTGGACTCTCCTTGCCAGGAACTGTCCTGGTGCGGCCCCTGTGCCCCCGGGCGCCGGATGCCAGCCCCTGGACGCTGTGCGTGTGCTCCCTGGGCGCTTGCGGACAGTTGCTTTGAGCGCGGGGGAGCGGGTGGACGGTGTGGTTTGGGGCCTGGCTCCTGGGGTGCAGCAGGGCCGGGGCCAGGTGGTGGTGGCGCGTGGCAGGTGTCGGGACCGGATTCCCTGTTGCGGGGGACTGGTGTTGCGGCGCGTGGCGAGTGTAGTAGCGGGCGTGTGTGGCGTTGGGGCATCGGAGGCAGCGTGGAGCGAAGGGGCCCCAGGGTGGTTGCTGTGTGAGCTGTGTGTGTGAGTGAGTGAGTGAGGGAGGCAGTGTGTGGTGAGTGTGTGTGTGTGTGTGTGTGTGTATATTTTTGGGTGCTTTAGTGTGAGTGAGGCGTGTGAGTGTGTGTGTGAGTGTGTTGTGTGGGTGTTTGTGCAGTGGAGTGGGCAGGCAGGCAGGCAGGCAGGCAGGCCGGCGTTGGGTCGGGTGCGAGTGTGAGCGTGGTCGTTAGGTGGCGGTGTGTGTGTTGTGTGTGTGGCTGGGCGTCGGTGGTGTGTGTTTGCGCAGGCGCGAGCGGGCGGGCGGGCGGGCGGGCGGGCGGGCGGGCGGGCGGGCGGAGCGAGCGAGGGAGGTGGAGGGCGTGTCGCCTTGAAGAGCGCGATTGGAAGGCTGAGCGAGCGGCTTGGCGTGGTGGCGCACGCCTGTAATCCTAGCGCTTGGGAGGCTGAGACAGGAGGATCGAGGCCAGCGAAGACCTTCAGCAACTTAGTGAGACCCTTTTTGCCACCGCCGCCTCCGAACCGCGCCCTTTTGCCTCCCTCACACCCACACACAACTTCACGATCGCCGCTGCCACGCACACTCGCACACTACACGCTCACACACCGCACAGCCACAAAACCACAAACACCCCGCCCCACGACGACACCCACAGCAGCCCGCACTGCCTACACACCTACACACAGCCGGCCTGCTCGCTACACCCCACCCTTTCCTACAACCCTGGCCCTCCCACACCGCCTCCCTCCCTGACACCCTCGCTCCCTCACGCACCCACAACCCACCCTCCCCTTTGCCCACCCCACACTGCTCTGCTCACCCTTGAAATCCACGCACAACCCATTCCCACACTAACACTCACTGCACTTGCAGCACCCGGCACTCCCACCCAGGGCTCTCGGAACGCTTTCCCGGGCCCCTTCACCCAGCCCCGTCTCTCCATTCTCACATCCAAGCTGCCCAAAACCCCGGGCCAGCGGGCCCAGGTGGCCCACACCTGTCATCCCAATCTTTGGGCGTCCCACACCCGATCATCCCGCTGCGCCCGCCACGCACGCCTGCCTGTCTCCGCCCATTCCTCACTCCCTGTGCCCAAGGGCAACACACAACCTGCACCCCAACGGCGGGGCTGCAGCGCCCACACACACTGCACCGGGCTCCCGGACCCCCTCCCCGAACCCGCACTAGCGCCACAGGCTCTGGCCCAGTCGCCCCGCATGGACCGACTCCACCTTGCAAGGAGACCCTCGCAGGAGAGGTCTGGGCCCGGGCCGGACTGCTGGCCGAGTCTGCACCTTCGCTACCACTGTCCAGGCCTCCACGGCTGCAAGCCCCAGCGCACCAAGACCTACCTACCGAAGGAGAGTCCCTGCATCCATTCCCTAGGTGGGGCCGTGCCTCAGCCCGCGGGTGGTCACCTCCTACCACGATGACACGTCCCTCTTGGCCAAACGCCAAGGAACTGTTGATACCTTCTGGGCCCACGCACGTGTTGACAAGTGTGCATATTCACCCGTCCGCCTGTCCGTCCGTCCTTCTGTCCGTCTGTCCTTCTGTCCGTCTGTCCCTCCGTCCATCAGTTCCTTCCTTCCTTCCTTCCTTCCTTCCTTCCTTCCTTCCTTCCTTCCTTGGTTCATCCTGTTTACTGTCATCATGACTAGGGTTCAGGTAGAGGATTTGAAGCCAGGGCCATCTTACTTCTGAATTCCAAACCCATCTCCACCCTCCCTATTGGATGTTTCCCTTTTGGATGGCAATGTAGAAGCACCAGGGCCTGGCAGGGGAGCGTCCAGTCAGCCAGCCAGCCCGCGCGCCCGCCCTCCCCTTCAGGTGTCTTCTTGGGGCAAGTGACAAGTCTCTGACTCTGCAAACCACCCAAATTCACTTTCAGGAAGTCCCTCTGGGATGTGTATGGTGTAGGTGTGTCTGAGTGTGTGTGTGTGTGTGTGTGTGTGTGTGTGTTGGGTGCTGTGGGAAAGCACGGGTCATTTGGAAACCTTGGAAGGTCTCCTCACCCTTCGCCAGGTTCGGGCTCAGTTGCTGAGAGCGGTCAGGAGCCAGCGTGGCTTCCTGTGCTGTCAGCCTCTCTCCTGCTGCCATTCCAGGCCTGCTGCTGCAACTGGCCAGGCTCCCAGGGATTCCGCTGAAGCCAAGCACCCCATGAAGTCGTGTTCCCAAGGCCATTCAGTTCCAAGAGAGCCCCCTGTCTGAGTGCTCTCAGGCACGGGAAGGCACCTTGGTGGTTAGGGATTGGGCGAGGGGCGGTGGAAGCTTGCAGCCCAGTGAAGATGGTCCCTAACCAACAGGAAATGATCCAAAGGTTTCTCGGGGATCGTGTGGGGCATCACCTGTGTACCCGCTCACTGACCCCACCAGCTCCAGCCGGGACTGTCAACAGCGGAGAGAATCAGCCAGGGACAGCCGGGCCTCCTGCATGCATCTCCCTTGTGAAAGCAAGAGAGAAGGCGGTCGTGGAGGTGTGGGGGCTAAGACCCAGAGAGAGACAGACACACAGATAAACACACACACGAACACACACACACACACACACACACACACACACACACACACACACGGTTTGGATGACAACCGAGTGTTTCATGTAGGCAGTTGAAAGGCAACTATTCCGCTGGCTGTGACAATGCAGAGGGCTGGGGTCGGCCGGTCGCTGTTTGTGGGTGTGTGCAAGCTGGGCAGTGGACTCTCCTTGCCAGGAACTGTCCTGGTGCGGCCCCTGTGCCCCCGGGCGCCGGATGCCAGCCCCTGGACGCTGTGCGTGTGCTCCCTGGGCGCTTGCGGACAGTTGCTTTGAGCGCGGGGGAGCGGGTGGACGGTGTGGTTTGGGGCCTGGCTCCTGGGGTGCAGCAGGGCCGGGGCCAGGTGGTGGTGGCGCGTGGCAGGTGTCGGGACCGGATTCCCTGTTGCGGGGGACTGGTGTTGCGGCGCGTGGCGAGTGTAGTAGCGGGCGTGTGTGGCGTTGGGGCATCGGAGGCAGCGTGGAGCGAAGGGGCCCCAGGGTGGTTGCTGTGTGAGCTGTGTGTGTGAGTGAGTGAGTGAGGGAGGCAGTGTGTGGTGAGTGTGTGTGTGTGTGTGTGTGTGTGTATATTTTTGGGTGCTTTAGTGTGAGTGAGGCGTGTGAGTGTGTGTGTGAGTGTGTTGTGTGGGTGTTTGTGCAGTGGAGTGGGCAGGCAGGCAGGCAGGCAGGCAGGCCGGCGTTGGGTCGGGTGCGAGTGTGAGCGTGGTCGTTAGGTGGCGGTGTGTGTGTTGTGTGTGTGGCTGGGCGTCGGTGGTGTGTGTTTGCGCAGGCGCGAGCGGGCGGGCGGGCGGGCGGGCGGGCGGGCGGGCGGAGCGAGCGAGGGAGGTGGAGGGCGTGTCGCCTTGAAGAGCGCGATTGGAAGGCTGAGCGAGCGGCTTGGCGTGGTGGCGCACGCCTGTAATCCTAGCGCTTGGGAGGCTGAGACAGGAGGATCGAGGCCAGCGAAGACCTTCAGCAACTTAGTGAGACCCTTTTTGCCACCGCCGCCTCCGAACCGCGCCCTTTTGCCTCCCTCACACCCACACACAACTTCACGATCGCCGCTGCCACGCACACTCGCACACTACACGCTCACACACCGCACAGCCACAAAACCACAAACACCCCGCCCCACGACGACACCCACAGCAGCCCGCACTGCCTACACACCTACACACAGCCGGCCTGCTCGCTACACCCCACCCTTTCCTACAACCCTGGCCCTCCCACACCGCCTCCCTCCCTGACACCCTCGCTCCCTCACGCACCCACAACCCACCCTCCCCTTTGCCCACCCCACACTGCTCTGCTCACCCTTGAAATCCACGCACAACCCATTCCCACACTAACACTCACTGCACTTGCAGCACCCGGCACTCCCACCCAGGGCTCTCGGAACGCTTTCCCGGGCCCCTTCACCCAGCCCCGTCTCTCCATTCTCACATCCAAGCTGCCCAAAACCCCGGGCCAGCGGGCCCAGGTGGCCCACACCTGTCATCCCAATCTTTGGGCGTCCCACACCCGATCATCCCGCTGCGCCCGCCACGCACGCCTGCCTGTCTCCGCCCATTCCTCACTCCCTGTGCCCAAGGGCAACACACAACCTGCACCCCAACGGCGGGGCTGCAGCGCCCACACACACTGCACCGGGCTCCCGGACCCCCTCCCCGAACCCGCACTAGCGCCACAGGCTCTGGCCCAGTCGCCCCGCATGGACCGACTCCACCTTGCAAGGAGACCCTCGCAGGAGAGGTCTGGGCCCGGGCCGGACTGCTGGCCGAGTCTGCACCTTCGCTACCACTGTCCAGGCCTCCACGGCTGCAAGCCCCAGCGCACCAAGACCTACCTACCGAAGGAGAGTCCCTGCATCCATTCCCTAGGTGGGGCCGTGCCTCAGCCCGCGGGTGGTCACCTCCTACCACGATGACACGTCCCTCTTGGCCAAACGCCAAGGAACTGTTGATACCTTCTGGGCCCACGCACGTGTTGACAAGTGTGCATATTCACCCGTCCGCCTGTCCGTCCGTCCTTCTGTCCGTCTGTCCTTCTGTCCGTCTGTCCCTCCGTCCATCAGTTCCTTCCTTCCTTCCTTCCTTCCTTCCTTCCTTCCTTCCTTGGTTCATCCTGTTTACTGTCATCATGACTAGGGTTCAGGTAGAGGATTTGAAGCCAGGGCCATCTTACTTCTGAATTCCAAACCCATCTCCACCCTCCCTATTGGATGTTTCCCTTTTGGATGGCAATGTAGAAGCACCAGGGCCTGGCAGGGGAGCGTCCAGTCAGCCAGCCAGCCCGCGCGCCCGCCCTCCCCTTCAGGTGTCTTCTTGGGGCAAGTGACAAGTCTCTGACTCTGCAAACCACCCAAATTCACTTTCAGGAAGTCCCTCTGGGATGTGTATGGTGTAGGTGTGTCTGAGTGTGTGTGTGTGTGTGTGTGTGTGTGTGTGTGTGTGTGCTGTGGGAAAGCACGGGTCATTTGGAAACCTTGGAAGGTCTCCTCACCCTTCGCCAGGTTCGGGCTCAGTTGCTGAGAGCGGTCAGGAGCCAGCGTGGCTTCCTGTGCTGTCAGCCTCTCTCCTGCTGCCATTCCAGGCCTGCTGCTGCAACTGGCCAGGCTCCCAGGGATTCCGCTGAAGCCAAGCACCCCATGAAGTCGTGTTCCCAAGGCCATTCAGTTCCAAGAGAGCCCCCTGTCTGAGTGCTCTCAGGCACGGGAAGGCACCTTGGTGGTTAGGGATTGGGCGAGGGGCGGTGGAAGCTTGCAGCCCAGTGAAGATGGTCCCTAACCAACAGGAAATGATCCAAAGGTTTCTCGGGGATCGTGTGGGGCATCACCTGTGTACCCGCTCACTGACCCCACCAGCTCCAGCCGGGACTGTCAACAGCGGAGAGAATCAGCCAGGGACAGCCGGGCCTCCTGCATGCATCTCCCTTGTGAAAGCAAGAGAGAAGGCGGTCGTGGAGGTGTGGGGGCTAAGACCCAGAGAGAGACAGACACACAGATAAACACACACACGAACACACACACACACACACACACACACACACACACACACGGTTTGGATGACAACCGAGTGTTTCATGTAGGCAGTTGAAAGGCAACTATTCCGCTGGCTGTGACAATGCAGAGGGCTGGGGTCGGCCGGTCGCTGTTTGTGGGTGTGTGCAAGCTGGGCAGTGGACTCTCCTTGCCAGGAACTGTCCTGGTGCGGCCCCTGTGCCCCCGGGCGCCGGATGCCAGCCCCTGGACGCTGTGCGTGTGCTCCCTGGGCGCTTGCGGACAGTTGCTTTGAGCGCGGGGGAGCGGGTGGACGGTGTGGTTTGGGGCCTGGCTCCTGGGGTGCAGCAGGGCCGGGGCCAGGTGGTGGTGGCGCGTGGCAGGTGTCGGGACCGGATTCCCTGTTGCGGGGGACTGGTGTTGCGGCGCGTGGCGAGTGTAGTAGCGGGCGTGTGTGGCGTTGGGGCATCGGAGGCAGCGTGGAGCGAAGGGGCCCCAGGGTGGTTGCTGTGTGAGCTGTGTGTGTGAGTGAGTGAGTGAGGGAGGCAGTGTGTGGTGAGTGTGTGTGTGTGTGTGTATATTTTTGGGTGCTTTAGTGTGAGTGAGGCGTGTGAGTGTGTGTGTGAGTGTGTTGTGTAGGTGTTTGTGCAGTGGAGTAGGCAGGCAGGCAGGCAGGCCGGCGTTGGGTCGGGTGCGAGTGTGAGCGTGGTCGTTAGGTGGCGGTGTGTGTGTTGTGTGTGTGGCTGGGCGTCGGTGGTGTGTGTTTGCGCAGGCGCGAGCGGGCGGTCGGGCGTGCGGGCGGGCGGGCGGAGCGAGCGAGGGAGGTGGAGGGCGTGTCGCCTTGAAGAGCGCGATTGGAAGGCTGAGCGAGCGGCTTGGCGTGGTGGCGCACGCCTGTAATCCTAGCGCTTGGGAGGCTGAGACAGGAGGATCGAGGCCAGCGAAGACCTTCAGCAACTTAGTGAGACCCTTTTTGCCACCGCCGCCTCCGAACCGCGCCCTTTTGCCTCCCTCACACCCACACACAACTTCACGATCGCCGCTGCCACGCACACTCGCACACTACACGCTCACACACCGCACAGCCACAAAACCACAAACACCCCGCCCCACGACGACACCCACAGCAGCCCGCACTGCCTACACACCTACACACCTACACACAGCCGGCCTGCTCGCTACACCCCACCCTTTCCTACAACCCTGGCCCTCCCACACCGCCTCCCTCCCTGACACCCTCGCTCTCTCACGCACCCACAACCCACCCTCCCCTTTGCCCACCCCACACTGCTCTGCTCACCCTTGAAATCCACGCACAACCCATTCCCACACTAACACTCACTGCACTTGCAGCACCCGGCACTCCCACCCAGGGCTCTCGGAACGCTTTCCCGGGCCCCTTCACCCAGCCCCGTCTCTCCATTCTCGCATCCAAGCTGCCCAAAACCCCGGGCCAGCGGGCCCAGGTGGCCCACACCTGTCATCCCAATCTTTGGGCGTCCCACACCCGATCATCCCGCTGCGCCCGCCACGCACGCCTGCCTGTCTCCGCCCATTCCTCACTCCCTGTGCCCAAGGGCAACACACAACCTGCACCCCAACGGCGGGGCTGCAGCGCCCACACACACTGCACCGGGCTCCCGGACCCCCTCCCCGAACCCGCACTAGCGCCACAGGCTCTGGCCCAGTCGCCCCGCATGGACCGACTCCACCTTGCAAGGAGACCCTCGCAGGAGAGGTCTGGGCCCGGGCCGGACTGCTGGCCGAGTCTGCACCTTCGCTACCACTGTCCAGGCCTCCGCGGTTGCAAGCCCCAGCGCACCAAGACCTACCTACCGAAGGAGAGTCCCTGCATCCATTCCCTAGGTGGGGCCGTGCCTCAGCCCGCGGGTGGTCACCTCCTACCACGATGACACGTCCCTCTTGGCCAAACGCCAAGGAACTGTTGATACCTTCTGGGCGCACGCACGTGTTGACAAGTGTGCATATTCACCCGTCCGCCTGTCCGTCCGTCCTTCTGTCCGTCTGTCCCTCCGTCCATCAGTTCCTTCCTTCCTTCCTTCCTTCCTTCCTTCCTTCCTTCCTTGGTTCATCCTGTTTACTGTCATCATGACTAGGGTTCAGGTAGAGGATTTGAAGCCAGGGCCATCTTACTTCTGAATTCCAAACCCATCTCCACCCTCCCTATTGGATGTTTCCCTTTTGGATGGCAATGTAGAAGCACCAGGGCCTGGCAGGGGAGCGTCCAGTCAGCCAGCCAGCCCGCGCGCCCGCCCTCCCCTTCAGGTGTCTTCTTGGGGCAAGTGACAAGTCTCTGACTCTGCAAACCACCCAAATTCAGCTTTCAGGAAGTCCCTCTGGGATGTGTATGGTGTAGGTGTGTCTGAGTGTGTGTGTGTGTGTGTGTGTGTGTGTGTTGGGTGCTGTGGGAAAGCACGGGTCATTTGGAAACCTTGGAAGGTCTCCTCACCCTTCGCCAGGTTCGGGCTCAGTTGCTGAGAGCGGTCAGGAGCCAGCGTGGCTTCCTGTGCTGTCAGCCTCTCTCCTGCTGCCATTCCAGGCCTGCTGCTGCAACTGGCCAGGCTCCCAGGGATTCCGCTGAAGCCAAGCACCCCATGAAGTCGTGTTCCCAAGGCCATTCAGTTCCAAGAGAGCCCCCTGTCTGAGTGCTCTCAGGCACGGGAAGGCACCTTGGTGGTTAGGGATCGGGCGAGGGGCGGTGGAAGCTTGCAGCCCAGTGAAGATGGTCCCTAACCAACAGGAAATGATCCAAAGGTTTCTCGGGGATCGTGTGGGGCATCACCTGTGTACCCGCTCACTGACCCCACCAGCTCCAGCCGGGACTGTCAACAGCGGAGAGAATCAGCCAGGGACAGCCGGGCCTCCTGCATGCATCTCCCTTGTGAAAGCAAGAGAGAAGGCGGTCGTGGAGGTGTGGGGGCTAAGACCCAGAGAGAGACAGACACACAGATAAACACACACACGAACACACACACACACACACACAAACACACACACACACACACACACACGGTTTGGATGACAACCGAGTGTTTCATGTAGGCAGTTGAAAGGCAACTATTCCGCTGGCTGTGACAATGCAGAGGGCTGGGGTCGGCCGGTCGCTGTTTGTGGGTGTGTGCAAGCTGGGCAGTGGACTCTCCTTGCCAGGAACTGTCCTGGTGCGGCCCCTGTGCCCCCGGGCGCCGGATGCCAGCCCCTGGACGCTGTGCGTGTGCTCCCTGGGCGCTTGCGGACAGTTGCTTTGAGCGCGGGGGAGCGGGTGGACGGTGTGGTTTGGGGCCTGGCTCCTGGGGTGCAGCAGGGCCGGGGCCAGGTGGTGGTGGCGCGTGGCAGGTGTCGGGACCGGATTCCCTGTTGCGGGGGACTGGTGTTGCGGCGCGTGGCGAGTGTAGTAGCGGGCGTGTGTGGCGTTGGGGCATCGGAGGCAGCGTGGAGCGAAGGGGCCCCAGGGTGGTTGCTGTGTGAGCTGTGTGTGTGAGTGAGTGAGTGAGGGAGGCAGTGTGTGGTGAGTGTGTGTGTGTGTGTGTGTGTGTATATTTTTGGGTGCTTTAGTGTGAGTGAGGCGTGTGAGTGTGTGTGTGAGTGTGTTGTGTGGGTGTTTGTGCAGTGGAGTGGGCAGGCAGGCAGGCAGGCAGGCAGGCAGGCAGGCCGGCGTTGGGTCGGGTGCGAGTGTGAGCGTGGTCGTTAGGTGGCGGTGTGTGTGTTGTGTGTGTGGCTGGGCGTCGGTGGTGTGTGTTTGCGCAGGCGCGAGCGGGCGGGCGGGCAGGCGGAGCGAGCGAGGGAGGTGGAGGGCGTGTCGCCTTGAAGAGCGCGATTGGAAGGCTGAGCGAGCGGCTTGGCGTGGTGGCGCACGCCTGTAATCCTAGCGCTTGGGAGGCTGAGACAGGAGGATCGAGGCCAGCGAAGACCTTCAGCAACTTAGTGAGACCCTTTTTGCCACCGCCGCCTCCGAACCGCGCCCTTTTGCCTCCCTCACACCCACACACAACTTCACGATCGCCGCTGCCACGCACACTCGCACACTACACGCTCACACACCGCACAGCCACAAAACCACAAACACCCCGCCCCACGACGACACCCACAGCAGCCCGCACTGCCTACACACCTACACACAGCCGGCCTGCTCGCTACACCCCACCCTTTCCTACAACCCTGGCCCTCCCACACCGCCTCCCTCCCTGACACCCTCGCTCCCTCACGCACCCACAACCCACCCTCCCCTTTGCCCACCCCACACTGCTCTGCTCACCCTTGAAATCCACGCACAACCCATTCCCACACTAACACTCACTGCACTTGCAGCACCCGGCACTCCCACCCAGGGCTCTCGGAACGCTTTCCCGGGCCCCTTCACCCAGCCCCGTCTCTCCATTCTCACATCCAAGCTGCCCAAAACCCCGGGCCAGCGGGCCCAGGTGGCCCACACCTGTCATCCCAATCTTTGGGCGTCCCACACCCGATCATCCCGCTGCGCCCGCCACGCACGCCTGCCTGTCTCCGCCCATTCCTCACTCCCTGTGCCCAAGGGCAACACACAACCTGCACCCCAACGGCGGGGCTGCAGCGCCCACACACACTGCACCGGGCTCCCGGACCCCCTCCCCGAACCCGCACTAGCGCCACAGGCTCTGGCCCAGTCGCCCCGCATGGACCGACTCCACCTTGCAAGGAGACCCTCGCAGGAGAGGTCTGGGCCCGGGCCGGACTGCTGGCCGAGTCTGCACCTTCGCTACCACTGTCCAGGCCTCCACGGCTGCAAGCCCCAGCGCACCAAGACCTACCTACCGAAGGAGAGTCCCTGCATCCATTCCCTAGGTGGGGCCGTGCCTCAGCCCGCGGGTGGTCACCTCCTACCACGATGACACGTCCCTCTTGGCCAAACGCCAAGGAACTGTTGATACCTTCTGGGCCCACGCACGTGTTGACAAGTGTGCATATTCACCCGTCCGCCTGTCCGTCCGTCCTTCTGTCCGTCTGTCCTTCTGTCCGTCTGTCCCTCCGTCCATCAGTTCCTTCCTTCCTTCCTTCCTTCCTTCCTTCCTTCCTTCCTTGGTTCATCCTGTTTACTGTCATCATGACTAGGGTTCAGGTAGAGGATTTGAAGCCAGGGCCATCTTACTTCTGAATTCCAAACCCATCTCCACCCTCCCTATTGGATGTTTCCCTTTTGGATGGCAATGTAGAAGCACCAGGGCCTGGCAGGGGAGCGTCCAGTCAGCCAGCCAGCCCGCGCGCCCGCCCTCCCCTTCAGGTGTCTTCTTGGGGCAAGTGACAAGTCTCTGACTCTGCAAACCACCCAAATTCACTTTCAGGAAGTCCCTCTGGGATGTGTATGGTGTAGGTGTGTCTGAGTGTGTGTGTGTGTGTGTGTGTGTGTGTTGGGTGCTGTGGGAAAGCACGGGTCATTTGGAAACCTTGGAAGGTCTCCTCACCCTTCGCCAGGTTCGGGCTCAGTTGCTGAGAGCGGTCAGGAGCCAGCGTGGCTTCCTGTGCTGTCAGCCTCTCTCCTGCTGCCATTCCAGGCCTGCTGCTGCAACTGGCCAGGCTCCCAGGGATTCCGCTGAAGCCAAGCACCCCATGAAGTCGTGTTCCCAAGGCCATTCAGTTCCAAGAGAGCCCCCTGTCTGAGTGCTCTCAGGCACGGGAAGGCACCTTGGTGGTTAGGGATTGGGCGAGGGGCGGTGGAAGCTTGCAGCCCAGTGAAGATGGTCCCTAACCAACAGGAAATGATCCAAAGGTTTCTCGGGGATCGTGTGGGGCATCACCTGTGTACCCGCTCACTGACCCCACCAGCTCCAGCCGGGACTGTCAACAGCGGAGAGAATCAGCCAGGGACAGCCGGGCCTCCTGCATGCATCTCCCTTGTGAAAGCAAGAGAGAAGGCGGTCGTGGAGGTGTGGGGGCTAAGACCCAGAGAGAGACAGACACACAGATAAACACACACACGAACACACACACACACACACACACACACACACACACACACACGGTTTGGATGACAACCGAGTGTTTCATGTAGGCAGTTGAAAGGCAACTATTCCGCTGGCTGTGACAATGCAGAGGGCTGGGGTCGGCCGGTCGCTGTTTGTGGGTGTGTGCAAGCTGGGCAGTGGACTCTCCTTGCCAGGAACTGTCCTGGTGCGGCCCCTGTGCCCCCGGGCGCCGGATGCCAGCCCCTGGACGCTGTGCGTGTGCTCCCTGGGCGCTTGCGGACAGTTGCTTTGAGCGCGGGGGAGCGGGTGGACGGTGTGGTTTGGGGCCTGGCTCCTGGGGTGCAGCAGGGCCGGGGCCAGGTGGTGGTGGCGCGTGGCAGGTGTCGGGACCGGATTCCCTGTTGCGGGGGACTGGTGTTGCGGCGCGTGGCGAGTGTAGTAGCGGGCGTGTGTGGCGTTGGGGCATCGGAGGCAGCGTGGAGCGAAGGGGCCCCAGGGTGGTTGCTGTGTGAGCTGTGTGTGTGAGTGAGTGAGTGAGGGAGGCAGTGTGTGGTGAGTGTGTGTGTGTGTGTGTATATTTTTGGGTGCTTTAGTGTGAGTGAGGCGTGTGAGTGTGTGTGTGAGTGTGTTGTGTAGGTGTTTGTGCAGTGGAGTAGGCAGGCAGGCAGGCAGGCCGGCGTTGGGTCGGGTGCGAGTGTGAGCGTGGTCGTTAGGTGGCGGTGTGTGTGTTGTGTGTGTGGCTGGGCGTCGGTGGTGTGTGTTTGCGCAGGCGCGAGCGGGCGGTCGGGCGTGCGGGCGGGCGGGCGGAGCGAGCGAGGGAGGTGGAGGGCGTGTCGCCTTGAAGAGCGCGATTGGAAGGCTGAGCGAGCGGCTTGGCGTGGTGGCGCACGCCTGTAATCCTAGCGCTTGGGAGGCTGAGACAGGAGGATCGAGGCCAGCGAAGACCTTCAGCAACTTAGTGAGACCCTTTTTGCCACCGCCGCCTCCGAACCGCGCCCTTTTGCCTCCCTCACACCCACACACAACTTCACGATCGCCGCTGCCACGCACACTCGCACACTACACGCTCACACACCGCACAGCCACAAAACCACAAACACCCCGCCCCACGACGACACCCACAGCAGCCCGCACTGCCTACACACCTACACACCTACACACAGCCGGCCTGCTCGCTACACCCCACCCTTTCCTACAACCCTGGCCCTCCCACACCGCCTCCCTCCCTGACACCCTCGCTCTCTCACGCACCCACAACCCACCCTCCCCTTTGCCCACCCCACACTGCTCTGCTCACCCTTGAAATCCACGCACAACCCATTCCCACACTAACACTCACTGCACTTGCAGCACCCGGCACTCCCACCCAGGGCTCTCGGAACGCTTTCCCGGGCCCCTTCACCCAGCCCCGTCTCTCCATTCTCGCATCCAAGCTGCCCAAAACCCCGGGCCAGCGGGCCCAGGTGGCCCACACCTGTCATCCCAATCTTTGGGCGTCCCACACCCGATCATCCCGCTGCGCCCGCCACGCACGCCTGCCTGTCTCCGCCCATTCCTCACTCCCTGTGCCCAAGGGCAACACACAACCTGCACCCCAACGGCGGGGCTGCAGCGCCCACACACACTGCACCGGGCTCCCGGACCCCCTCCCCGAACCCGCACTAGCGCCACAGGCTCTGGCCCAGTCGCCCCGCATGGACCGACTCCACCTTGCAAGGAGACCCTCGCAGGAGAGGTCTGGGCCCGGGCCGGACTGCTGGCCGAGTCTGCACCTTCGCTACCACTGTCCAGGCCTCCGCGGTTGCAAGCCCCAGCGCACCAAGACCTACCTACCGAAGGAGAGTCCCTGCATCCATTCCCTAGGTGGGGCCGTGCCTCAGCCCGCGGGTGGTCACCTCCTACCACGATGACACGTCCCTCTTGGCCAAACGCCAAGGAACTGTTGATACCTTCTGGGCGCACGCACGTGTTGACAAGTGTGCATATTCACCCGTCCGCCTGTCCGTCCGTCCTTCTGTCCGTCTGTCCCTCCGTCCATCAGTTCCTTCCTTCCTTCCTTCCTTCCTTCCTTCCTTCCTTCCTTGGTTCATCCTGTTTACTGTCATCATGACTAGGGTTCAGGTAGAGGATTTGAAGCCAGGGCCATCTTACTTCTGAATTCCAAACCCATCTCCACCCTCCCTATTGGATGTTTCCCTTTTGGATGGCAATGTAGAAGCACCAGGGCCTGGCAGGGGAGCGTCCAGTCAGCCAGCCAGCCCGCGCGCCCGCCCTCCCCTTCAGGTGTCTTCTTGGGGCAAGTGACAAGTCTCTGACTCTGCAAACCACCCAAATTCAGCTTTCAGGAAGTCCCTCTGGGATGTGTATGGTGTAGGTGTGTCTGAGTGTGTGTGTGTGTGTGTGTGTGTGTGTGTTGGGTGCTGTGGGAAAGCACGGGTCATTTGGAAACCTTGGAAGGTCTCCTCACCCTTCGCCAGGTTCGGGCTCAGTTGCTGAGAGCGGTCAGGAGCCAGCGTGGCTTCCTGTGCTGTCAGCCTCTCTCCTGCTGCCATTCCAGGCCTGCTGCTGCAACTGGCCAGGCTCCCAGGGATTCCGCTGAAGCCAAGCACCCCATGAAGTCGTGTTCCCAAGGCCATTCAGTTCCAAGAGAGCCCCCTGTCTGAGTGCTCTCAGGCACGGGAAGGCACCTTGGTGGTTAGGGATCGGGCGAGGGGCGGTGGAAGCTTGCAGCCCAGTGAAGATGGTCCCTAACCAACAGGAAATGATCCAAAGGTTTCTCGGGGATCGTGTGGGGCATCACCTGTGTACCCGCTCACTGACCCCACCAGCTCCAGCCGGGACTGTCAACAGCGGAGAGAATCAGCCAGGGACAGCCGGGCCTCCTGCATGCATCTCCCTTGTGAAAGCAAGAGAGAAGGCGGTCGTGGAGGTGTGGGGGCTAAGACCCAGAGAGAGACAGACACACAGATAAACACACACACGAACACACACACACACACACACAAACACACACACACACACACACACACGGTTTGGATGACAACCGAGTGTTTCATGTAGGCAGTTGAAAGGCAACTATTCCGCTGGCTGTGACAATGCAGAGGGCTGGGGTCGGCCGGTCGCTGTTTGTGGGTGTGTGCAAGCTGGGCAGTGGACTCTCCTTGCCAGGAACTGTCCTGGTGCGGCCCCTGTGCCCCCGGGCGCCGGATGCCAGCCCCTGGACGCTGTGCGTGTGCTCCCTGGGCGCTTGCGGACAGTTGCTTTGAGCGCGGGGGAGCGGGTGGACGGTGTGGTTTGGGGCCTGGCTCCTGGGGTGCAGCAGGGCCGGGGCCAGGTGGTGGTGGCGCGTGGCAGGTGTCGGGACCGGATTCCCTGTTGCGGGGGACTGGTGTTGCGGCGCGTGGCGAGTGTAGTAGCGGGCGTGTGTGGCGTTGGGGCATCGGAGGCAGCGTGGAGCGAAGGGGCCCCAGGGTGGTTGCTGTGTGAGCTGTGTGTGTGAGTGAGTGAGTGAGGGAGGCAGTGTGTGGTGAGTGTGTGTGTGTGTGTGTGTGTGTGTATATTTTTGGGTGCTTTAGTGTGAGTGAGGCGTGTGAGTGTGTGTGTGAGTGTGTTGTGTGGGTGTTTGTGCAGTGGAGTGGGCAGGCAGGCAGGCAGGCAGGCAGGCCGGCGTTGGGTCGGGTGCGAGTGTGAGCGTGGTCGTTAGGTGGCGGTGTGTGTGTTGTGTGTGTGGCTGGGCGTCGGTGGTGTGTGTTTGCGCAGGCGCGAGCGGGCGGGCGGGCGGGCGGGCGGGCGGGCGGGCGGAGCGAGCGAGGGAGGTGGAGGGCGTGTCGCCTTGAAGAGCGCGATTGGAAGGCTGAGCGAGCGGCTTGGCGTGGTGGCGCACGCCTGTAATCCTAGCGCTTGGGAGGCTGAGACAGGAGGATCGAGGCCAGCGAAGACCTTCAGCAACTTAGTGAGACCCTTTTTGCCACCGCCGCCTCCGAACCGCGCCCTTTTGCCTCCCTCACACCCACACACAACTTCACGATCGCCGCTGCCACGCACACTCGCACACTACACGCTCACACACCGCACAGCCACAAAACCACAAACACCCCGCCCCACGACGACACCCACAGCAGCCCGCACTGCCTACACACCTACACACAGCCGGCCTGCTCGCTACACCCCACCCTTTCCTACAACCCTGGCCCTCCCACACCGCCTCCCTCCCTGACACCCTCGCTCCCTCACGCACCCACAACCCACCCTCCCCTTTGCCCACCCCACACTGCTCTGCTCACCCTTGAAATCCACGCACAACCCATTCCCACACTAACACTCACTGCACTTGCAGCACCCGGCACTCCCACCCAGGGCTCTCGGAACGCTTTCCCGGGCCCCTTCACCCAGCCCCGTCTCTCCATTCTCGCATCCAAGCTGCCCAAAACCCCGGGCCAGCGGGCCCAGGTGGCCCACACCTGTCATCCCAATCTTTGGGCGTCCCACACCCGATCATCCCGCTGCGCCCGCCACGCACGCCTGCCTGTCTCCGCCCATTCCTCACTCCCTGTGCCCAAGGGCAACACACAACCTGCACCCCAACGGCGGGGCTGCAGCGCCCACACACACTGCACCGGGCTCCCGGACCCCCTCCCCGAACCCGCACTAGCGCCACAGGCTCTGGCCCAGTCGCCCCGCATGGACCGACTCCACCTTGCAAGGAGACCCTCGCAGGAGAGGTCTGGGCCCGGGCCGGACTGCTGGCCGAGTCTGCACCTTCGCTACCACTGTCCAGGCCTCCGCGGTTGCAAGCCCCAGCGCACCAAGACCTACCTACCGAAGGAGAGTCCCTGCATCCATTCCCTAGGTGGGGCCGTGCCTCAGCCCGCGGGTGGTCACCTCCTACCACGATGACACGTCCCTCTTGGCCAAACGCCAAGGAACTGTTGATACCTTCTGGGCGCACGCACGTGTTGACAAGTGTGCATATTCACCCGTCCGCCTGTCCGTCCGTCCTTCTGTCCGTCTGTCCCTCCGTCCATCAGTTCCTTCCTTCCTTCCTTCCTTCCTTCCTTCCTTCCTTCCTTCCTTCCTTGGTTCATCCTGTTTACTGTCATCATGACTAGGGTTCAGGTAGAGGATTTGAAGCCAGGGCCATCTTACTTCTGAATTCCAAACCCATCTCCACCCTCCCTATTGGATGTTTCCCTTTTGGATGGCAATGTAGAAGCACCAGGGCCTGGCAGGGGAGCGTCCAGTCAGCCAGCCAGCCCGCGCGCCCGCCCTCCCCTTCAGGTGTCTTCTTGGGGCAAGTGACAAGTCTCTGACTCTGCAAACCACCCAAATTCAGCTTTCAGGAAGTCCCTCTGGGATGTGTATGGTGTAGGTGTGTCTGAGTGTGTGTGTGTGTGTGTGTGTGTGTGTGTTGGGTGCTGTGGGAAAGCACGGGTCATTTGGAAACCTTGGAAGGTCTCCTCACCCTTCGCCAGGTTCGGGCTCAGTTGCTGAGAGCGGTCAGGAGCCAGCGTGGCTTCCTGTGCTGTCAGCCTCTCTCCTGCTGCCATTCCAGGCCTGCTGCTGCAACTGGCCAGGCTCCCAGGGATTCCGCTGAAGCCAAGCACCCCATGAAGTCGTCTTCCCAAGGCCATTCAGTTCCAAGAGAGCCCCCTGTCTGAGTGCTCTCAGGCACGGGAAGGCACCTTGGTGGTTAGGGATCGGGCGAGGGGCGGTGGAAGCTTGCAGCCCAGTGAAGATGGTCCCTAACCAACAGGAAATGATCCAAAGGTTTCTCGGGGATCGTGTGGGGCATCACCTGTGTACCCGCTCACTGACCCCACCAGCTCCAGCCGGGACTGTCAACAGCGGAGAGAATCAGCCAGGGACAGCCGGGCCTCCTGCATGCATCTCCCTTGTGAAAGCAAGAGAGAAGGCGGTCGTGGAGGTGTGGGGGCTAAGACCCAGAGAGAGACAGACACACAGATAAACACACACACGAACACACACACACACACACACACACACACACACACACGGTTTGGATGACAACCGAGTGTTTCATGTAGGCAGTTGAAAGGCAACTATTCCGCTGGCTGTGACAATGCAGAGGGCTGGGGTCGGCCGGTCGCTGTTTGTGGGTGTGTGCAAGCTGGGCAGTGGACTCTCCTTGCCAGGAACTGTCCTGGTGCGGCCCCTGTGCCCCCGGGCGCCGGATGCCAGCCCCTGGACGCTGTGCGTGTGCTCCCTGGGCGCTTGCGGACAGTTGCTTTGAGCGCGGGGGAGCGGGTGGACGGTGTGGTTTGGGGCCTGGCTCCTGGGGTGCAGCAGGGCCGGGGCCAGGTGGTGGTGGCGCGTGGCAGGTGTCGGGACCGGATTCCCTGTTGCGGGGGACTGGTGTTGCGGCGCGTGGCGAGTGTAGTAGCGGGCGTGTGTGGCGTTGGGGCATCGGAGGCAGCGTGGAGCGAAGGGGCCCCAGGGTGGTTGCTGTGTGAGCTGTGTGTGTGAGTGAGTGAGTGAGGGAGGCAGTGTGTGGTGAGTGTGTGTGTGTGTGTGTATATTTTTGGGTGCTTTAGTGTGAGTGAGGCGTGTGAGTGTGTGTGTGAGTGTGTTGTGTAGGTGTTTGTGCAGTGGAGTAGGCAGGCAGGCAGGCAGGCCGGCGTTGGGTCGGGTGCGAGTGTGAGCGTGGTCGTTAGGTGGCGGTGTGTGTGTTGTGTGTGTGGCTGGGCGTCGGTGGTGTGTGTTTGCGCAGGCGCGAGCGGGCGGTCGGGCGTGCGGGCGGGCGGGCGGAGCGAGCGAGGGAGGTGGAGGGCGTGTCGCCTTGAAGAGCGCGATTGGAAGGCTGAGCGAGCGGCTTGGCGTGGTGGCGCACGCCTGTAATCCTAGCGCTTGGGAGGCTGAGACAGGAGGATCGAGGCCAGCGAAGACCTTCAGCAACTTAGTGAGACCCTTTTTGCCACCGCCGCCTCCGAACCGCGCCCTTTTGCCTCCCTCACACCCACACACAACTTCACGATCGCCGCTGCCACGCACACTCGCACACTACACGCTCACACACCGCACAGCCACAAAACCACAAACACCCCGCCCCACGACGACACCCACAGCAGCCCGCACTGCCTACACACCTACACACCTACACACAGCCGGCCTGCTCGCTACACCCCACCCTTTCCTACAACCCTGGCCCTCCCACACCGCCTCCCTCCCTGACACCCTCGCTCTCTCACGCACCCACAACCCACCCTCCCCTTTGCCCACCCCACACTGCTCTGCTCACCCTTGAAATCCACGCACAACCCATTCCCACACTAACACTCACTGCACTTGCAGCACCCGGCACTCCCACCCAGGGCTCTCGGAACGCTTTCCCGGGCCCCTTCACCCAGCCCCGTCTCTCCATTCTCGCATCCAAGCTGCCCAAAACCCCGGGCCAGCGGGCCCAGGTGGCCCACACCTGTCATCCCAATCTTTGGGCGTCCCACACCCGATCATCCCGCTGCGCCCGCCACGCACGCCTGCCTGTCTCCGCCCATTCCTCACTCCCTGTGCCCAAGGGCAACACACAACCTGCACCCCAACGGCGGGGCTGCAGCGCCAACACACACTGCACCGGGCTCCCGGACCCCCTCCCCGAACCCGCACTAGCGCCACAGGCTCTGGCCCAGTCGCCCCGCATGGACCGACTCCACCTTGCAAGGAGACCCTCGCAGGAGAGGTCTGGGCCCGGGCCGGACTGCTGGCCGAGTCTGCACCTTCGCTACCACTGTCCAGGCCTCCGCGGTTGCAAGCCCCAGCGCACCAAGACCTACCTACCGAAGGAGAGTCCCTGCATCCATTCCCTAGGTGGGGCCGTGCCTCAGCCCGCGGGTGGTCACCTCCTACCACGATGACACGTCCCTCTTGGCCAAACGCCAAGGAACTGTTGATACCTTCTGGGCGCACGCACGTGTTGACAAGTGTGCATATTCACCCGTCCGCCTGTCCGTCCGTCCTTCTGTCCGTCTGTCCCTCCGTCCATCAGTTCCTTCCTTCCTTCCTTCCTTCCTTCCTTCCTTCCTTCCTTGGTTCATCCTGTTTACTGTCATCATGACTAGGGTTCAGGTAGAGGATTTGAAGCCAGGGCCATCTTACTTCTGAATTCCAAACCCATCTCCACCCTCCCTATTGGATGTTTCCCTTTTGGATGGCAATGTAGAAGCACCAGGGCCTGGCAGGGGAGCGTCCAGTCAGCCAGCCAGCCCGCGCGCCCGCCCTCCCCTTCAGGTGTCTTCTTGGGGCAAGTGACAAGTCTCTGACTCTGCAAACCACCCAAATTCAGCTTTCAGGAAGTCCCTCTGGGATGTGTATGGTGTAGGTGTGTCTGAGTGTGTGTGTGTGTGTGTGTGTGTGTGTGTGTTGGGTGCTGTGGGAAAGCACGGGTCATTTGGAAACCTTGGAAGGTCTCCTCACCCTTCGCCAGGTTCGGGCTCAGTTGCTGAGAGCGGTCAGGAGCCAGCGTGGCTTCCTGTGCTGTCAGCCTCTCTCCTGCTGCCATTCCAGGCCTGCTGCTGCAACTGGCCAGGCTCCCAGGGATTCCGCTGAAGCCAAGCACCCCATGAAGTCGTGTTCCCAAGGCCATTCAGTTCCAAGAGAGCCCCCTGTCTGAGTGCTCTCAGGCACGGGAAGGCACCTTGGTGGTTAGGGATCGGGCGAGGGGCGGTGGAAGCTTGCAGCCCAGTGAAGATGGTCCCTAACCAACAGGAAATGATCCAAAGGTTTCTCGGGGATCGTGTGGGGCATCACCTGTGTACCCGCTCACTGACCCCACCAGCTCCAGCCGGGACTGTCAACAGCGGAGAGAATCAGCCAGGGACAGCCGGGCCTCCTGCATGCATCTCCCTTGTGAAAGCAAGAGAGAAGGCGGTCGTGGAGGTGTGGGGGCTAAGACCCAGAGAGAGACAGACACACAGATAAACACACACACGAACACACACACACACACACACACAAACACACACACACACACACACACACACGGTTTGGATGACAACCGAGTGTTTCATGTAGGCAGTTGAAAGGCAACTATTCCGCTGGCTGTGACAATGCAGAGGGCTGGGGTCGGCCGGTCGCTGTTTGTGGGTGTGTGCAAGCTGGGCAGTGGACTCTCCTTGCCAGGAACTGTCCTGGTGCGGCCCCTGTGCCCCCGGGCGCCGGATGCCAGCCCCTGGACGCTGTGCGTGTGCTCCCTGGGCGCTTGCGGACAGTTGCTTTGAGCGCGGGGGAGCGGGTGGACGGTGTGGTTTGGGGCCTGGCTCCTGGGGTGCAGCAGGGCCGGGGCCAGGTGGTGGTGGCGCGTGGCAGGTGTCGGGACCGGATTCCCTGTTGCGGGGGACTGGTGTTGCGGCGCGTGGCGAGTGTAGTAGCGGGCGTGTGTGGCGTTGGGGCATCGGAGGCAGCGTGGAGCGAAGGGGCCCCAGGGTGGTTGCTGTGTGAGCTGTGTGTGTGAGTGAGTGAGTGAGGGAGGCAGTGTGTGGTGAGTGTGTGTGTGTGTGTGTGTGTGTATATTTTTGGGTGCTTTAGTGTGAGTGAGGCGTGTGAGTGTGTGTGTGAGTGTGTTGTGTGGGTGTTTGTGCAGTGGAGTGGGCAGGCAGGCAGGCAGGCAGGCAGGCAGGCCGGCGTTGGGTCGGGTGCGAGTGTGAGCGTGGTCGTTAGGTGGCGGTGTGTGTGTTGTGTGTGTGGCTGGGCGTCGGTGGTGTGTGTTTGCGCAGGCGCGAGCGGGCGGGCGGGCAGGCGGAGCGAGCGAGGGAGGTGGAGGGCGTGTCGCCTTGAAGAGCGCGATTGGAAGGCTGAGCGAGCGGCTTGGCGTGGTGGCGCACGCCTGTAATCCTAGCGCTTGGGAGGCTGAGACAGGAGGATCGAGGCCAGCGAAGACCTTCAGCAACTTAGTGAGACCCTTTTTGCCACCGCCGCCTCCGAACCGCGCCCTTTTGCCTCCCTCACACCCACACACAACTTCACGATCGCCGCTGCCACGCACACTCGCACACTACACGCTCACACACCGCACAGCCACAAAACCACAAACACCCCGCCCCACGACGACACCCACAGCAGCCCGCACTGCCTACACACCTACACACAGCCGGCCTGCTCGCTACACCCCACCCTTTCCTACAACCCTGGCCCTCCCACACCGCCTCCCTCCCTGACACCCTCGCTCCCTCACGCACCCACAACCCACCCTCCCCTTTGCCCACCCCACACTGCTCTGCTCACCCTTGAAATCCACGCACAACCCATTCCCACACTAACACTCACTGCACTTGCAGCACCCGGCACTCCCACCCAGGGCTCTCGGAACGCTTTCCCGGGCCCCTTCACCCAGCCCCGTCTCTCCATTCTCACATCCAAGCTGCCCAAAACCCCGGGCCAGCGGGCCCAGGTGGCCCACACCTGTCATCCCAATCTTTGGGCGTCCCACACCCGATCATCCCGCTGCGCCCGCCACGCACGCCTGCCTGTCTCCGCCCATTCCTCACTCCCTGTGCCCAAGGGCAACACACAACCTGCACCCCAACGGCGGGGCTGCAGCGCCCACACACACTGCACCGGGCTCCCGGACCCCCTCCCCGAACCCGCACTAGCGCCACAGGCTCTGGCCCAGTCGCCCCGCATGGACCGACTCCACCTTGCAAGGAGACCCTCGCAGGAGAGGTCTGGGCCCGGGCCGGACTGCTGGCCGAGTCTGCACCTTCGCTACCACTGTCCAGGCCTCCACGGCTGCAAGCCCCAGCGCACCAAGACCTACCTACCGAAGGAGAGTCCCTGCATCCATTCCCTAGGTGGGGCCGTGCCTCAGCCCGC
Source organism: Muscardinus avellanarius (assembly GCF_963383645.1). Lineage (NCBI taxonomy): Eukaryota > Metazoa > Chordata > Mammalia > Rodentia > Gliridae > Muscardinus > Muscardinus avellanarius. The sequence goes on along the minus strand of NC_137800.1, from coordinate 88,037,095 downwards.
GGGTGGTCACCTCCTACCACGATGACACGTCCCTCTTGGCCAAACGCCAAGGAACTGTTGATACCTTCTGGGCGCACGCACGTGTTGACAAGTGTGCATATTCACCCGTCCGCCTGTCCGTCCGTCCTTCTGTCCGTCTGTCCCTCCGTCCATCAGTTCCTTCCTTCCTTCCTTCCTTCCTTCCTTCCTTCCTTCCTTCCTTCCTTGGTTCATCCTGTTTACTGTCATCATGACTAGGGTTCAGGTAGAGGATTTGAAGCCAGGGCCATCTTACTTCTGAATTCCAAACCCATCTCCACCCTCCCTATTGGATGTTTCCCTTTTGGATGGCAATGTAGAAGCACCAGGGCCTGGCAGGGGAGCGTCCAGTCAGCCAGCCAGCCCGCGCGCCCGCCCTCCCCTTCAGGTGTCTTCTTGGGGCAAGTGACAAGTCTCTGACTCTGCAAACCACCCAAATTCACTTTCAGGAAGTCCCTCTGGGATGTGTATGGTGTAGGTGTGTCTGAGTGTGTGTGTGTGTGTGTGTGTGTGTGTGTGTGTGTGTTGGGTGCTGTGGGAAAGCACGGGTCATTTGGAAACCTTGGAAGGTCTCCTCACCCTTCGCCAGGTTCGGGCTCAGTTGCTGAGAGCGGTCAGGAGCCAGCGTGGCTTCCTGTGCTGTCAGCCTCTCTCCTGCTGCCATTCCAGGCCTGCTGCTGCAACTGGCCAGGCTCCCAGGGATTCCGCTGAAGCCAAGCACCCCATGAAGTCGTCTTCCCAAGGCCATTCAGTTCCAAGAGAGCCCCCTGTCTGAGTGCTCTCAGGCACGGGAAGGCACCTTGGTGGTTAGGGATTGGGCGAGGGGCGGTGGAAGCTTGCAGCCCAGTGAAGATGGTCCCTAACCAACAGGAAATGATCCAAAGGTTTCTCGGGGATCGTGTGGGGCATCACCTGTGTACCCGCTCACTGACCCCACCAGCTCCAGCCGGGACTGTCAACAGCGGAGAGAATCAGCCAGGGACAGCCGGGCCTCCTGCATGCATCTCCCTTGTGAAAGCAAGAGAGAAGGCGGTCGTGGAGGTGTGGGGGCTAAGACCCAGAGAGAGACAGACACACAGATAAACACACACACGAACACACACACACACACACACTCACACACACACACACGGTTTGGATGACAACCGAGTGTTTCATGTAGGCAGTTGAAAGGCAACTATTCCGCTGGCTGTGACAATGCAGAGGGCTGGGGTCGGCCGGTCGCTGTTTGTGGGTGTGTGCAAGCTGGGCAGTGGACTCTCCTTGCCAGGAACTGTCCTGGTGCGGCCCCTGTGCCCCCGGGCGCCGGATGCCAGCCCCTGGACGCTGTGCGTGTGCTCCCTGGGCGCTTGCGGACAGTTGCTTTGAGCGCGGGGGAGCGGGTGGACGGTGTGGTTTGGGGCCTGGCTCCTGGGGTGCAGCAGGGCCGGGGCCAGGTGGTGGTGGCGCGTGGCAGGTGTCGGGACCGGATTCCCTGTTGCGGGGGACTGGTGTTGCGGCGCGTGGTGAGTGTAGTAGCGGGCGTGTGTGGCGTTGGGGCATCGGAGGCAGCGTGGAGCGAAGGGGCCCCAGGGTGGTTGCTGTGTGAGCTGTGTGTGTGAGTGAGTGAGTGAGGGAGGCAGTGTGTGGTGAGTGTGTGTGTGTGTGTGTGTGTGTATATTTTTGGGTGCTTTAGTGTGAGTGAGGCGTGTGAGTGTGTGTGTGAGTGTGTTGTGTGGGTGTTTGTGCAGTGGAGTGGGCAGGCAGGCAGGCAGGCAGGCAGGCCGGCGTTGGGTCGGGTGCGAGTGTGAGCGTGGTCGTTAGGTGGCGGTGTGTGTGTTGTGTGTGTGGCTGGGCGTCGGTGGTGTGTGTTTGCGCAGGCGCGAGCGGGCGGGCGGGCGGGCGGGCGGGCGGGCGGGCGGGCGGAGCGAGCGAGGGAGGTGGAGGGCGTGTCGCCTTGAAGAGCGCGATTGGAAGGCTGAGCGAGCGGCTTGGCGTGGTGGCGCACGCCTGTAATCCTAGCGCTTGGGAGGCTGAGACAGGAGGATCGAGGCCAGCGAAGACCTTCAGCAACTTAGTGAGACCCTTTTTGCCACCGCCGCCTCCGAACCGCGCCCTTTTGCCTCCCTCACACCCACACACAACTTCACGATCGCCGCTGCCACGCACACTCGCACACTACACGCTCACACACCGCACAGCCACAAAACCACAAACACCCCGCCCCACGACGACACCCACAGCAGCCCGCACTGCCTACACACCTACACACAGCCGGCCTGCTCGCTACACCCCACCCTTTCCTACAACCCTGGCCCTCCCACACCGCCTCCCTCCCTGACACCCTCGCTCCCTCACGCACCCACAACCCACCCTCCCCTTTGCCCACCCCACACTGCTCTGCTCACCCTTGAAATCCACGCACAACCCATTCCCACACTAACACTCACTGCACTTGCAGCACCCGGCACTCCCACCCAGGGCTCTCGGAACGCTTTCCCGGGCCCCTTCACCCAGCCCCGTCTCTCCATTCTCACATCCAAGCTGCCCAAAACCCCGGGCCAGCGGGCCCAGGTGGCCCACACCTGTCATCCCAATCTTTGGGCGTCCCACACCCGATCATCCCGCTGCGCCCGCCACGCACGCCTGCCTGTCTCCGCCCATTCCTCACTCCCTGTGCCCAAGGGCAACACACAACCTGCACCCCAACGGCGGGGCTGCAGCGCCCACACACACTGCACCGGGCTCCCGGACCCCCTCCCCGAACCCGCACTAGCGCCACAGGCTCTGGCCCAGTCGCCCCGCATGGACCGACTCCACCTTGCAAGGAGACCCTCGCAGGAGAGGTCTGGGCCCGGGCCGGACTGCTGGCCGAGTCTGCACCTTCGCTACCACTGTCCAGGCCTCCGCGGCTGCAAGCCCCAGCGCACCAAGACCTACCTACCGAAGGAGAGTCCCTGCATCCATTCCCTAGGTGGGGCCGTGCCTCAGCCCGCGGGTGGTCACCTCCTACCACGATGACACGTCCCTCTTGGCCAAACGCCAAGGAACTGTTGATACCTTCTGGGCCCACGCACGTGTTGACAAGTGTGCATATTCACCCGTCCGCCTGTCCGTCCGTCCTTCTGTCCGTCTGTCCTTCTGTCCGTCTGTCCCTCCGTCCATCAGTTCCTTCCTTCCTTCCTTCCTTCCTTCCTTCCTTCCTTCCTTCCTTGGTTCATCCTGTTTACTGTCATCATGACTAGGGTTCAGGTAGAGGATTTGAAGCCAGGGCCATCTTACTTCTGAATTCCAAACCCATCTCCACCCTCCCTATTGGATGTTTCCCTTTTGGATGGCAATGTAGAAGCACCAGGGCCTGGCAGGGGAGCGTCCAGTCAGCCAGCCAGCCCGCGCGCCCGCCCTCCCCTTCAGGTGTCTTCTTGGGGCAAGTGACAAGTCTCTGACTCTGCAAACCACCCAAATTCACTTTCAGGAAGTCCCTCTGGGATGTGTATGGTGTAGGTGTGTCTGAGTGTGTGTGTGTGTGTGTGTGTGTGTGTGTGTTGGGTGCTGTGGGAAAGCACGGGTCATTTGGAAACCTTGGAAGGTCTCCTCACCCTTCGCCAGGTTCGGGCTCAGTTGCTGAGAGCGGTCAGGAGCCAGCGTGGCTTCCTGTGCTGTCAGCCTCTCTCCTGCTGCCATTCCAGGCCTGCTGCTGCAACTGGCCAGGCTCCCAGGGATTCCGCTGAAGCCAAGCACCCCATGAAGTCGTGTTCCCAAGGCCATTCAGTTCCAAGAGAGCCCCCTGTCTGAGTGCTCTCAGGCACGGGAAGGCACCTTGGTGGTTAGGGATCGGGCGAGGGGCGGTGGAAGCTTGCAGCCCAGTGAAGATGGTCCCTAACCAACAGGAAATGATCCAAAGGTTTCTCGGGGATCGTGTGGGGCATCACCTGTGTACCCGCTCACTGACCCCACCAGCTCCAGCCGGGACTGTCAACAGCGGAGAGAATCAGCCAGGGACAGCCGGGCCTCCTGCATGCATCTCCCTTGTGAAAGCAAGAGAGAAGGCGGTCGTGGAGGTGTGGGGGCTAAGACCCAGAGAGAGACAGACACACAGATAAACACACACACGAACACACACACACACACACACACACACACACACACACACACGGTTTGGATGACAACCGAGTGTTTCATGTAGGCAGTTGAAAGGCAACTATTCCGCTGGCTGTGACAATGCAGAGGGCTGGGGTCGGCCGGTCGCTGTTTGTGGGTGTGTGCAAGCTGGGCAGTGGACTCTCCTTGCCAGGAACTGTCCTGGTGCGGCCCCTGTGCCCCCGGGCGCCGGATGCCAGCCCCTGGACGCTGTGCGTGTGCTCCCTGGGCGCTTGCGGACAGTTGCTTTGAGCGCGGGGGAGCGGGTGGACGGTGTGGTTTGGGGCCTGGCTCCTGGGGTGCAGCAGGGCCGGGGCCAGGTGGTGGTGGCGCGTGGCAGGTGTCGGGACCGGATTCCCTGTTGCGGGGGACTGGTGTTGCGGCGCGTGGCGAGTGTAGTAGCGGGCGTGTGTGGCGTTGGGGCATCGGAGGCAGCGTGGAGCGAAGGGGCCCCAGGGTGGTTGCTGTGTGAGCTGTGTGTGTGAGTGAGTGAGTGAGGGAGGCAGTGTGTGGTGAGTGTGTGTGTGTGTGTGTGTGTGTATATTTTTGGGTGCTTTAGTGTGAGTGAGGCGTGTGAGTGTGTGTGTGAGTGTGTTGTGTGGGTGTTTGTGCAGTGGAGTGGGCAGGCAGGCAGGCAGGCAGGCAGGCCGGCGTTGGGTCGGGTGCGAGTGTGAGCGTGGTCGTTAGGTGGCGGTGTGTGTGTTGTGTGTGTGGCTGGGCGTCGGTGGTGTGTGTTTGCGCAGGCGCGAGCGGGCGGGCGGGCGGGCGGAGCGAGCGAGGGAGGTGGAGGGCGTGTCGCCTTGAAGAGCGCGATTGGAAGGCTGAGCGAGCGGCTTGGCGTGGTGGCGCACGCCTGTAATCCTAGCGCTTGGGAGGCTGAGACAGGAGGATCGAGGCCAGCGAAGACCTTCAGCAACTTAGTGAGACCCTTTTTGCCACCGCCGCCTCCGAACCGCGCCCTTTTGCCTCCCTCACACCCACACACAACTTCACGATCGCCGCTGCCACGCACACTCGCACACTACACGCTCACACACCGCACAGCCACAAAACCACAAACACCCCGCCCCACGACGACACCCACAGCAGCCCGCACTGCCTACACACCTACACACAGCCGGCCTGCTCGCTACACCCCACCCTTTCCTACAACCCTGGCCCTCCCACACCGCCTCCCTCCCTGACACCCTCGCTCCCTCACGCACCCACAACCCACCCTCCCCTTTGCCCACCCCACACTGCTCTGCTCACCCTTGAAATCCACGCACAACCCATTCCCACACTAACACTCACTGCACTTGCAGCACCCGGCACTCCCACCCAGGGCTCTCGGAACGCTTTCCCGGGCCCCTTCACCCAGCCCCGTCTCTCCATTCTCACATCCAAGCTGCCCAAAACCCCGGGCCAGCGGGCCCAGGTGGCCCACACCTGTCATCCCAATCTTTGGGCGTCCCACACCCGATCATCCCGCTGCGCCCGCCACGCACGCCTGCCTGTCTCCGCCCATTCCTCACTCCCTGTGCCCAAGGGCAACACACAACCTGCACCCCAACGGCGGGGCTGCAGCGCCCACACACACTGCACCGGGCTCCCGGACCCCCTCCCCGAACCCGCACTAGCGCCACAGGCTCTGGCCCAGTCGCCCCGCATGGACCGACTCCACCTTGCAAGGAGACCCTCGCAGGAGAGGTCTGGGCCCGGGCCGGACTGCTGGCCGAGTCTGCACCTTCGCTACCACTGTCCAGGCCTCCACGGCTGCAAGCCCCAGCGCACCAAGACCTACCTACCGAAGGAGAGTCCCTGCATCCATTCCCTAGGTGGGGCCGTGCCTCAGCCCGCGGGTGGTCACCTCCTACCACGATGACACGTCCCTCTTGGCCAAACGCCAAGGAACTGTTGATACCTTCTGGGCGCACGCACGTGTTGACAAGTGTGCATATTCACCCGTCCGCCTGTCCGTCCGTCCTTCTGTCCGTCTGTCCCTCCGTCCATCAGTTCCTTCCTTCCTTCCTTCCTTCCTTCCTTCCTTCCTTCCTTCCTTGGTTCATCCTGTTTACTGTCATCATGACTAGGGTTCAGGTAGAGGATTTGAAGCCAGGGCCATCTTACTTCTGAATTCCAAACCCATCTCCACCCTCCCTATTGGATGTTTCCCTTTTGGATGGCAATGTAGAAGCACCAGGGCCTGGCAGGGGAGCGTCCAGTCAGCCAGCCAGCCCGCGCGCCCGCCCTCCCCTTCAGGTGTCTTCTTGGGGCAAGTGACAAGTCTCTGACTCTGCAAACCACCCAAATTCACTTTCAGGAAGTCCCTCTGGGATGTGTATGGTGTAGGTGTGTCTGAGTGTGTGTGTGTGTGTGTGTGTGTGTGTGTGTGTGTTGGGTGCTGTGGGAAAGCACGGGTCATTTGGAAACCTTGGAAGGTCTCCTCACCCTTCGCCAGGTTCGGGCTCAGTTGCTGAGAGCGGTCAGGAGCCAGCGTGGCTTCCTGTGCTGTCAGCCTCTCTCCTGCTGCCATTCCAGGCCTGCTGCTGCAACTGGCCAGGCTCCCAGGGATTCCGCTGAAGCCAAGCACCCCATGAAGTCGTGTTCCCAAGGCCATTCAGTTCCAAGAGAGCCCCCTGTCTGAGTGCTCTCAGGCACGGGAAGGCACCTTGGTGGTTAGGGATTGGGCGAGGGGCGGTGGAAGCTTGCAGCCCAGTGAAGATGGTCCCTAACCAACAGGAAATGATCCAAAGGTTTCTCGGGGATCGTGTGGGGCATCACCTGTGTACCCGCTCACTGACCCCACCAGCTCCAGCCGGGACTGTCAACAGCGGAGAGAATCAGCCAGGGACAGCCGGGCCTCCTGCATGCATCTCCCTTGTGAAAGCAAGAGAGAAGGCGGTCGTGGAGGTGTGGGGGCTAAGACCCAGAGAGAGACAGACACACAGATAAACACACACACGAACACACACACACACACACACTCACACACACACACACGGTTTGGATGACAACCGAGTGTTTCATGTAGGCAGTTGAAAGGCAACTATTCCGCTGGCTGTGACAATGCAGAGGGCTGGGGTCGGCCGGTCGCTGTTTGTGGGTGTGTGCAAGCTGGGCAGTGGACTCTCCTTGCCAGGAACTGTCCTGGTGCGGCCCCTGTGCCCCCGGGCGCCGGATGCCAGCCCCTGGACGCTGTGCGTGTGCTCCCTGGGCGCTTGCGGACAGTTGCTTTGAGCGCGGGGGAGCGGGTGGACGGTGTGGTTTGGGGCCTGGCTCCTGGGGTGCAGCAGGGCCGGGGCCAGGTGGTGGTGGCGCGTGGCAGGTGTCGGGACCGGATTCCCTGTTGCGGGGGACTGGTGTTGCGGCGCGTGGTGAGTGTAGTAGCGGGCGTGTGTGGCGTTGGGGCATCGGAGGCAGCGTGGAGCGAAGGGGCCCCAGGGTGGTTGCTGTGTGAGCTGTGTGTGTGAGTGAGTGAGTGAGGGAGGCAGTGTGTGGTGAGTGTGTGTGTGTGTGTGTGTGTGTGTGTGTGTGTATATTTTTGGGTGCTTTAGTGTGAGTGAGGCGTGTGAGTGTGTGTGTGAGTGTGTTGTGTGGGTGTTTGTGCAGTGGAGTGGGCAGGCAGGCAGGCAGGCAGGCAGGCCGGCGTTGGGTCGGGTGCGAGTGTGAGCGTGGTCGTTAGGTGGCGGTGTGTGTGTTGTGTGTGTGGCTGGGCGTCGGTGGTGTGTGTTTGCGCAGGCGCGAGCGGGCGGGCGGGCGGGCGGGCGGGCGGGCGGGCGGAGCGAGCGAGGGAGGTGGAGGGCGTGTCGCCTTGAAGAGCGCGATTGGAAGGCTGAGCGAGCGGCTTGGCGTGGTGGCGCACGCCTGTAATCCTAGCGCTTGGGAGGCTGAGACAGGAGGATCGAGGCCAGCGAAGACCTTCAGCAACTTAGTGAGACCCTTTTTGCCACCGCCGCCTCCGAACCGCGCCCTTTTGCCTCCCTCACACCCACACACAACTTCACGATCGCCGCTGCCACGCACACTCGCACACTACACGCTCACACACCGCACAGCCACAAAACCACAAACACCCCGCCCCACGACGACACCCACAGCAGCCCGCACTGCCTACACACCTACACACAGCCGGCCTGCTCGCTACACCCCACCCTTTCCTACAACCCTGGCCCTCCCACACCGCCTCCCTCCCTGACACCCTCGCTCCCTCACGCACCCACAACCCACCCTCCCCTTTGCCCACCCCACACTGCTCTGCTCACCCTTGAAATCCACGCACAACCCATTCCCACACTAACACTCACTGCACTTGCAGCACCCGGCACTCCCACCCAGGGCTCTCGGAACGCTTTCCCGGGCCCCTTCACCCAGCCCCGTCTCTCCATTCTCACATCCAAGCTGCCCAAAACCCCGGGCCAGCGGGCCCAGGTGGCCCACACCTGTCATCCCAATCTTTGGGCGTCCCACACCCGATCATCCCGCTGCGCCCGCCACGCACGCCTGCCTGTCTCCGCCCATTCCTCACTCCCTGTGCCCAAGGGCAACACACAACCTGCACCCCAACGGCGGGGCTGCAGCGCCCACACACACTGCACCGGGCTCCCGGACCCCCTCCCCGAACCCGCACTAGCGCCACAGGCTCTGGCCCAGTCGCCCCGCATGGACCGACTCCACCTTGCAAGGAGACCCTCGCAGGAGAGGTCTGGGCCCGGGCCGGACTGCTGGCCGAGTCTGCACCTTCGCTACCACTGTCCAGGCCTCCACGGCTGCAAGCCCCAGCGCACCAAGACCTACCTACCGAAGGAGAGTCCCTGCATCCATTCCCTAGGTGGGGCCGTGCCTCAGCCCGCGGGTGGTCACCTCCTACCACGATGACACGTCCCTCTTGGCCAAACGCCAAGGAACTGTTGATACCTTCTGGGCCCACGCACGTGTTGACAAGTGTGCATATTCACCCGTCCGCCTGTCCGTCCGTCCTTCTGTCCGTCTGTCCTTCTGTCCGTCTGTCCCTCCGTCCATCAGTTCCTTCCTTCCTTCCTTCCTTCCTTCCTTCCTTCCTTCCTTCCTTCCTTGGTTCATCCTGTTTACTGTCATCATGACTAGGGTTCAGGTAGAGGATTTGAAGCCAGGGCCATCTTACTTCTGAATTCCAAACCCATCTCCACCCTCCCTATTGGATGTTTCCCTTTTGGATGGCAATGTAGAAGCACCAGGGCCTGGCAGGGGAGCGTCCAGTCAGCCAGCCAGCCCGCGCGCCCGCCCTCCCCTTCAGGTGTCTTCTTGGGGCAAGTGACAAGTCTCTGACTCTGCAAACCACCCAAATTCACTTTCAGGAAGTCCCTCTGGGATGTGTATGGTGTAGGTGTGTCTGAGTGTGTGTGTGTGTGTGTGTGTGTGTGTGTGTGTGTGTGTGTTGGGTGCTGTGGGAAAGCACGGGTCATTTGGAAACCTTGGAAGGTCTCCTCACCCTTCGCCAGGTTCGGGCTCAGTTGCTGAGAGCGGTCAGGAGCCAGCGTGGCTTCCTGTGCTGTCAGCCTCTCTCCTGCTGCCATTCCAGGCCTGCTGCTGCAACTGGCCAGGCTCCCAGGGATTCCGCTGAAGCCAAGCACCCCATGAAGTCGTGTTCCCAAGGCCATTCAGTTCCAAGAGAGCCCCCTGTCTGAGTGCTCTCAGGCACGGGAAGGCACCTTGGTGGTTAGGGATTGGGCGAGGGGCGGTGGAAGCTTGCAGCCCAGTGAAGATGGTCCCTAACCAACAGGAAATGATCCAAAGGTTTCTCGGGGATCGTGTGGGGCATCACCTGTGTACCCGCTCACTGACCCCACCAGCTCCAGCCGGGACTGTCAACAGCGGAGAGAATCAGCCAGGGACAGCCGGGCCTCCTGCATGCATCTCCCTTGTGAAAGCAAGAGAGAAGGCGGTCGTGGAGGTGTGGGGGCTAAGACCCAGAGAGAGACAGACACACAGATAAACACACACACGAACACACACACACACACACACACACACACACACACACACACGGTTTGGATGACAACCGAGTGTTTCATGTAGGCAGTTGAAAGGCAACTATTCCGCTGGCTGTGACAATGCAGAGGGCTGGGGTCGGCCGGTCGCTGTTTGTGGGTGTGTGCAAGCTGGGCAGTGGACTCTCCTTGCCAGGAACTGTCCTGGTGCGGCCCCTGTGCCCCCGGGCGCCGGATGCCAGCCCCTGGACGCTGTGCGTGTGCTCCCTGGGCGCTTGCGGACAGTTGCTTTGAGCGCGGGGGAGCGGGTGGACGGTGTGGTTTGGGGCCTGGCTCCTGGGGTGCAGCAGGGCCGGGGCCAGGTGGTGGTGGCGCGTGGCAGGTGTCGGGACCGGATTCCCTGTTGCGGGGGACTGGTGTTGCGGCGCGTGGCGAGTGTAGTAGCGGGCGTGTGTGGCGTTGGGGCATCGGAGGCAGCGTGGAGCGAAGGGGCCCCAGGGTGGTTGCTGTGTGAGCTGTGTGTGTGAGTGAGTGAGTGAGGGAGGCAGTGTGTGGTGAGTGTGTGTGTGTGTGTGTGTGTGTGTATATTTTTGGGTGCTTTAGTGTGAGTGAGGCGTGTGAGTGTGTGTGTGAGTGTGTTGTGTGGGTGTTTGTGCAGTGGAGTGGGCAGGCAGGCAGGCAGGCAGGCAGGCCGGCGTTGGGTCGGGTGCGAGTGTGAGCGTGGTCGTTAGGTGGCGGTGTGTGTGTTGTGTGTGTGGCTGGGCGTCGGTGGTGTGTGTTTGCGCAGGCGCGAGCGGGCGGGCGGGCGGGCGGGCGGGCGGGCGGGCGGGCGGAGCGAGCGAGGGAGGTGGAGGGCGTGTCGCCTTGAAGAGCGCGATTGGAAGGCTGAGCGAGCGGCTTGGCGTGGTGGCGCACGCCTGTAATCCTAGCGCTTGGGAGGCTGAGACAGGAGGATCGAGGCCAGCGAAGACCTTCAGCAACTTAGACCCTTTTTGCCACCGCCGCCTCCGAACCGCGCCCTTTTGCCTCCCTCACACCCACACACAACTTCACGATCGCCGCTGCCACGCACACTCGCACACTACACGCTCACACACCGCACAGCCACAAAACCACAAACACCCCGCCCCACGACGACACCCACAGCAGCCCGCACTGCCTACACACCTACACACAGCCGGCCTGCTCGCTACACCCCACCCTTTCCTACAACCCTGGCCCTCCCACACCGCCTCCCTCCCTGACACCCTCGCTCCCTCACGCACCCACAACCCACCCTCCCCTTTGCCCACCCCACACTGCTCTGCTCACCCTTGAAATCCACGCACAACCCATTCCCACACTAACACTCACTGCACTTGCAGCACCCGGCACTCCCACCCAGGGCTCTCGGAACGCTTTCCCGGGCCCCTTCACCCAGCCCCGTCTCTCCATTCTCGCATCCAAGCTGCCCAAAACCCCGGGCCAGCGGGCCCAGGTGGCCCACACCTGTCATCCCAATCTTTGGGCGTCCCACACCCGATCATCCCGCTGCGCCCGCCACGCACGCCTGCCTGTCTCCGCCCATTCCTCACTCCCTGTGCCCAAGGGCAACACACAACCTGCACCCCAACGGCGGGGCTGCAGCGCCCACACACACTGCACCGGGCTCCCGGACCCCCTCCCCGAACCCGCACTAGCGCCACAGGCTCTGGCCCAGTCGCCCCGCATGGACCGACTCCACCTTGCAAGGAGACCCTCGCAGGAGAGGTCTGGGCCCGGGCCGGACTGCTGGCCGAGTCTGCACCTTCGCTACCACTGTCCAGGCCTCCGCGGTTGCAAGCCCCAGCGCACCAAGACCTACCTACCGAAGGAGAGTCCCTGCATCCATTCCCTAGGTGGGGCCGTGCCTCAGCCCGCGGGTGGTCACCTCCTACCACGATGACACGTCCCTCTTGGCCAAACGCCAAGGAACTGTTGATACCTTCTGGGCGCACGCACGTGTTGACAAGTGTGCATATTCACCCGTCCGCCTGTCCGTCCGTCCTTCTGTCCGTCTGTCCCTCCGTCCATCAGTTCCTTCCTTCCTTCCTTCCTTCCTTCCTTCCTTCCTTCCTTCCTTGGTTCATCCTGTTTACTGTCATCATGACTAGGGTTCAGGTAGAGGATTTGAAGCCAGGGCCATCTTACTTCTGAATTCCAAACCCATCTCCACCCTCCCTATTGGATGTTTCCCTTTTGGATGGCAATGTAGAAGCACCAGGGCCTGGCAGGGGAGCGTCCAGTCAGCCAGCCAGCCCGCGCGCCCGCCCTCCCCTTCAGGTGTCTTCTTGGGGCAAGTGACAAGTCTCTGACTCTGCAAACCACCCAAATTCAGCTTTCAGGAAGTCCCTCTGGGATGTGTATGGTGTAGGTGTGTCTGAGTGTGTGTGTGTGTGTGTGTGTGTGTGTTGGGTGCTGTGGGAAAGCACGGGTCATTTGGAAACCTTGGAAGGTCTCCTCACCCTTCGCCAGGTTCGGGCTCAGTTGCTGAGAGCGGTCAGGAGCCAGCGTGGCTTCCTGTGCTGTCAGCCTCTCTCCTGCTGCCATTCCAGGCCTGCTGCTGCAACTGGCCAGGCTCCCAGGGATTCCGCTGAAGCCAAGCACCCCATGAAGTCGTCTTCCCAAGGCCATTCAGTTCCAAGAGAGCCCCCTGTCTGAGTGCTCTCAGGCACGGGAAGGCACCTTGGTGGTTAGGGATCGGGCGAGGGGCGGTGGAAGCTTGCAGCCCAGTGAAGATGGTCCCTAACCAACAGGAAATGATCCAAAGGTTTCTCGGGGATCGTGTGGGGCATCACCTGTGTACCCGCTCACTGACCCCACCAGCTCCAGCCGGGACTGTCAACAGCGGAGAGAATCAGCCAGGGACAGCCGGGCCTCCTGCATGCATCTCCCTTGTGAAAGCAAGAGAGAAGGCGGTCGTGGAGGTGTGGGGGCTAAGACCCAGAGAGAGACAGACACACAGATAAACACACACACGAACACACACACACACACACACACACACACACACACACACACGGTTTGGATGACAACCGAGTGTTTCATGTAGGCAGTTGAAAGGCAACTATTCCGCTGGCTGTGACAATGCAGAGGGCTGGGGTCGGCCGGTCGCTGTTTGTGGGTGTGTGCAAGCTGGGCAGTGGACTCTCCTTGCCAGGAACTGTCCTGGTGCGGCCCCTGTGCCCCCGGGCGCCGGATGCCAGCCCCTGGACGCTGTGCGTGTGCTCCCTGGGCGCTTGCGGACAGTTGCTTTGAGCGCGGGGGAGCGGGTGGACGGTGTGGTTTGGGGCCTGGCTCCTGGGGTGCAGCAGGGCCGGGGCCAGGTGGTGGTGGCGCGTGGCAGGTGTCGGGACCGGATTCCCTGTTGCGGGGGACTGGTGTTGCGGCGCGTGGCGAGTGTAGTAGCGGGCGTGTGTGGCGTTGGGGCATCGGAGGCAGCGTGGAGCGAAGGGGCCCCAGGGTGGTTGCTGTGTGAGCTGTGTGTGTGAGTGAGTGAGTGAGGGAGGCAGTGTGTGGTGAGTGTGTGTGTGTGTGTGTATATTTTTGGGTGCTTTAGTGTGAGTGAGGCGTGTGAGTGTGTGTGTGAGTGTGTTGTGTAGGTGTTTGTGCAGTGGAGTAGGCAGGCAGGCAGGCAGGCCGGCGTTGGGTCGGGTGCGAGTGTGAGCGTGGTCGTTAGGTGGCGGTGTGTGTGTTGTGTGTGTGGCTGGGCGTCGGTGGTGTGTGTTTGCGCAGGCGCGAGCGGGCGGTCGGGCGTGCGGGCGGGCGGGCGGAGCGAGCGAGGGAGGTGGAGGGCGTGTCGCCTTGAAGAGCGCGATTGGAAGGCTGAGCGAGCGGCTTGGCGTGGTGGCGCACGCCTGTAATCCTAGCGCTTGGGAGGCTGAGACAGGAGGATCGAGGCCAGCGAAGACCTTCAGCAACTTAGTGAGACCCTTTTTGCCACCGCCGCCTCCGAACCGCGCCCTTTTGCCTCCCTCACACCCACACACAACTTCACGATCGCCGCTGCCACGCACACTCGCACACTACACGCTCACACACCGCACAGCCACAAAACCACAAACACCCCGCCCCACGACGACACCCACAGCAGCCCGCACTGCCTACACACCTACACACCTACACACAGCCGGCCTGCTCGCTACACCCCACCCTTTCCTACAACCCTGGCCCTCCCACACCGCCTCCCTCCCTGACACCCTCGCTCTCTCACGCACCCACAACCCACCCTCCCCTTTGCCCACCCCACACTGCTCTGCTCACCCTTGAAATCCACGCACAACCCATTCCCACACTAACACTCACTGCACTTGCAGCACCCGGCACTCCCACCCAGGGCTCTCGGAACGCTTTCCCGGGCCCCTTCACCCAGCCCCGTCTCTCCATTCTCGCATCCAAGCTGCCCAAAACCCCGGGCCAGCGGGCCCAGGTGGCCCACACCTGTCATCCCAATCTTTGGGCGTCCCACACCCGATCATCCCGCTGCGCCCGCCACGCACGCCTGCCTGTCTCCGCCCATTCCTCACTCCCTGTGCCCAAGGGCAACACACAACCTGCACCCCAACGGCGGGGCTGCAGCGCCAACACACACTGCACCGGGCTCCCGGACCCCCTCCCCGAACCCGCACTAGCGCCACAGGCTCTGGCCCAGTCGCCCCGCATGGACCGACTCCACCTTGCAAGGAGACCCTCGCAGGAGAGGTCTGGGCCCGGGCCGGACTGCTGGCCGAGTCTGCACCTTCGCTACCACTGTCCAGGCCTCCGCGGTTGCAAGCCCCAGCGCACCAAGACCTACCTACCGAAGGAGAGTCCCTGCATCCATTCCCTAGGTGGGGCCGTGCCTCAGCCCGCGGGTGGTCACCTCCTACCACGATGACACGTCCCTCTTGGCCAAACGCCAAGGAACTGTTGATACCTTCTGGGCGCACGCACGTGTTGACAAGTGTGCATATTCACCCGTCCGCCTGTCCGTCCGTCCTTCTGTCCGTCTGTCCCTCCGTCCATCAGTTCCTTCCTTCCTTCCTTCCTTCCTTCCTTCCTTCCTTCCTTGGTTCATCCTGTTTACTGTCATCATGACTAGGGTTCAGGTAGAGGATTTGAAGCCAGGGCCATCTTACTTCTGAATTCCAAACCCATCTCCACCCTCCCTATTGGATGTTTCCCTTTTGGATGGCAATGTAGAAGCACCAGGGCCTGGCAGGGGAGCGTCCAGTCAGCCAGCCAGCCCGCGCGCCCGCCCTCCCCTTCAGGTGTCTTCTTGGGGCAAGTGACAAGTCTCTGACTCTGCAAACCACCCAAATTCAGCTTTCAGGAAGTCCCTCTGGGATGTGTATGGTGTAGGTGTGTCTGAGTGTGTGTGTGTGTGTGTGTGTGTGTGTGTGTTGGGTGCTGTGGGAAAGCACGGGTCATTTGGAAACCTTGGAAGGTCTCCTCACCCTTCGCCAGGTTCGGGCTCAGTTGCTGAGAGCGGTCAGGAGCCAGCGTGGCTTCCTGTGCTGTCAGCCTCTCTCCTGCTGCCATTCCAGGCCTGCTGCTGCAACTGGCCAGGCTCCCAGGGATTCCGCTGAAGCCAAGCACCCCATGAAGTCGTGTTCCCAAGGCCATTCAGTTCCAAGAGAGCCCCCTGTCTGAGTGCTCTCAGGCACGGGAAGGCACCTTGGTGGTTAGGGATCGGGCGAGGGGCGGTGGAAGCTTGCAGCCCAGTGAAGATGGTCCCTAACCAACAGGAAATGATCCAAAGGTTTCTCGGGGATCGTGTGGGGCATCACCTGTGTACCCGCTCACTGACCCCACCAGCTCCAGCCGGGACTGTCAACAGCGGAGAGAATCAGCCAGGGACAGCCGGGCCTCCTGCATGCATCTCCCTTGTGAAAGCAAGAGAGAAGGCGGTCGTGGAGGTGTGGGGGCTAAGACCCAGAGAGAGACAGACACACAGATAAACACACACACGAACACACACACACACACACACACAAACACACACACACACACACACACACACGGTTTGGATGACAACCGAGTGTTTCATGTAGGCAGTTGAAAGGCAACTATTCCGCTGGCTGTGACAATGCAGAGGGCTGGGGTCGGCCGGTCGCTGTTTGTGGGTGTGTGCAAGCTGGGCAGTGGACTCTCCTTGCCAGGAACTGTCCTGGTGCGGCCCCTGTGCCCCCGGGCGCCGGATGCCAGCCCCTGGACGCTGTGCGTGTGCTCCCTGGGCGCTTGCGGACAGTTGCTTTGAGCGCGGGGGAGCGGGTGGACGGTGTGGTTTGGGGCCTGGCTCCTGGGGTGCAGCAGGGCCGGGGCCAGGTGGTGGTGGCGCGTGGCAGGTGTCGGGACCGGATTCCCTGTTGCGGGGGACTGGTGTTGCGGCGCGTGGCGAGTGTAGTAGCGGGCGTGTGTGGCGTTGGGGCATCGGAGGCAGCGTGGAGCGAAGGGGCCCCAGGGTGGTTGCTGTGTGAGCTGTGTGTGTGAGTGAGTGAGTGAGGGAGGCAGTGTGTGGTGAGTGTGTGTGTGTGTGTGTGTGTGTATATTTTTGGGTGCTTTAGTGTGAGTGAGGCGTGTGAGTGTGTGTGTGAGTGTGTTGTGTGGGTGTTTGTGCAGTGGAGTGGGCAGGCAGGCAGGCAGGCAGGCAGGCAGGCCGGCGTTGGGTCGGGTGCGAGTGTGAGCGTGGTCGTTAGGTGGCGGTGTGTGTGTTGTGTGTGTGGCTGGGCGTCGGTGGTGTGTGTTTGCGCAGGCGCGAGCGGGCGGGCGGGCGGGCGGGCGGGCGGGCGGGCGGAGCGAGCGAGGGAGGTGGAGGGCGTGTCGCCTTGAAGAGCGCGATTGGAAGGCTGAGCGAGCGGCTTGGCGTGGTGGCGCACGCCTGTAATCCTAGCGCTTGGGAGGCTGAGACAGGAGGATCGAGGCCAGCGAAGACCTTCAGCAACTTAGTGAGACCCTTTTTGCCACCGCCGCCTCCGAACCGCGCCCTTTTGCCTCCCTCACACCCACACACAACTTCACGATCGCCGCTGCCACGCACACTCGCACACTACACGCTCACACACCGCACAGCCACAAAACCACAAACACCCCGCCCCACGACGACACCCACAGCAGCCCGCACTGCCTACACACCTACACACAGCCGGCCTGCTCGCTACACCCCACCCTTTCCTACAACCCTGGCCCTCCCACACCGCCTCCCTCCCTGACACCCTCGCTCCCTCACGCACCCACAACCCACCCTCCCCTTTGCCCACCCCACACTGCTCTGCTCACCCTTGAAATCCACGCACAACCCATTCCCACACTAACACTCACTGCACTTGCAGCACCCGGCACTCCCACCCAGGGCTCTCGGAACGCTTTCCCGGGCCCCTTCACCCAGCCCCGTCTCTCCATTCTCACATCCAAGCTGCCCAAAACCCCGGGCCAGCGGGCCCAGGTGGCCCACACCTGTCATCCCAATCTTTGGGCGTCCCACACCCGATCATCCCGCTGCGCCCGCCACGCACGCCTGCCTGTCTCCGCCCATTCCTCACTCCCTGTGCCCAAGGGCAACACACAACCTGCACCCCAACGGCGGGGCTGCAGCGCCCACACACACTGCACCGGGCTCCCGGACCCCCTCCCCGAACCCGCACTAGCGCCACAGGCTCTGGCCCAGTCGCCCCGCATGGACCGACTCCACCTTGCAAGGAGACCCTCGCAGGAGAGGTCTGGGCCCGGGCCGGACTGCTGGCCGAGTCTGCACCTTCGCTACCACTGTCCAGGCCTCCACGGCTGCAAGCCCCAGCGCACCAAGACCTACCTACCGAAGGAGAGTCCCTGCATCCATTCCCTAGGTGGGGCCGTGCCTCAGCCCGCGGGTGGTCACCTCCTACCACGATGACACGTCCCTCTTGGCCAAACGCCAAGGAACTGTTGATACCTTCTGGGCGCACGCACGTGTTGACAAGTGTGCATATTCACCCGTCCGCCTGTCCGTCCGTCCTTCTGTCCGTCTGTCCCTCCGTCCATCAGTTCCTTCCTTCCTTCCTTCCTTCCTTCCTTCCTTCCTTCCTTCCTTCCTTGGTTCATCCTGTTTACTGTCATCATGACTAGGGTTCAGGTAGAGGATTTGAAGCCAGGGCCATCTTACTTCTGAATTCCAAACCCATCTCCACCCTCCCTATTGGATGTTTCCCTTTTGGATGGCAATGTAGAAGCACCAGGGCCTGGCAGGGGAGCGTCCAGTCAGCCAGCCAGCCCGCGCGCCCGCCCTCCCCTTCAGGTGTCTTCTTGGGGCAAGTGACAAGTCTCTGACTCTGCAAACCACCCAAATTCACTTTCAGGAAGTCCCTCTGGGATGTGTATGGTGTAGGTGTGTCTGAGTGTGTGTGTGTGTGTGTGTGTGTGTGTGTGTGTGTGTTGGGTGCTGTGGGAAAGCACGGGTCATTTGGAAACCTTGGAAGGTCTCCTCACCCTTCGCCAGGTTCGGGCTCAGTTGCTGAGAGCGGTCAGGAGCCAGCGTGGCTTCCTGTGCTGTCAGCCTCTCTCCTGCTGCCATTCCAGGCCTGCTGCTGCAACTGGCCAGGCTCCCAGGGATTCCGCTGAAGCCAAGCACCCCATGAAGTCGTCTTCCCAAGGCCATTCAGTTCCAAGAGAGCCCCCTGTCTGAGTGCTCTCAGGCACGGGAAGGCACCTTGGTGGTTAGGGATTGGGCGAGGGGCGGTGGAAGCTTGCAGCCCAGTGAAGATGGTCCCTAACCAACAGGAAATGATCCAAAGGTTTCTCGGGGATCGTGTGGGGCATCACCTGTGTACCCGCTCACTGACCCCACCAGCTCCAGCCGGGACTGTCAACAGCGGAGAGAATCAGCCAGGGACAGCCGGGCCTCCTGCATGCATCTCCCTTGTGAAAGCAAGAGAGAAGGCGGTCGTGGAGGTGTGGGGGCTAAGACCCAGAGAGAGACAGACACACAGATAAACACACACACGAACACACACACACACACACACTCACACACACACACACGGTTTGGATGACAACCGAGTGTTTCATGTAGGCAGTTGAAAGGCAACTATTCCGCTGGCTGTGACAATGCAGAGGGCTGGGGTCGGCCGGTCGCTGTTTGTGGGTGTGTGCAAGCTGGGCAGTGGACTCTCCTTGCCAGGAACTGTCCTGGTGCGGCCCCTGTGCCCCCGGGCGCCGGATGCCAGCCCCTGGACGCTGTGCGTGTGCTCCCTGGGCGCTTGCGGACAGTTGCTTTGAGCGCGGGGGAGCGGGTGGACGGTGTGGTTTGGGGCCTGGCTCCTGGGGTGCAGCAGGGCCGGGGCCAGGTGGTGGTGGCGCGTGGCAGGTGTCGGGACCGGATTCCCTGTTGCGGGGGACTGGTGTTGCGGCGCGTGGTGAGTGTAGTAGCGGGCGTGTGTGGCGTTGGGGCATCGGAGGCAGCGTGGAGCGAAGGGGCCCCAGGGTGGTTGCTGTGTGAGCTGTGTGTGTGAGTGAGTGAGTGAGGGAGGCAGTGTGTGGTGAGTGTGTGTGTGTGTGTGTGTGTGTGTGTATATTTTTGGGTGCTTTAGTGTGAGTGAGGCGTGTGAGTGTGTGTGTGAGTGTGTTGTGTGGGTGTTTGTGCAGTGGAGTGGGCAGGCAGGCAGGCAGGCAGGCAGGCCGGCGTTGGGTCGGGTGCGAGTGTGAGCGTGGTCGTTAGGTGGCGGTGTGTGTGTTGTGTGTGTGGCTGGGCGTCGGTGGTGTGTGTTTGCGCAGGCGCGAGCGGGCGGGCGGGCGGGCGGGCGGGCGGGCGGGCGGGCGGAGCGAGCGAGGGAGGTGGAGGGCGTGTCGCCTTGAAGAGCGCGATTGGAAGGCTGAGCGAGCGGCTTGGCGTGGTGGCGCACGCCTGTAATCCTAGCGCTTGGGAGGCTGAGACAGGAGGATCGAGGCCAGCGAAGACCTTCAGCAACTTAGTGAGACCCTTTTTGCCACCGCCGCCTCCGAACCGCGCCCTTTTGCCTCCCTCACACCCACACACAACTTCACGATCGCCGCTGCCACGCACACTCGCACACTACACGCTCACACACCGCACAGCCACAAAACCACAAACACCCCGCCCCACGACGACACCCACAGCAGCCCGCACTGCCTACACACCTACACACAGCCGGCCTGCTCGCTACACCCCACCCTTTCCTACAACCCTGGCCCTCCCACACCGCCTCCCTCCCTGACACCCTCGCTCCCTCACGCACCCACAACCCACCCTCCCCTTTGCCCACCCCACACTGCTCTGCTCACCCTTGAAATCCACGCACAACCCATTCCCACACTAACACTCACTGCACTTGCAGCACCCGGCACTCCCACCCAGGGCTCTCGGAACGCTTTCCCGGGCCCCTTCACCCAGCCCCGTCTCTCCATTCTCACATCCAAGCTGCCCAAAACCCCGGGCCAGCGGGCCCAGGTGGCCCACACCTGTCATCCCAATCTTTGGGCGTCCCACACCCGATCATCCCGCTGCGCCCGCCACGCACGCCTGCCTGTCTCCGCCCATTCCTCACTCCCTGTGCCCAAGGGCAACACACAACCTGCACCCCAACGGCGGGGCTGCAGCGCCCACACACACTGCACCGGGCTCCCGGACCCCCTCCCCGAACCCGCACTAGCGCCACAGGCTCTGGCCCAGTCGCCCCGCATGGACCGACTCCACCTTGCAAGGAGACCCTCGCAGGAGAGGTCTGGGCCCGGGCCGGACTGCTGGCCGAGTCTGCACCTTCGCTACCACTGTCCAGGCCTCCACGGCTGCAAGCCCCAGCGCACCAAGACCTACCTACCGAAGGAGAGTCCCTGCATCCATTCCCTAGGTGGGGCCGTGCCTCAGCCCGCGGGTGGTCACCTCCTACCACGATGACACGTCCCTCTTGGCCAAACGCCAAGGAACTGTTGATACCTTCTGGGCCCACGCACGTGTTGACAAGTGTGCATATTCACCCGTCCGCCTGTCCGTCCGTCCTTCTGTCCGTCTGTCCTTCTGTCCGTCTGTCCCTCCGTCCATCAGTTCCTTCCTTCCTTCCTTCCTTCCTTCCTTCCTTCCTTCCTTCCTTCCTTGGTTCATCCTGTTTACTGTCATCATGACTAGGGTTCAGGTAGAGGATTTGAAGCCAGGGCCATCTTACTTCTGAATTCCAAACCCATCTCCACCCTCCCTATTGGATGTTTCCCTTTTGGATGGCAATGTAGAAGCACCAGGGCCTGGCAGGGGAGCGTCCAGTCAGCCAGCCAGCCCGCGCGCCCGCCCTCCCCTTCAGGTGTCTTCTTGGGGCAAGTGACAAGTCTCTGACTCTGCAAACCACCCAAATTCACTTTCAGGAAGTCCCTCTGGGATGTGTATGGTGTAGGTGTGTCTGAGTGTGTGTGTGTGTGTGTGTGTGTGTGTGTGTGTGTTGGGTGCTGTGGGAAAGCACGGGTCATTTGGAAACCTTGGAAGGTCTCCTCACCCTTCGCCAGGTTCGGGCTCAGTTGCTGAGAGCGGTCAGGAGCCAGCGTGGCTTCCTGTGCTGTCAGCCTCTCTCCTGCTGCCATTCCAGGCCTGCTGCTGCAACTGGCCAGGCTCCCAGGGATTCCGCTGAAGCCAAGCACCCCATGAAGTCGTGTTCCCAAGGCCATTCAGTTCCAAGAGAGCCCCCTGTCTGAGTGCTCTCAGGCACGGGAAGGCACCTTGGTGGTTAGGGATTGGGCGAGGGGCGGTGGAAGCTTGCAGCCCAGTGAAGATGGTCCCTAACCAACAGGAAATGATCCAAAGGTTTCTCGGGGATCGTGTGGGGCATCACCTGTGTACCCGCTCACTGACCCCACCAGCTCCAGCCGGGACTGTCAACAGCGGAGAGAATCAGCCAGGGACAGCCGGGCCTCCTGCATGCATCTCCCTTGTGAAAGCAAGAGAGAAGGCGGTCGTGGAGGTGTGGGGGCTAAGACCCAGAGAGAGACAGACACACAGATAAACACACACACGAACACACACACACACACACACTCACACACACACACACGGTTTGGATGACAACCGAGTGTTTCATGTAGGCAGTTGAAAGGCAACTATTCCGCTGGCTGTGACAATGCAGAGGGCTGGGGTCGGCCGGTCGCTGTTTGTGGGTGTGTGCAAGCTGGGCAGTGGACTCTCCTTGCCAGGAACTGTCCTGGTGCGGCCCCTGTGCCCCCGGGCGCCGGATGCCAGCCCCTGGACGCTGTGCGTGTGCTCCCTGGGCGCTTGCGGACAGTTGCTTTGAGCGCGGGGGAGCGGGTGGACGGTGTGGTTTGGGGCCTGGCTCCTGGGGTGCAGCAGGGCCGGGGCCAGGTGGTGGTGGCGCGTGGCAGGTGTCGGGACCGGATTCCCTGTTGCGGGGGACTGGTGTTGCGGCGCGTGGCGAGTGTAGTAGCGGGCGTGTGTGGCGTTGGGGCATCGGAGGCAGCGTGGAGCGAAGGGGCCCCAGGGTGGTTGCTGTGTGAGCTGTGTGTGTGAGTGAGTGAGTGAGGGAGGCAGTGTGTGGTGAGTGTGTGTGTGTGTGTGTGTGTGTGTGTGTGTATATTTTTGGGTGCTTTAGTGTGAGTGAGGCGTGTGAGTGTGTGTGTGAGTGTGTTGTGTGGGTGTTTGTGCAGTGGAGTGGGCAGGCAGGCAGGCAGGCAGGCAGGCCGGCGTTGGGTCGGGTGCGAGTGTGAGCGTGGTCGTTAGGTGGCGGTGTGTGTGTTGTGTGTGTGGCTGGGCGTCGGTGGTGTGTGTTTGCGCAGGCGCGAGCGGGCGGGCGGGCGGGCGGGCGGGCGGGCGGGCGGGCGGAGCGAGCGAGGGAGGTGGAGGGCGTGTCGCCTTGAAGAGCGCGATTGGAAGGCTGAGCGAGCGGCTTGGCGTGGTGGCGCACGCCTGTAATCCTAGCGCTTGGGAGGCTGAGACAGGAGGATCGAGGCCAGCGAAGACCTTCAGCAACTTAGTGAGACCCTTTTTGCCACCGCCGCCTCCGAACCGCGCCCTTTTGCCTCCCTCACACCCACACACAACTTCACGATCGCCGCTGCCACGCACACTCGCACACTACACGCTCACACACCGCACAGCCACAAAACCACAAACACCCCGCCCCACGACGACACCCACAGCAGCCCGCACTGCCTACACACCTACACACAGCCGGCCTGCTCGCTACACCCCACCCTTTCCTACAACCCTGGCCCTCCCACACCGCCTCCCTCCCTGACACCCTCGCTCCCTCACGCACCCACAACCCACCCTCCCCTTTGCCCACCCCACACTGCTCTGCTCACCCTTGAAATCCACGCACAACCCATTCCCACACTAACACTCACTGCACTTGCAGCACCCGGCACTCCCACCCAGGGCTCTCGGAACGCTTTCCCGGGCCCCTTCACCCAGCCCCGTCTCTCCATTCTCACATCCAAGCTGCCCAAAACCCCGGGCCAGCGGGCCCAGGTGGCCCACACCTGTCATCCCAATCTTTGGGCGTCCCACACCCGATCATCCCGCTGCGCCCGCCACGCACGCCTGCCTGTCTCCGCCCATTCCTCACTCCCTGTGCCCAAGGGCAACACACAACCTGCACCCCAACGGCGGGGCTGCAGCGCCCACACACACTGCACCGGGCTCCCGGACCCCCTCCCCGAACCCGCACTAGCGCCACAGGCTCTGGCCCAGTCGCCCCGCATGGACCGACTCCACCTTGCAAGGAGACCCTCGCAGGAGAGGTCTGGGCCCGGGCCGGACTGCTGGCCGAGTCTGCACCTTCGCTACCACTGTCCAGGCCTCCACGGCTGCAAGCCCCAGCGCACCAAGACCTACCTACCGAAGGAGAGTCCCTGCATCCATTCCCTAGGTGGGGCCGTGCCTCAGCCCGCGGGTGGTCACCTCCTACCACGATGACACGTCCCTCTTGGCCAAACGCCAAGGAACTGTTGATACCTTCTGGGCCCACGCACGTGTTGACAAGTGTGCATATTCACCCGTCCGCCTGTCCGTCCGTCCTTCTGTCCGTCTGTCCTTCTGTCCGTCTGTCCCTCCGTCCATCAGTTCCTTCCTTCCTTCCTTCCTTCCTTCCTTCCTTCCTTCCTTCCTTGGTTCATCCTGTTTACTGTCATCATGACTAGGGTTCAGGTAGAGGATTTGAAGCCAGGGCCATCTTACTTCTGAATTCCAAACCCATCTCCACCCTCCCTATTGGATGTTTCCCTTTTGGATGGCAATGTAGAAGCACCAGGGCCTGGCAGGGGAGCGTCCAGTCAGCCAGCCAGCCCGCGCGCCCGCCCTCCCCTTCAGGTGTCTTCTTGGGGCAAGTGACAAGTCTCTGACTCTGCAAACCACCCAAATTCACTTTCAGGAAGTCCCTCTGGGATGTGTATGGTGTAGGTGTGTCTGAGTGTGTGTGTGTGTGTGTGTGTGTGTGTGTGTGTGTTGGGTGCTGTGGGAAAGCACGGGTCATTTGGAAACCTTGGAAGGTCTCCTCACCCTTCGCCAGGTTCGGGCTCAGTTGCTGAGAGCGGTCAGGAGCCAGCGTGGCTTCCTGTGCTGTCAGCCTCTCTCCTGCTGCCATTCCAGGCCTGCTGCTGCAACTGGCCAGGCTCCCAGGGATTCCGCTGAAGCCAAGCACCCCATGAAGTCGTGTTCCCAAGGCCATTCAGTTCCAAGAGAGCCCCCTGTCTGAGTGCTCTCAGGCACGGGAAGGCACCTTGGTGGTTAGGGATCGGGCGAGGGGCGGTGGAAGCTTGCAGCCCAGTGAAGATGGTCCCTAACCAACAGGAAATGATCCAAAGGTTTCTCGGGGATCGTGTGGGGCATCACCTGTGTACCCGCTCACTGACCCCACCAGCTCCAGCCGGGACTGTCAACAGCGGAGAGAATCAGCCAGGGACAGCCGGGCCTCCTGCATGCATCTCCCTTGTGAAAGCAAGAGAGAAGGCGGTCGTGGAGGTGTGGGGGCTAAGACCCAGAGAGAGACAGACACACAGATAAACACACACACGAACACACACACACACACACACACACACACACACGGTTTGGATGACAACCGAGTGTTTCATGTAGGCAGTTGAAAGGCAACTATTCCGCTGGCTGTGACAATGCAGAGGGCTGGGGTCGGCCGGTCGCTGTTTGTGGGTGTGTGCAAGCTGGGCAGTGGACTCTCCTTGCCAGGAACTGTCCTGGTGCGGCCCCTGTGCCCCCGGGCGCCGGATGCCAGCCCCTGGACGCTGTGCGTGTGCTCCCTGGGCGCTTGCGGACAGTTGCTTTGAGCGCGGGGGAGCGGGTGGACGGTGTGGTTTGGGGCCTGGCTCCTGGGGTGCAGCAGGGCCGGGGCCAGGTGGTGGTGGCGCGTGGCAGGTGTCGGGACCGGATTCCCTGTTGCGGGGGACTGGTGTTGCGGCGCGTGGCGAGTGTAGTAGCGGGCGTGTGTGGCGTTGGGGCATCGGAGGCAGCGTGGAGCGAAGGGGCCCCAGGGTGGTTGCTGTGTGAGCTGTGTGTGTGAGTGAGTGAGTGAGGGAGGCAGTGTGTGGTGAGTGTGTGTGTGTGTGTGTGTGTGTATATTTTTGGGTGCTTTAGTGTGAGTGAGGCGTGTGAGTGTGTGTGTGAGTGTGTTGTGTGGGTGTTTGTGCAGTGGAGTGGGCAGGCAGGCAGGCAGGCAGGCAGGCAGGCCGGCGTTGGGTCGGGTGCGAGTGTGAGCGTGGTCGTTAGGTGGCGGTGTGTGTGTTGTGTGTGTGGCTGGGCGTCGGTGGTGTGTGTTTGCGCAGGCGCGAGCGGGCGGGCGGGCGGGCGGGCGGGCGGGCGGGCGGAGCGAGCGAGGGAGGTGGAGGGCGTGTCGCCTTGAAGAGCGCGATTGGAAGGCTGAGCGAGCGGCTTGGCGTGGTGGCGCACGCCTGTAATCCTAGCGCTTGGGAGGCTGAGACAGGAGGATCGAGGCCAGCGAAGACCTTCAGCAACTTAGTGAGACCCTTTTTGCCACCGCCGCCTCCGAACCGCGCCCTTTTGCCTCCCTCACACCCACACACAACTTCACGATCGCCGCTGCCACGCACACTCGCACACTACACGCTCACACACCGCACAGCCACAAAACCACAAACACCCCGCCCCACGACGACACCCACAGCAGCCCGCACTGCCTACACACCTACACACAGCCGGCCTGCTCGCTACACCCCACCCTTTCCTACAACCCTGGCCCTCCCACACCGCCTCCCTCCCTGACACCCTCGCTCCCTCACGCACCCACAACCCACCCTCCCCTTTGCCCACCCCACACTGCTCTGCTCACCCTTGAAATCCACGCACAACCCATTCCCACACTAACACTCACTGCACTTGCAGCACCCGGCACTCCCACCCAGGGCTCTCGGAACGCTTTCCCGGGCCCCTTCACCCAGCCCCGTCTCTCCATTCTCGCATCCAAGCTGCCCAAAACCCCGGGCCAGCGGGCCCAGGTGGCCCACACCTGTCATCCCAATCTTTGGGCGTCCCACACCCGATCATCCCGCTGCGCCCGCCACGCACGCCTGCCTGTCTCCGCCCATTCCTCACTCCCTGTGCCCAAGGGCAACACACAACCTGCACCCCAACGGCGGGGCTGCAGCGCCCACACACACTGCACCGGGCTCCCGGACCCCCTCCCCGAACCCGCACTAGCGCCACAGGCTCTGGCCCAGTCGCCCCGCATGGACCGACTCCACCTTGCAAGGAGACCCTCGCAGGAGAGGTCTGGGCCCGGGCCGGACTGCTGGCCGAGTCTGCACCTTCGCTACCACTGTCCAGGCCTCCACGGCTGCAAGCCCCAGCGCACCAAGACCTACCTACCGAAGGAGAGTCCCTGCATCCATTCCCTAGGTGGGGCCGTGCCTCAGCCCGCGGGTGGTCACCTCCTACCACGATGACACGTCCCTCTTGGCCAAACGCCAAGGAACTGTTGATACCTTCTGGGCCCACGCACGTGTTGACAAGTGTGCATATTCACCCGTCCGCCTGTCCGTCCGTCCTTCTGTCCGTCTGTCCTTCTGTCCGTCTGTCCCTCCGTCCATCAGTTCCTTCCTTCCTTCCTTCCTTCCTTCCTTCCTTCCTTCCTTCCTTCCTTGGTTCATCCTGTTTACTGTCATCATGACTAGGGTTCAGGTAGAGGATTTGAAGCCAGGGCCATCTTACTTCTGAATTCCAAACCCATCTCCACCCTCCCTATTGGATGTTTCCCTTTTGGATGGCAATGTAGAAGCACCAGGGCCTGGCAGGGGAGCGTCCAGTCAGCCAGCCAGCCCGCGCGCCGCCCTCCCCTTCAGGTGTCTTCTTGGGGCAAGTGACAAGTCTCTGACTCTGCAAACCACCCAAATTCACTTTCAGGAAGTCCCTCTGGGATGTGTATGGTGTAGGTGTGTCTGAGTGTGTGTGTGTGTGTGTGTTTGTGTGTGTGTGTGTGTTGGGTGCTGTGGGAAAGCACGGGTCATTTGGAAACCTTGGAAGGTCTCCTCACCCTTCGCCAGGTTCGGGCTCAGTTGCTGAGAGCGGTCAGGAGCCAGCGTGGCTTCCTGTGCTGTCAGCCTCTCTCCTGCTGCCATTCCAGGCCTGCTGCTGCAACTGGCCAGGCTCCCAGGGATTCCGCTGAAGCCAAGCACCCCATGAAGTCGTGTTCCCAAGGCCATTCAGTTCCAAGAGAGCCCCCTGTCTGAGTGCTCTCAGGCACGGGAAGGCACCTTGGTGGTTAGAAATTGGGCGAGGGGCGGTGGAAGCTTGCAGCCCAGTGAAGATGGTCCCTAACCAACAGGAAATGATCCAAAGGTTTCTCGGGGATCGTGTGGGGCATCACCTGTGTACCCGCTCACTGACCCCACCAGCTCCAGCCGGGACTGTCAACAGCGGAGAGAATCAGCCAGGGACAGCCGGGCCTCCTGCATGCATCTCCCTTGTGAAAGCAAGAGAGAAGGCGGTCGTGGAGGTGTGGGGGCTAAGACCCAGAGAGAGACAGACACACAGATAAACACACACACGAACACACACACACACACACACACACACACACACGGTTTGGATGACAACCGAGTGTTTCATGTAGGCAGTTGAAAGGCAACTATTCCGCTGGCTGTGACAATGCAGAGGGCTGGGGTCGGCCGGTCGCTGTTTGTGGGTGTGTGCAAGCTGGGCAGTGGACTCTCCTTGCCAGGAACTGTCCTGGTGCGGCCCCTGTGCCCCCGGGCGCCGGATGCCAGCCCCTGGACGCTGTGCGTGTGCTCCCTGGGCGCTTGCGGACAGTTGCTTTGAGCGCGGGGGAGCGGGTGGACGGTGTGGTTTGGGGCCTGGCTCCTGGGGTGCAGCAGGGCCGGGGCCAGGTGGTGGTGGCGCGTGGCAGGTGTCGGGACCGGATTCCCTGTTGCGGGGGACTGGTGTTGCGGCGCGTGGCGAGTGTAGTAGCGGGCGTGTGTGGCGTTGGGGCATCGGAGGCAGCGTGGAGCGAAGGGGCCCCAGGGTGGTTGCTGTGTGAGCTGTGTGTGTGAGTGAGTGAGTGAGGGAGGCAGTGTGTGATGAGTGTGTGTGTGTGTGTGTGTGTATATTTTTGGGTGCTTTAGTGTGAGTGAGGCGTGTGAGTGTGTGTGTGAGTGTGTTGTGTAGGTGTTTGTGCAGTGGAGTAGGCAGGCAGGCAGGCAGGCCGGCGTTGGGTCG
The DNA here is from genome assembly GCF_963383645.1 of Muscardinus avellanarius. Classification (NCBI taxonomy): domain Eukaryota; kingdom Metazoa; phylum Chordata; class Mammalia; order Rodentia; family Gliridae; genus Muscardinus; species Muscardinus avellanarius. The sequence continues at coordinate 88,008,340 of NC_137800.1, read as the reverse complement.
GGTGCGAGTGTGAGCGTGGTCGTTAGGTGGCGGTGTGTGTGTTGTGTGTGTGGCTGGGCGTCGGTGGTGTGTGTTTGCGCAGGCGCGAGCGGGCGGGCGGGCGGAGCGAGCGAGGGAGGTGGAGGGCGTGTCGCCTTGAAGAGCGCGATTGGAAGGCTGAGCGAGCGGCTTGGCGTGGTGGCGCACGCCTGTAATCCTAGCGCTTGGGAGGCTGAGACCTTCAGCAACTTAGTGAGACCCTTTTTGCCACCGCCGCCTCCGAACCGCGCCCTTTTGCCTCCCTCACACCCACACACAACTTCACGATCGCCGCTGCCACGCACACTCGCACACTACACGCTCACACACCGCACAGCCACAAAACCACAAACACCCCGCCCCACGACGACACCCACAGCAGCCCGCACTGCCTACACACCTACACACAGCCGGCCTGCTCGCTACACCCCACCCTTTCCTACAACCCTGGCCCTCCCACACCGCCTCCCTCCCTGACACCCTCGCTCCCTCACGCACCCACAACCCACCCTCCCCTTTGCCCACCCCACACTGCTCTGCTCACCCTTGAAATCCACGCACAACCCATTCCCACACTAACACTCACTGCACTTGCAGCACCCGGCACTCCCACCCAGGGCTCTCGGAACGCTTTCCCGGGCCCCTTCACCCAGCCCCGTCTCTCCATTCTCGCATCCAAGCTGCCCAAAACCCCGGGCCAGCGGGCCCAGGTGGCCCACACCTGTCATCCCAATCTTTGGGCGTCCCACACCCGATCATCCCGCTGCGCCCGCCACGCACGCCTGCCTGTCTCCGCCCATTCCTCACTCCCTGTGCCCAAGGGCAACACACAACCTGCACCCCAACGGCGGGGCTGCAGCGCCCACACACACTGCACCGGGCTCCCGGACCCCCTCCCCGAACCCGCACTAGCGCCACAGGCTCTGGCCCAGTCGCCCCGCATGGACCGACTCCACCTTGCAAGGAGACCCTCGCAGGAGAGGTCTGGGCCCGGGCCGGACTGCTGGCCGAGTCTGCACCTTCGCTACCACTGTCCAGGCCTCCACGGCTGCAAGCCCCAGCGCACCAAGACCTACCTACCGAAGGAGAGTCCCTGCATCCATTCCCTAGGTGGGGCCGTGCCTCAGCCCGCGGGTGGTCACCTCCTACCACGATGACACGTCCCTCTTGGCCAAACGCCAAGGAACTGTTGATACCTTCTGGGCCCACGCACGTGTTGACAAGTGTGCATATTCACCCGTCCGCCTGTCCGTCCGTCCTTCTGTCCGTCTGTCCTTCTGTCCGTCTGTCCCTCCGTCCATCAGTTCCTTCCTTCCTTCCTTCCTTCCTTCCTTCCTTCCTTCCTTGGTTCATCCTGTTTACTGTCATCATGACTAGGGTTCAGGTAGAGGATTTGAAGCCAGGGCCATCTTACTTCTGAATTCCAAACCCATCTCCACCCTCCCTATTGGATGTTTCCCTTTTGGATGGCAATGTAGAAGCACCAGGGCCTGGCAGGGGAGCGTCCAGTCAGCCAGCCAGCCCGCGCGCCCGCCCTCCCCTTCAGGTGTCTTCTTGGGGCAAGTGACAAGTCTCTGACTCTGCAAACCACCCAAATTCACTTTCAGGAAGTCCCTCTGGGATGTGTATGGTGTAGGTGTGTCTGAGTGTGTGTGTGTGTGTGTGTGTGTGTGTGTGTGTGTGTGTGTGTGTGTTGGGTGCTGTGGGAAAGCACGGGTCATTTGGAAACCTTGGAAGGTCTCCTCACCCTTCGCCAGGTTCGGGCTCAGTTGCTGAGAGCGGTCAGGAGCCAGCGTGGCTTCCTGTGCTGTCAGCCTCTCTCCTGCTGCCATTCCAGGCCTGCTGCTGCAACTGGCCAGGCTCCCAGGGATTCCGCTGAAGCCAAGCACCCCATGAAGTCGTGTTCCCAAGGCCATTCAGTTCCAAGAGAGCCCCCTGTCTGAGTGCTCTCAGGCACGGGAAGGCACCTTGGTGGTTAGAAATTGGGCGAGGGGCGGTGGAAGCTTGCAGCCCAGTGAAGATGGTCCCTAACCAACAGGAAATGATCCAAAGGTTTCTCGGGGATCGTGTGGGGCATCACCTGTGTACCCGCTCACTGACCCCACCAGCTCCAGCCGGGACTGTCAACAGCGGAGAGAATCAGCCAGGGACAGCCGGGCCTCCTGCATGCATCTCCCTTGTGAAAGCAAGAGAGAAGGCGGTCGTGGAGGTGTGGGGGCTAAGACCCAGAGAGAGACAGACACACAGATAAACACACACACGAACACACACACACACACACACACACACACACACACGGTTTGGATGACAACCGAGTGTTTCATGTAGGCAGTTGAAAGGCAACTATTCCGCTGGCTGTGACAATGCAGAGGGCTGGGGTCGGCCGGTCGCTGTTTGTGGGTGTGTGCAAGCTGGGCAGTGGACTCTCCTTGCCAGGAACTGTCCTGGTGCGGCCCCTGTGCCCCCGGGCGCCGGATGCCAGCCCCTGGACGCTGTGCGTGTGCTCCCTGGGCGCTTGCGGACAGTTGCTTTGAGCGCGGGGGAGCGGGTGGACGGTGTGGTTTGGGGCCTGGCTCCTGGGGTGCAGCAGGGCCGGGGCCAGGTGGTGGTGGCGCGTGGCAGGTGTCGGGACCGGATTCCCTGTTGCGGGGGACTGGTGTTGCGGCGCGTGGCGAGTGTAGTAGCGGGCGTGTGTGGCGTTGGGGCATCGGAGGCAGCGTGGAGCGAAGGGGCCCCAGGGTGGTTGCTGTGTGAGCTGTGTGTGTGAGTGAGTGAGTGAGGGAGGCAGTGTGTGGTGAGTGTGTGTGTGTGTGTGTGTGTGTGTATATTTTTGGGTGCTTTAGTGTGAGTGAGGCGTGTGAGTGTGTGTGTGAGTGTGTTGTGTAGGTGTTTGTGCAGTGGAGTAGGCAGGCAGGCAGGCAGGCCGGCGTTGGGTCGGGTGCGAGTGTGAGCGTGGTCGTTAGGTGGCGGTGTGTGTGTTGTGTGTGTGGCTGGGCGTCGGTGGTGTGTGTTTGCGCAGGCGCGAGCGGGCGGGCGGGCGGGCGGGCGGAGCGAGCGAGGGAGGTGGAGGGCGTGTCGCCTTGAAGAGCGCGATTGGAAGGCTGAGCGAGCGGCTTGGCGTGGTGGCGCACGCCTGTAATCCTAGCGCTTGGGAGGCTGAGACAGGAGGATCGAGGCCAGCGAAGACCTTCAGCAACTTAGTGAGACCCTTTTTGCCACCGCCGCCTCCGAACCGCGCCCTTTTGCCTCCCTCACACCCACACACAACTTCACGATCGCCGCTGCCACGCACACTCGCACACTACACGCTCACACACCGCACAGCCACAAAACCACAAACACCCCGCCCCACGACGACACCCACAGCAGCCCGCACTGCCTACACACCTACACACAGCCGGCCTGCTCGCTACACCCCACCCTTTCCTACAACCCTGGCCCTCCCACACCGCCTCCCTCCCTGACACCCTCGCTCCCTCACGCACCCACAACCCACCCTCCCCTTTGCCCACCCCACACTGCTCTGCTCACCCTTGAAATCCACGCACAACCCATTCCCACACTAACACTCACTGCACTTGCAGCACCCGGCACTCCCACCCAGGGCTCTCGGAACGCTTTCCCGGGCCCCTTCACCCAGCCCCGTCTCTCCATTCTCACATCCAAGCTGCCCAAAACCCCGGGCCAGCGGGCCCAGGTGGCCCACACCTGTCATCCCAATCTTTGGGCGTCCCACACCCGATCATCCCGCTGCGCCCGCCACGCACGCCTGCCTGTCTCCGCCCATTCCTCACTCCCTGTGCCCAAGGGCAACACACAACCTGCACCCCAACGGCGGGGCTGCAGCGCCCACACACACTGCACCGGGCTCCCGGACCCCCTCCCCGAACCCGCACTAGCGCCACAGGCTCTGGCCCAGTCGCCCCGCATGGACCGACTCCACCTTGCAAGGAGACCCTCGCAGGAGAGGTCTGGGCCCGGGCCGGACTGCTGGCCGAGTCTGCACCTTCGCTACCACTGTCCAGGCCTCCACGGCTGCAAGCCCCAGCGCACCAAGACCTACCTACCGAAGGAGAGTCCCTGCATCCATTCCCTAGGTGGGGCCGTGCCTCAGCCCGCGGGTGGTCACCTCCTACCACGATGACACGTCCCTCTTGGCCAAACGCCAAGGAACTGTTGATACCTTCTGGGCCCACGCACGTGTTGACAAGTGTGCATATTCACCCGTCCGCCTGTCCGTCCGTCCTTCTGTCCGTCTGTCCTTCTGTCCGTCTGTCCCTCCGTCCATCAGTTCCTTCCTTCCTTCCTTCCTTCCTTCCTTCCTTCCTTCCTTCCTTCCTTGGTTCATCCTGTTTACTGTCATCATGACTAGGGTTCAGGTAGAGGATTTGAAGCCAGGGCCATCTTACTTCTGAATTCCAAACCCATCTCCACCCTCCCTATTGGATGTTTCCCTTTTGGATGGCAATGTAGAAGCACCAGGGCCTGGCAGGGGAGCGTCCAGTCAGCCAGCCAGCCCGCGCGCCCGCCCTCCCCTTCAGGTGTCTTCTTGGGGCAAGTGACAAGTCTCTGACTCTGCAAACCACCCAAATTCACTTTCAGGAAGTCCCTCTGGGATGTGTATGGTGTAGGTGTGTCTGAGTGTGTGTGTGTGTGTGTGTGTGTGTGTGTGTGTGTTGGGTGCTGTGGGAAAGCACGGGTCATTTGGAAACCTTGGAAGGTCTCCTCACCCTTCGCCAGGTTCGGGCTCAGTTGCTGAGAGCGGTCAGGAGCCAGCGTGGCTTCCTGTGCTGTCAGCCTCTCTCCTGCTGCCATTCCAGGCCTGCTGCTGCAACTGGCCAGGCTCCCAGGGATTCCGCTGAAGCCAAGCACCCCATGAAGTCGTGTTCCCAAGGCCATTCAGTTCCAAGAGAGCCCCCTGTCTGAGTGCTCTCAGGCACGGGAAGGCACCTTGGTGGTTAGGGATTGGGCGAGGGGCGGTGGAAGCTTGCAGCCCAGTGAAGATGGTCCCTAACCAACAGGAAATGATCCAAAGGTTTCTCGGGGATCGTGTGGGGCATCACCTGTGTACCCGCTCACTGACCCCACCAGCTCCAGCCGGGACTGTCAACAGCGGAGAGAATCAGCCAGGGACAGCCGGGCCTCCTGCATGCATCTCCCTTGTGAAAGCAAGAGAGAAGGCGGTCGTGGAGGTGTGGGGGCTAAGACCCAGAGAGAGACAGACACACAGATAAACACACACACGAACACACACACACACACACACACACACACACACACACACACGGTTTGGATGACAACCGAGTGTTTCATGTAGGCAGTTGAAAGGCAACTATTCCGCTGGCTGTGACAATGCAGAGGGCTGGGGTCGGCCGGTCGCTGTTTGTGGGTGTGTGCAAGCTGGGCAGTGGACTCTCCTTGCCAGGAACTGTCCTGGTGCGGCCCCTGTGCCCCCGGGCGCCGGATGCCAGCCCCTGGACGCTGTGCGTGTGCTCCCTGGGCGCTTGCGGACAGTTGCTTTGAGCGCGGGGGAGCGGGTGGACGGTGTGGTTTGGGGCCTGGCTCCTGGGGTGCAGCAGGGCCGGGGCCAGGTGGTGGTGGCGCGTGGCAGGTGTCGGGACCGGATTCCCTGTTGCGGGGGACTGGTGTTGCGGCGCGTGGCGAGTGTAGTAGCGGGCGTGTGTGGCGTTGGGGCATCGGAGGCAGCGTGGAGCGAAGGGGCCCCAGGGTGGTTGCTGTGTGAGCTGTGTGTGTGAGTGAGTGAGTGAGGGAGGCAGTGTGTGGTGAGTGTGTGTGTGTGTGTGTGTGTGTGTATATTTTTGGGTGCTTTAGTGTGAGTGAGGCGTGTGAGTGTGTGTGTGAGTGTGTTGTGTGGGTGTTTGTGCAGTGGAGTGGGCAGGCAGGCAGGCAGGCAGGCAGGCCGGCGTTGGGTCGGGTGCGAGTGTGAGCGTGGTCGTTAGGTGGCGGTGTGTGTGTTGTGTGTGTGGCTGGGCGTCGGTGGTGTGTGTTTGCGCAGGCGCGAGCGGGCGGTCGGGCGTGCGGGCGGGCGGGCGGAGCGAGCGAGGGAGGTGGAGGGCGTGTCGCCTTGAAGAGCGCGATTGGAAGGCTGAGCGAGCGGCTTGGCGTGGTGGCGCACGCCTGTAATCCTAGCGCTTGGGAGGCTGAGACAGGAGGATCGAGGCCAGCGAAGACCTTCAGCAACTTAGTGAGACCCTTTTTGCCACCGCCGCCTCCGAACCGCGCCCTTTTGCCTCCCTCACACCCACACACAACTTCACGATCGCCGCTGCCACGCACACTCGCACACTACACGCTCACACACCGCACAGCCACAAAACCACAAACACCCCGCCCCACGACGACACCCACAGCAGCCCGCACTGCCTACACACCTACACACAGCCGGCCTGCTCGCTACACCCCACCCTTTCCTACAACCCTGGCCCTCCCACACCGCCTCCCTCCCTGACACCCTCGCTCCCTCACGCACCCACAACCCACCCTCCCCTTTGCCCACCCCACACTGCTCTGCTCACCCTTGAAATCCACGCACAACCCATTCCCACACTAACACTCACTGCACTTGCAGCACCCGGCACTCCCACCCAGGGCTCTCGGAACGCTTTCCCGGGCCCCTTCACCCAGCCCCGTCTCTCCATTCTCACATCCAAGCTGCCCAAAACCCCGGGCCAGCGGGCCCAGGTGGCCCACACCTGTCATCCCAATCTTTGGGCGTCCCACACCCGATCATCCCGCTGCGCCCGCCACGCACGCCTGCCTGTCTCCGCCCATTCCTCACTCCCTGTGCCCAAGGGCAACACACAACCTGCACCCCAACGGCGGGGCTGCAGCGCCCACACACACTGCACCGGGCTCCCGGACCCCCTCCCCGAACCCGCACTAGCGCCACAGGCTCTGGCCCAGTCGCCCCGCATGGACCGACTCCACCTTGCAAGGAGACCCTCGCAGGAGAGGTCTGGGCCCGGGCCGGACTGCTGGCCGAGTCTGCACCTTCGCTACCACTGTCCAGGCCTCCACGGCTGCAAGCCCCAGCGCACCAAGACCTACCTACCGAAGGAGAGTCCCTGCATCCATTCCCTAGGTGGGGCCGTGCCTCAGCCCGCGGGTGGTCACCTCCTACCACGATGACACGTCCCTCTTGGCCAAACGCCAAGGAACTGTTGATACCTTCTGGGCCCACGCACGTGTTGACAAGTGTGCATATTCACCCGTCCGCCTGTCCGTCCGTCCTTCTGTCCGTCTGTCCTTCTGTCCGTCTGTCCCTCCGTCCATCAGTTCCTTCCTTCCTTCCTTCCTTCCTTCCTTCCTTCCTTGGTTCATCCTGTTTACTGTCATCATGACTAGGGTTCAGGTAGAGGATTTGAAGCCAGGGCCATCTTACTTCTGAATTCCAAACCCATCTCCACCCTCCCTATTGGATGTTTCCCTTTTGGATGGCAATGTAGAAGCACCAGGGCCTGGCAGGGGAGCGTCCAGTCAGCCAGCCAGCCCGCGCGCCCGCCCTCCCCTTCAGGTGTCTTCTTGGGGCAAGTGACAAGTCTCTGACTCTGCAAACCACCCAAATTCACTTTCAGGAAGTCCCTCTGGGATGTGTATGGTGTAGGTGTGTCTGAGTGTGTGTGTGTGTGTGTGTGTGTGTGTGTGTGTGTGTGTGTGTGTGTTGGGTGCTGTGGGAAAGCACGGGTCATTTGGAAACCTTGGAAGGTCTCCTCACCCTTCGCCAGGTTCGGGCTCAGTTGCTGAGAGCGGTCAGGAGCCAGCGTGGCTTCCTGTGCTGTCAGCCTCTCTCCTGCTGCCATTCCAGGCCTGCTGCTGCAACTGGCCAGGCTCCCAGGGATTCCGCTGAAGCCAAGCACCCCATGAAGTCGTGTTCCCAAGGCCATTCAGTTCCAAGAGAGCCCCCTGTCTGAGTGCTCTCAGGCACGGGAAGGCACCTTGGTGGTTAGGGATTGGGCGAGGGGCGGTGGAAGCTTGCAGCCCAGTGAAGATGGTCCCTAACCAACAGGAAATGATCCAAAGGTTTCTCGGGGATCGTGTGGGGCATCACCTGTGTACCCGCTCACTGACCCCACCAGCTCCAGCCGGGACTGTCAACAGCGGAGAGAATCAGCCAGGGACAGCCGGGCCTCCTGCATGCATCTCCCTTGTGAAAGCAAGAGAGAAGGCGGTCGTGGAGGTGTGGGGGCTAAGACCCAGAGAGAGACAGACACACAGATAAACACACACACGAACACACACACACACACACACACACACACACACGGTTTGGATGACAACCGAGTGTTTCATGTAGGCAGTTGAAAGGCAACTATTCCGCTGGCTGTGACAATGCAGAGGGCTGGGGTCGGCCGGTCGCTGTTTGTGGGTGTGTGCAAGCTGGGCAGTGGACTCTCCTTGCCAGGAACTGTCCTGGTGCGGCCCCTGTGCCCCCGGGCGCCGGATGCCAGCCCCTGGACGCTGTGCGTGTGCTCCCTGGGCGCTTGCGGACAGTTGCTTTGAGCGCGGGGGAGCGGGTGGACGGTGTGGTTTGGGGCCTGGCTCCTGGGGTGCAGCAGGGCCGGGGCCAGGTGGTGGTGGCGCGTGGCAGGTGTCGGGACCGGATTCCCTGTTGCGGGGGACTGGTGTTGCGGCGCGTGGCGAGTGTAGTAGCGGGCGTGTGTGGCGTTGGGGCATCGGAGGCAGCGTGGAGCGAAGGGGCCCCAGGGTGGTTGCTGTGTGAGCTGTGTGTGTGAGTGAGTGAGTGAGGGAGGCAGTGTGTGGTGAGTGTGTGTGTGTGTGTGTGTGTGTGTATATTTTTGGGTGCTTTAGTGTGAGTGAGGCGTGTGAGTGTGTGTGTGAGTGTGTTGTGTGGGTGTTTGTGCAGTGGAGTGGGCAGGCAGGCAGGCAGGCAGGCAGGCCGGCGTTGGGTCGGGTGCGAGTGTGAGCGTGGTCGTTAGGTGGCGGTGTGTGTGTTGTGTGTGTGGCTGGGCGTCGGTGGTGTGTGTTTGCGCAGGCGCGAGCGGGCGGGCGGGCGGGCGGGCGGGCGGGCGGGCGGGCGGAGCGAGCGAGGGAGGTGGAGGGCGTGTCGCCTTGAAGAGCGCGATTGGAAGGCTGAGCGAGCGGCTTGGCGTGGTGGCGCACGCCTGTAATCCTAGCGCTTGGGAGGCTGAGACAGGAGGATCGAGGCCAGCGAAGACCTTCAGCAACTTAGTGAGACCCTTTTTGCCACCGCCGCCTCCGAACCGCGCCCTTTTGCCTCCCTCACACCCACACACAACTTCACGATCGCCGCTGCCACGCACACTCGCACACTACACGCTCACACACCGCACAGCCACAAAACCACAAACACCCCGCCCCACGACGACACCCACAGCAGCCCGCACTGCCTACACACCTACACACAGCCGGCCTGCTCGCTACACCCCACCCTTTCCTACAACCCTGGCCCTCCCACACCGCCTCCCTCCCTGACACCCTCGCTCCCTCACGCACCCACAACCCACCCTCCCCTTTGCCCACCCCACACTGCTCTGCTCACCCTTGAAATCCACGCACAACCCATTCCCACACTAACACTCACTGCACTTGCAGCACCCGGCACTCCCACCCAGGGCTCTCGGAACGCTTTCCCGGGCCCCTTCACCCAGCCCCGTCTCTCCATTCTCACATCCAAGCTGCCCAAAACCCCGGGCCAGCGGGCCCAGGTGGCCCACACCTGTCATCCCAATCTTTGGGCGTCCCACACCCGATCATCCCGCTGCGCCCGCCACGCACGCCTGCCTGTCTCCGCCCATTCCTCACTCCCTGTGCCCAAGGGCAACACACAACCTGCACCCCAACGGCGGGGCTGCAGCGCCCACACACACTGCACCGGGCTCCCGGACCCCCTCCCCGAACCCGCACTAGCGCCACAGGCTCTGGCCCAGTCGCCCCGCATGGACCGACTCCACCTTGCAAGGAGACCCTCGCAGGAGAGGTCTGGGCCCGGGCCGGACTGCTGGCCGAGTCTGCACCTTCGCTACCACTGTCCAGGCCTCCACGGCTGCAAGCCCCAGCGCACCAAGACCTACCTACCGAAGGAGAGTCCCTGCATCCATTCCCTAGGTGGGGCCGTGCCTCAGCCCGCGGGTGGTCACCTCCTACCACGATGACACGTCCCTCTTGGCCAAACGCCAAGGAACTGTTGATACCTTCTGGGCCCACGCACGTGTTGACAAGTGTGCATATTCACCCGTCCGCCTGTCCGTCCGTCCTTCTGTCCGTCTGTCCTTCTGTCCGTCTGTCCCTCCGTCCATCAGTTCCTTCCTTCCTTCCTTCCTTCCTTCCTTCCTTCCTTCCTTGGTTCATCCTGTTTACTGTCATCATGACTAGGGTTCAGGTAGAGGATTTGAAGCCAGGGCCATCTTACTTCTGAATTCCAAACCCATCTCCACCCTCCCTATTGGATGTTTCCCTTTTGGATGGCAATGTAGAAGCACCAGGGCCTGGCAGGGGAGCGTCCAGTCAGCCAGCCAGCCCGCGCGCCCGCCCTCCCCTTCAGGTGTCTTCTTGGGGCAAGTGACAAGTCTCTGACTCTGCAAACCACCCAAATTCACTTTCAGGAAGTCCCTCTGGGATGTGTATGGTGTAGGTGTGTCTGAGTGTGTGTGTGTGTGTGTGTGTGTGTGTGTGTGTGTGTGTTGGGTGCTGTGGGAAAGCACGGGTCATTTGGAAACCTTGGAAGGTCTCCTCACCCTTCGCCAGGTTCGGGCTCAGTTGCTGAGAGCGGTCAGGAGCCAGCGTGGCTTCCTGTGCTGTCAGCCTCTCTCCTGCTGCCATTCCAGGCCTGCTGCTGCAACTGGCCAGGCTCCCAGGGATTCCGCTGAAGCCAAGCACCCCATGAAGTCGTGTTCCCAAGGCCATTCAGTTCCAAGAGAGCCCCCTGTCTGAGTGCTCTCAGGCACGGGAAGGCACCTTGGTGGTTAGGGATCGGGCGAGGGGCGGTGGAAGCTTGCAGCCCAGTGAAGATGGTCCCTAACCAACAGGAAATGATCCAAAGGTTTCTCGGGGATCGTGTGGGGCATCACCTGTGTACCCGCTCACTGACCCCACCAGCTCCAGCCGGGACTGTCAACAGCGGAGAGAATCAGCCAGGGACAGCCGGGCCTCCTGCATGCATCTCCCTTGTGAAAGCAAGAGAGAAGGCGGTCGTGGAGGTGTGGGGGCTAAGACCCAGAGAGAGACAGACACACAGATAAACACACACACGAACACACACACACACACACACACACACACACACGGTTTGGATGACAACCGAGTGTTTCATGTAGGCAGTTGAAAGGCAACTATTCCGCTGGCTGTGACAATGCAGAGGGCTGGGGTCGGCCGGTCGCTGTTTGTGGGTGTGTGCAAGCTGGGCAGTGGACTCTCCTTGCCAGGAACTGTCCTGGTGCGGCCCCTGTGCCCCCGGGCGCCGGATGCCAGCCCCTGGACGCTGTGCGTGTGCTCCCTGGGCGCTTGCGGACAGTTGCTTTGAGCGCGGGGGAGCGGGTGGACGGTGTGGTTTGGGGCCTGGCTCCTGGGGTGCAGCAGGGCCGGGGCCAGGTGGTGGTGGCGCGTGGCAGGTGTCGGGACCGGATTCCCTGTTGCGGGGGACTGGTGTTGCGGCGCGTGGCGAGTGTAGTAGCGGGCGTGTGTGGCGTTGGGGCATCGGAGGCAGCGTGGAGCGAAGGGGCCCCAGGGTGGTTGCTGTGTGAGCTGTGTGTGTGAGTGAGTGAGTGAGGGAGGCAGTGTGTGGTGAGTGTGTGTGTGTGTGTGTGTGTGTATATTTTTGGGTGCTTTAGTGTGAGTGAGGCGTGTGAGTGTGTGTGTGAGTGTGTTGTGTGGGTGTTTGTGCAGTGGAGTGGGCAGGCAGGCAGGCAGGCAGGCAGGCCGGCGTTGGGTCGGGTGCGAGTGTGAGCGTGGTCGTTAGGTGGCGGTGTGTGTGTTGTGTGTGTGGCTGGGCGTCGGTGGTGTGTGTTTGCGCAGGCGCGAGCGGGCGGGCGGGCGGGCGGGCGGGCGGGCGGGCGGAGCGAGCGAGGGAGGTGGAGGGCGTGTCGCCTTGAAGAGCGCGATTGGAAGGCTGAGCGAGCGGCTTGGCGTGGTGGCGCACGCCTGTAATCCTAGCGCTTGGGAGGCTGAGACAGGAGGATCGAGGCCAGCGAAGACCTTCAGCAACTTAGTGAGACCCTTTTTGCCACCGCCGCCTCCGAACCGCGCCCTTTTGCCTCCCTCACACCCACACACAACTTCACGATCGCCGCTGCCACGCACACTCGCACACTACACGCTCACACACCGCACAGCCACAAAACCACAAACACCCCGCCCCACGACGACACCCACAGCAGCCCGCACTGCCTACACACCTACACACAGCCGGCCTGCTCGCTACACCCCACCCTTTCCTACAACCCTGGCCCTCCCACACCGCCTCCCTCCCTGACACCCTCGCTCCCTCACGCACCCACAACCCACCCTCCCCTTTGCCCACCCCACACTGCTCTGCTCACCCTTGAAATCCACGCACAACCCATTCCCACACTAACACTCACTGCACTTGCAGCACCCGGCACTCCCACCCAGGGCTCTCGGAACGCTTTCCCGGGCCCCTTCACCCAGCCCCGTCTCTCCATTCTCACATCCAAGCTGCCCAAAACCCCGGGCCAGCGGGCCCAGGTGGCCCACACCTGTCATCCCAATCTTTGGGCGTCCCACACCCGATCATCCCGCTGCGCCCGCCACGCACGCCTGCCTGTCTCCGCCCATTCCTCACTCCCTGTGCCCAAGGGCAACACACAACCTGCACCCCAACGGCGGGGCTGCAGCGCCCACACACACTGCACCGGGCTCCCGGACCCCCTCCCCGAACCCGCACTAGCGCCACAGGCTCTGGCCCAGTCGCCCCGCATGGACCGACTCCACCTTGCAAGGAGACCCTCGCAGGAGAGGTCTGGGCCCGGGCCGGACTGCTGGCCGAGTCTGCACCTTCGCTACCACTGTCCAGGCCTCCACGGCTGCAAGCCCCAGCGCACCAAGACCTACCTACCGAAGGAGAGTCCCTGCATCCATTCCCTAGGTGGGGCCGTGCCTCAGCCCGCGGGTGGTCACCTCCTACCACGATGACACGTCCCTCTTGGCCAAACGCCAAGGAACTGTTGATACCTTCTGGGCCCACGCACGTGTTGACAAGTGTGCATATTCACCCGTCCGCCTGTCCGTCCGTCCTTCTGTCCGTCTGTCCTTCTGTCCGTCTGTCCCTCCGTCCATCAGTTCCTTCCTTCCTTCCTTCCTTCCTTCCTTCCTTCCTTCCTTCCTTGGTTCATCCTGTTTACTGTCATCATGACTAGGGTTCAGGTAGAGGATTTGAAGCCAGGGCCATCTTACTTCTGAATTCCAAACCCATCTCCACCCTCCCTATTGGATGTTTCCCTTTTGGATGGCAATGTAGAAGCACCAGGGCCTGGCAGGGGAGCGTCCAGTCAGCCAGCCAGCCCGCGCGCCCGCCCTCCCCTTCAGGTGTCTTCTTGGGGCAAGTGACAAGTCTCTGACTCTGCAAACCACCCAAATTCACTTTCAGGAAGTCCCTCTGGGATGTGTATGGTGTAGGTGTGTCTGAGTGTGTGTGTGTGTGTGTGTGTGTGTGTGTGTGTGTGTGTGTTGGGTGCTGTGGGAAAGCACGGGTCATTTGGAAACCTTGGAAGGTCTCCTCACCCTTCGCCAGGTTCGGGCTCAGTTGCTGAGAGCGGTCAGGAGCCAGCGTGGCTTCCTGTGCTGTCAGCCTCTCTCCTGCTGCCATTCCAGGCCTGCTGCTGCAACTGGCCAGGCTCCCAGGGATTCCGCTGAAGCCAAGCACCCCATGAAGTCGTGTTCCCAAGGCCATTCAGTTCCAAGAGAGCCCCCTGTCTGAGTGCTCTCAGGCACGGGAAGGCACCTTGGTGGTTAGGGATCGGGCGAGGGGCGGTGGAAGCTTGCAGCCCAGTGAAGATGGTCCCTAACCAACAGGAAATGATCCAAAGGTTTCTCGGGGATCGTGTGGGGCATCACCTGTGTACCCGCTCACTGACCCCACCAGCTCCAGCCGGGACTGTCAACAGCGGAGAGAATCAGCCAGGGACAGCCGGGCCTCCTGCATGCATCTCCCTTGTGAAAGCAAGAGAGAAGGCGGTCGTGGAGGTGTGGGGGCTAAGACCCAGAGAGAGACAGACACACAGATAAACACACACACGAACACACACACACACACACACACACACACACACGGTTTGGATGACAACCGAGTGTTTCATGTAGGCAGTTGAAAGGCAACTATTCCGCTGGCTGTGACAATGCAGAGGGCTGGGGTCGGCCGGTCGCTGTTTGTGGGTGTGTGCAAGCTGGGCAGTGGACTCTCCTTGCCAGGAACTGTCCTGGTGCGGCCCCTGTGCCCCCGGGCGCCGGATGCCAGCCCCTGGACGCTGTGCGTGTGCTCCCTGGGCGCTTGCGGACAGTTGCTTTGAGCGCGGGGGAGCGGGTGGACGGTGTGGTTTGGGGCCTGGCTCCTGGGGTGCAGCAGGGCCGGGGCCAGGTGGTGGTGGCGCGTGGCAGGTGTCGGGACCGGATTCCCTGTTGCGGGGGACTGGTGTTGCGGCGCGTGGCGAGTGTAGTAGCGGGCGTGTGTGGCGTTGGGGCATCGGAGGCAGCGTGGAGCGAAGGGGCCCCAGGGTGGTTGCTGTGTGAGCTGTGTGTGTGAGTGAGTGAGTGAGGGAGGCAGTGTGTGGTGAGTGTGTGTGTGTGTGTGTGTGTGTATATTTTTGGGTGCTTTAGTGTGAGTGAGGCGTGTGAGTGTGTGTGTGAGTGTGTTGTGTGGGTGTTTGTGCAGTGGAGTGGGCAGGCAGGCAGGCAGGCAGGCAGGCCGGCGTTGGGTCGGGTGCGAGTGTGAGCGTGGTCGTTAGGTGGCGGTGTGTGTGTTGTGTGTGTGGCTGGGCGTCGGTGGTGTGTGTTTGCGCAGGCGCGAGCGGGCGGGCGGGCGGGCGGGCGGGCGGGCGGGCGGAGCGAGCGAGGGAGGTGGAGGGCGTGTCGCCTTGAAGAGCGCGATTGGAAGGCTGAGCGAGCGGCTTGGCGTGGTGGCGCACGCCTGTAATCCTAGCGCTTGGGAGGCTGAGACAGGAGGATCGAGGCCAGCGAAGACCTTCAGCAACTTAGTGAGACCCTTTTTGCCACCGCCGCCTCCGAACCGCGCCCTTTTGCCTCCCTCACACCCACACACAACTTCACGATCGCCGCTGCCACGCACACTCGCACACTACACGCTCACACACCGCACAGCCACAAAACCACAAACACCCCGCCCCACGACGACACCCACAGCAGCCCGCACTGCCTACACACCTACACACAGCCGGCCTGCTCGCTACACCCCACCCTTTCCTACAACCCTGGCCCTCCCACACCGCCTCCCTCCCTGACACCCTCGCTCCCTCACGCACCCACAACCCACCCTCCCCTTTGCCCACCCCACACTGCTCTGCTCACCCTTGAAATCCACGCACAACCCATTCCCACACTAACACTCACTGCACTTGCAGCACCCGGCACTCCCACCCAGGGCTCTCGGAACGCTTTCCCGGGCCCCTTCACCCAGCCCCGTCTCTCCATTCTCACATCCAAGCTGCCCAAAACCCCGGGCCAGCGGGCCCAGGTGGCCCACACCTGTCATCCCAATCTTTGGGCGTCCCACACCCGATCATCCCGCTGCGCCCGCCACGCACGCCTGCCTGTCTCCGCCCATTCCTCACTCCCTGTGCCCAAGGGCAACACACAACCTGCACCCCAACGGCGGGGCTGCAGCGCCCACACACACTGCACCGGGCTCCCGGACCCCCTCCCCGAACCCGCACTAGCGCCACAGGCTCTGGCCCAGTCGCCCCGCATGGACCGACTCCACCTTGCAAGGAGACCCTCGCAGGAGAGGTCTGGGCCCGGGCCGGACTGCTGGCCGAGTCTGCACCTTCGCTACCACTGTCCAGGCCTCCACGGCTGCAAGCCCCAGCGCACCAAGACCTACCTACCGAAGGAGAGTCCCTGCATCCATTCCCTAGGTGGGGCCGTGCCTCAGCCCGCGGGTGGTCACCTCCTACCACGATGACACGTCCCTCTTGGCCAAACGCCAAGGAACTGTTGATACCTTCTGGGCCCACGCACGTGTTGACAAGTGTGCATATTCACCCGTCCGCCTGTCCGTCCGTCCTTCTGTCCGTCTGTCCTTCTGTCCGTCTGTCCCTCCGTCCATCAGTTCCTTCCTTCCTTCCTTCCTTCCTTCCTTCCTTCCTTCCTTCCTTGGTTCATCCTGTTTACTGTCATCATGACTAGGGTTCAGGTAGAGGATTTGAAGCCAGGGCCATCTTACTTCTGAATTCCAAACCCATCTCCACCCTCCCTATTGGATGTTTCCCTTTTGGATGGCAATGTAGAAGCACCAGGGCCTGGCAGGGGAGCGTCCAGTCAGCCAGCCAGCCCGCGCGCCCGCCCTCCCCTTCAGGTGTCTTCTTGGGGCAAGTGACAAGTCTCTGACTCTGCAAACCACCCAAATTCACTTTCAGGAAGTCCCTCTGGGATGTGTATGGTGTAGGTGTGTCTGAGTGTGTGTGTGTGTGTGTGTGTGTGTGTGTGTGTGTGTGTGTTGGGTGCTGTGGGAAAGCACGGGTCATTTGGAAACCTTGGAAGGTCTCCTCACCCTTCGCCAGGTTCGGGCTCAGTTGCTGAGAGCGGTCAGGAGCCAGCGTGGCTTCCTGTGCTGTCAGCCTCTCTCCTGCTGCCATTCCAGGCCTGCTGCTGCAACTGGCCAGGCTCCCAGGGATTCCGCTGAAGCCAAGCACCCCATGAAGTCGTGTTCCCAAGGCCATTCAGTTCCAAGAGAGCCCCCTGTCTGAGTGCTCTCAGGCACGGGAAGGCACCTTGGTGGTTAGGGATCGGGCGAGGGGCGGTGGAAGCTTGCAGCCCAGTGAAGATGGTCCCTAACCAACAGGAAATGATCCAAAGGTTTCTCGGGGATCGTGTGGGGCATCACCTGTGTACCCGCTCACTGACCCCACCAGCTCCAGCCGGGACTGTCAACAGCGGAGAGAATCAGCCAGGGACAGCCGGGCCTCCTGCATGCATCTCCCTTGTGAAAGCAAGAGAGAAGGCGGTCGTGGAGGTGTGGGGGCTAAGACCCAGAGAGAGACAGACACACAGATAAACACACACACGAACACACACACACACACACACACACACACACACACACACACGGTTTGGATGACAACCGAGTGTTTCATGTAGGCAGTTGAAAGGCAACTATTCCGCTGGCTGTGACAATGCAGAGGGCTGGGGTCGGCCGGTCGCTGTTTGTGGGTGTGTGCAAGCTGGGCAGTGGACTCTCCTTGCCAGGAACTGTCCTGGTGCGGCCCCTGTGCCCCCGGGCGCCGGATGCCAGCCCCTGGACGCTGTGCGTGTGCTCCCTGGGCGCTTGCGGACAGTTGCTTTGAGCGCGGGGGAGCGGGTGGACGGTGTGGTTTGGGGCCTGGCTCCTGGGGTGCAGCAGGGCCGGGGCCAGGTGGTGGTGGCGCGTGGCAGGTGTCGGGACCGGATTCCCTGTTGCGGGGGACTGGTGTTGCGGCGCGTGGCGAGTGTAGTAGCGGGCGTGTGTGGCGTTGGGGCATCGGAGGCAGTGTGGAGCGAAGGGGCCCCAGGGTGGTTGCTGTGTGAGCTGTGTGTGTGAGTGAGTGAGTGAGGGAGGCAGTGTGTGGTGAGTGTGTGTGTGTGTGTGTGTGTGTATATTTTTGGGTGCTTTAGTGTGAGTGAGGCGTGTGAGTGTGTGTGTGAGTGTGTTGTGTAGGTGTTTGTGCAGTGGAGTAGGCAGGCAGGCAGGCAGGCCGGCGTTGGGTCGGGTGCGAGTGTGAGCGTGGTCGTTAGGTGGCGGTGTGTGTGTTGTGTGTGTGGCTGGGCGTCGGTGGTGTGTGTTTGCGCAGGCGCGAGCGGGCGGGCGGGCGGGCGGAGCGAGCGAGGGAGGTGGAGGGCGTGTCGCCTTGAAGAGCGCGATTGGAAGGCTGAGCGAGCGGCTTGGCGTGGTGGCGCACGCCTGTAATCCTAGCGCTTGGGAGGCTGAGACAGGAGGATCGAGGCCAGCGAAGACCTTCAGCAACTTAGTGAGACCCTTTTTGCCACCGCCGCCTCCGAACCGCGCCCTTTTGCCTCCCTCACACCCACACACAACTTCACGATCGCCGCTGCCACGCACACTCGCACACTACACGCTCACACACCGCACAGCCACAAAACCACAAACACCCCGCCCCACGACGACACCCACAGCAGCCCGCACTGCCTACACACCTACACACAGCCGGCCTGCTCGCTACACCCCACCCTTTCCTACAACCCTGGCCCTCCCACACCGCCTCCCTCCCTGACACCCTCGCTCCCTCACGCACCCACAACCCACCCTCCCCTTTGCCCACCCCACACTGCTCTGCTCACCCTTGAAATCCACGCACAACCCATTCCCACACTAACACTCACTGCACTTGCAGCACCCGGCACTCCCACCCAGGGCTCTCGGAACGCTTTCCCGGGCCCCTTCACCCAGCCCCGTCTCTCCATTCTCACATCCAAGCTGCCCAAAACCCCGGGCCAGCGGGCCCAGGTGGCCCACACCTGTCATCCCAATCTTTGGGCGTCCCACACCCGATCATCCCGCTGCGCCCGCCACGCACGCCTGCCTGTCTCCGCCCATTCCTCACTCCCTGTGCCCAAGGGCAACACACAACCTGCACCCCAACGGCGGGGCTGCAGCGCCCACACACACTGCACCGGGCTCCCGGACCCCCTCCCCGAACCCGCACTAGCGCCACAGGCTCTGGCCCAGTCGCCCCGCATGGACCGACTCCACCTTGCAAGGAGACCCTCGCAGGAGAGGTCTGGGCCCGGGCCGGACTGCTGGCCGAGTCTGCACCTTCGCTACCACTGTCCAGGCCTCCACGGCTGCAAGCCCCAGCGCACCAAGACCTACCTACCGAAGGAGAGTCCCTGCATCCATTCCCTAGGTGGGGCCGTGCCTCAGCCCGCGGGTGGTCACCTCCTACCACGATGACACGTCCCTCTTGGCCAAACGCCAAGGAACTGTTGATACCTTCTGGGCCCACGCACGTGTTGACAAGTGTGCATATTCACCCGTCCGCCTGTCCGTCCGTCCTTCTGTCCGTCTGTCCTTCTGTCCGTCTGTCCCTCCGTCCATCAGTTCCTTCCTTCCTTCCTTCCTTCCTTCCTTCCTTCCTTCCTTGGTTCATCCTGTTTACTGTCATCATGACTAGGGTTCAGGTAGAGGATTTGAAGCCAGGGCCATCTTACTTCTGAATTCCAAACCCATCTCCACCCTCCCTATTGGATGTTTCCCTTTTGGATGGCAATGTAGAAGCACCAGGGCCTGGCAGGGGAGCGTCCAGTCAGCCAGCCAGCCCGCGCGCCCGCCCTCCCCTTCAGGTGTCTTCTTGGGGCAAGTGACAAGTCTCTGACTCTGCAAACCACCCAAATTCACTTTCAGGAAGTCCCTCTGGGATGTGTATGGTGTAGGTGTGTCTGAGTGTGTGTGTGTGTGTGTGTGTGTGTGTGTGTGTGTTGGGTGCTGTGGGAAAGCACGGGTCATTTGGAAACCTTGGAAGGTCTCCTCACCCTTCGCCAGGTTCGGGCTCAGTTGCTGAGAGCGGTCAGGAGCCAGCGTGGCTTCCTGTGCTGTCAGCCTCTCTCCTGCTGCCATTCCAGGCCTGCTGCTGCAACTGGCCAGGCTCCCAGGGATTCCGCTGAAGCCAAGCACCCCATGAAGTCGTGTTCCCAAGGCCATTCAGTTCCAAGAGAGCCCCCTGTCTGAGTGCTCTCAGGCACGGGAAGGCACCTTGGTGGTTAGGGATTGGGCGAGGGGCGGTGGAAGCTTGCAGCCCAGTGAAGATGGTCCCTAACCAACAGGAAATGATCCAAAGGTTTCTCGGGGATCGTGTGGGGCATCACCTGTGTACCCGCTCACTGACCCCACCAGCTCCAGCCGGGACTGTCAACAGCGGAGAGAATCAGCCAGGGACAGCCGGGCCTCCTGCATGCATCTCCCTTGTGAAAGCAAGAGAGAAGGCGGTCGTGGAGGTGTGGGGGCTAAGACCCAGAGAGAGACAGACACACAGATAAACACACACACGAACACACACACACACACACACACACACACACACACACACACACGGTTTGGATGACAACCGAGTGTTTCATGTAGGCAGTTGAAAGGCAACTATTCCGCTGGCTGTGACAATGCAGAGGGCTGGGGTCGGCCGGTCGCTGTTTGTGGGTGTGTGCAAGCTGGGCAGTGGACTCTCCTTGCCAGGAACTGTCCTGGTGCGGCCCCTGTGCCCCCGGGCGCCGGATGCCAGCCCCTGGACGCTGTGCGTGTGCTCCCTGGGCGCTTGCGGACAGTTGCTTTGAGCGCGGGGGAGCGGGTGGACGGTGTGGTTTGGGGCCTGGCTCCTGGGGTGCAGCAGGGCCGGGGCCAGGTGGTGGTGGCGCGTGGCAGGTGTCGGGACCGGATTCCCTGTTGCGGGGGACTGGTGTTGCGGCGCGTGGCGAGTGTAGTAGCGGGCGTGTGTGGCGTTGGGGCATCGGAGGCAGCGTGGAGCGAAGGGGCCCCAGGGTGGTTGCTGTGTGAGCTGTGTGTGTGAGTGAGTGAGTGAGGGAGGCAGTGTGTGGTGAGTGTGTGTGTGTGTGTGTGTGTGTATATTTTTGGGTGCTTTAGTGTGAGTGAGGCGTGTGAGTGTGTGTGTGAGTGTGTTGTGTGGGTGTTTGTGCAGTGGAGTGGGCAGGCAGGCAGGCAGGCAGGCAGGCCGGCGTTGGGTCGGGTGCGAGTGTGAGCGTGGTCGTTAGGTGGCGGTGTGTGTGTTGTGTGTGTGGCTGGGCGTCGGTGGTGTGTGTTTGCGCAGGCGCGAGCGGGCGGGCGGGCGGGCGGGCGGGCGGGCGGGCGGAGCGAGCGAGGGAGGTGGAGGGCGTGTCGCCTTGAAGAGCGCGATTGGAAGGCTGAGCGAGCGGCTTGGCGTGGTGGCGCACGCCTGTAATCCTAGCGCTTGGGAGGCTGAGACAGGAGGATCGAGGCCAGCGAAGACCTTCAGCAACTTAGTGAGACCCTTTTTGCCACCGCCGCCTCCGAACCGCGCCCTTTTGCCTCCCTCACACCCACACACAACTTCACGATCGCCGCTGCCACGCACACTCGCACACTACACGCTCACACACCGCACAGCCACAAAACCACAAACACCCCGCCCCACGACGACACCCACAGCAGCCCGCACTGCCTACACACCTACACACAGCCGGCCTGCTCGCTACACCCCACCCTTTCCTACAACCCTGGCCCTCCCACACCGCCTCCCTCCCTGACACCCTCGCTCCCTCACGCACCCACAACCCACCCTCCCCTTTGCCCACCCCACACTGCTCTGCTCACCCTTGAAATCCACGCACAACCCATTCCCACACTAACACTCACTGCACTTGCAGCACCCGGCACTCCCACCCAGGGCTCTCGGAACGCTTTCCCGGGCCCCTTCACCCAGCCCCGTCTCTCCATTCTCACATCCAAGCTGCCCAAAACCCCGGGCCAGCGGGCCCAGGTGGCCCACACCTGTCATCCCAATCTTTGGGCGTCCCACACCCGATCATCCCGCTGCGCCCGCCACGCACGCCTGCCTGTCTCCGCCCATTCCTCACTCCCTGTGCCCAAGGGCAACACACAACCTGCACCCCAACGGCGGGGCTGCAGCGCCCACACACACTGCACCGGGCTCCCGGACCCCCTCCCCGAACCCGCACTAGCGCCACAGGCTCTGGCCCAGTCGCCCCGCATGGACCGACTCCACCTTGCAAGGAGACCCTCGCAGGAGAGGTCTGGGCCCGGGCCGGACTGCTGGCCGAGTCTGCACCTTCGCTACCACTGTCCAGGCCTCCACGGCTGCAAGCCCCAGCGCACCAAGACCTACCTACCGAAGGAGAGTCCCTGCATCCATTCCCTAGGTGGGGCCGTGCCTCAGCCCGCGGGTGGTCACCTCCTACCACGATGACACGTCCCTCTTGGCCAAACGCCAAGGAACTGTTGATACCTTCTGGGCCCACGCACGTGTTGACAAGTGTGCATATTCACCCGTCCGCCTGTCCGTCCGTCCTTCTGTCCGTCTGTCCTTCTGTCCGTCTGTCCCTCCGTCCATCAGTTCCTTCCTTCCTTCCTTCCTTCCTTCCTTCCTTCCTTCCTTCCTTGGTTCATCCTGTTTACTGTCATCATGACTAGGGTTCAGGTAGAGGATTTGAAGCCAGGGCCATCTTACTTCTGAATTCCAAACCCATCTCCACCCTCCCTATTGGATGTTTCCCTTTTGGATGGCAATGTAGAAGCACCAGGGCCTGGCAGGGGAGCGTCCAGTCAGCCAGCCAGCCCGCGCGCCCGCCCTCCCCTTCAGGTGTCTTCTTGGGGCAAGTGACAAGTCTCTGACTCTGCAAACCACCCAAATTCACTTTCAGGAAGTCCCTCTGGGATGTGTATGGTGTAGGTGTGTCTGAGTGTGTGTGTGTGTGTGTGTGTGTGTGTGTGTGTGTGTGTGTTGGGTGCTGTGGGAAAGCACGGGTCATTTGGAAACCTTGGAAGGTCTCCTCACCCTTCGCCAGGTTCGGGCTCAGTTGCTGAGAGCGGTCAGGAGCCAGCGTGGCTTCCTGTGCTGTCAGCCTCTCTCCTGCTGCCATTCCAGGCCTGCTGCTGCAACTGGCCAGGCTCCCAGGGATTCCGCTGAAGCCAAGCACCCCATGAAGTCGTCTTCCCAAGGCCATTCAGTTCCAAGAGAGCCCCCTGTCTGAGTGCTCTCAGGCACGGGAAGGCACCTTGGTGGTTAGGGATAGGGCGAGGGGCGGTGGAAGCTTGCAGCCCAGTGAAGATGGTCCCTAACCAACAGGAAATGATCCAAAGGTTTCTCGGGGATCGTGTGGGGCATCACCTGTGTACCCGCTCACTGACCCCACCAGCTCCAGCCGGGACTGTCAACAGCGGAGAGAATCAGCCAGGGACAGCCGGGCCTCCTGCATGCATCTCCCTTGTGAAAGCAAGAGAGAAGGCGGTCGTGGAGGTGTGGGGGCTAAGACCCAGAGAGAGACAGACACACAGATAAACACACACACGAACACACACACACACACACACACACACACACACGGTTTGGATGACAACCGAGTGTTTCATGTAGGCAGTTGAAAGGCAACTATTCCGCTGGCTGTGACAATGCAGAGGGCTGGGGTCGGCCGGTCGCTGTTTGTGGGTGTGTGCAAGCTGGGCAGTGGACTCTCCTTGCCAGGAACTGTCCTGGTGCGGCCCCTGTGCCCCCGGGCGCCGGATGCCAGCCCCTGGACGCTGTGCGTGTGCTCCCTGGGCGCTTGCGGACAGTTGCTTTGAGCGCGGGGGAGCGGGTGGACGGTGTGGTTTGGGGCCTGGCTCCTGGGGTGCAGCAGGGCCGGGGCCAGGTGGTGGTGGCGCGTGGCAGGTGTCGGGACCGGATTCCCTGTTGCGGGGGACTGGTGTTGCGGCGCGTGGCGAGTGTAGTAGCGGGCGTGTGTGGCGTTGGGGCATCGGAGGCAGCGTGGAGCGAAGGGGCCCCAGGGTGGTTGCTGTGTGAGCTGTGTGTGTGAGTGAGTGAGTGAGGGAGGCAGTGTGTGGTGAGTGTGTGTGTGTGTGTGTGTGTGTGTATATTTTTGGGTGCTTTAGTGTGAGTGAGGCGTGTGAGTGTGTGTGTGAGTGTGTTGTGTAGGTGTTTGTGCAGTGGAGTAGGCAGGCAGGCAGGCAGGCCGGCGTTGGGTCGGGTGCGAGTGTGAGCGTGGTCGTTAGGTGGCGGTGTGTGTGTTGTGTGTGTGGCTGGGCGTCGGTGGTGTGTGTTTGCGCAGGCGCGAGCGGGCGGGCGGGCGGGCGGGCGGGCGGGCGGGCGGGCGGAGCGAGCGAGGGAGGTGGAGGGCGTGTCGCCTTGAAGAGCGCGATTGGAAGGCTGAGCGAGCGGCTTGGCGTGGTGGCGCACGCCTGTAATCCTAGCGCTTGGGAGGCTGAGACAGGAGGATCGAGGCCAGCGAAGACCTTCAGCAACTTAGTGAGACCCTTTTTGCCACCGCCGCCTCCGAACCGCGCCCTTTTGCCTCCCTCACACCCACACACAACTTCACGATCGCCGCTGCCACGCACACTCGCACACTACACGCTCACACACCGCACAGCCACAAAACCACAAACACCCCGCCCCACGACGACACCCACAGCAGCCCGCACTGCCTACACACCTACACACAGCCGGCCTGCTCGCTACACCCCACCCTTTCCTACAACCCTGGCCCTCCCACACCGCCTCCCTCCCTGACACCCTCGCTCCCTCACGCACCCACAACCCACCCTCCCCTTTGCCCACCCCACACTGCTCTGCTCACCCTTGAAATCCACGCACAACCCATTCCCACACTAACACTCACTGCACTTGCAGCACCCGGCACTCCCACCCAGGGCTCTCGGAACGCTTTCCCGGGCCCCTTCACCCAGCCCCGTCTCTCCATTCTCACATCCAAGCTGCCCAAAACCCCGGGCCAGCGGGCCCAGGTGGCCCACACCTGTCATCCCAATCTTTGGGCGTCCCACACCCGATCATCCCGCTGCGCCCGCCACGCACGCCTGCCTGTCTCCGCCCATTCCTCACTCCCTGTGCCCAAGGGCAACACACAACCTGCACCCCAACGGCGGGGCTGCAGCGCCCACACACACTGCACCGGGCTCCCGGACCCCCTCCCCGAACCCGCACTAGCGCCACAGGCTCTGGCCCAGGCCCCGCATGGACCGACTCCACCTTGCAAGGAGACCCTCGCAGGAGAGGTCTGGGCCCGGGCCGGACTGCTGGCCGAGTCTGCACCTTCGCTACCACTGTCCAGGCCTCCACGGCTGCAAGCCCCAGCGCACCAAGACCTACCTACCGAAGGAGAGTCCCTGCATCCATTCCCTAGGTGGGGCCGTGCCTCAGCCCGCGGGTGGTCACCTCCTACCACGATGACACGTCCCTCTTGGCCAAACGCCAAGGAACTGTTGATACCTTCTGGGCCCACGCACGTGTTGACAAGTGTGCATATTCACCCGTCCGCCTGTCCGTCCGTCCTTCTGTCCGTCTGTCCTTCTGTCCGTCTGTCCCTCCGTCCATCAGTTCCTTCCTTCCTTCCTTCCTTCCTTCCTTCCTTCCTTCCTTGGTTCATCCTGTTTACTGTCATCATGACTAGGGTTCAGGTAGAGGATTTGAAGCCAGGGCCATCTTACTTCTGAATTCCAAACCCATCTCCACCCTCCCTATTGGATGTTTCCCTTTTGGATGGCAATGTAGAAGCACCAGGGCCTGGCAGGGGAGCGTCCAGTCAGCCAGCCAGCCCGCGCGCCCGCCCTCCCCTTCAGGTGTCTTCTTGGGGCAAGTGACAAGTCTCTGACTCTGCAAACCACCCAAATTCACTTTCAGGAAGTCCCTCTGGGATGTGTATGGTGTAGGTGTGTCTGAGTGTGTGTGTGTGTGTGTGTGTGTGTGTGTGTGTTGGGTGCTGTGGGAAAGCACGGGTCATTTGGAAACCTTGGAAGGTCTCCTCACCCTTCGCCAGGTTCGGGCTCAGTTGCTGAGAGCGGTCAGGAGCCAGCGTGGCTTCCTGTGCTGTCAGCCTCTCTCCTGCTGCCATTCCAGGCCTGCTGCTGCAACTGGCCAGGCTCCCAGGGATTCCGCTGAAGCCAAGCACCCCATGAAGTCGTGTTCCCAAGGCCATTCAGTTCCAAGAGAGCCCCCTGTCTGAGTGCTCTCAGGCACGGGAAGGCACCTTGGTGGTTAGGGATTGGGCGAGGGGCGGTGGAAGCTTGCAGCCCAGTGAAGATGGTCCCTAACCAACAGGAAATGATCCAAAGGTTTCTCGGGGATCGTGTGGGGCATCACCTGTGTACCCGCTCACTGACCCCACCAGCTCCAGCCGGGACTGTCAACAGCGGAGAGAATCAGCCAGGGACAGCCGGGCCTCCTGCATGCATCTCCCTTGTGAAAGCAAGAGAGAAGGCGGTCGTGGAGGTGTGGGGGCTAAGACCCAGAGAGAGACAGACACACAGATAAACACACACACGAACACACACACACACACACACACACACACACACACACACACACACGGTTTGGATGACAACCGAGTGTTTCATGTAGGCAGTTGAAAGGCAACTATTCCGCTGGCTGTGACAATGCAGAGGGCTGGGGTCGGCCGGTCGCTGTTTGTGGGTGTGTGCAAGCTGGGCAGTGGACTCTCCTTGCCAGGAACTGTCCTGGTGCGGCCCCTGTGCCCCCGGGCGCCGGATGCCAGCCCCTGGACGCTGTGCGTGTGCTCCCTGGGCGCTTGCGGACAGTTGCTTTGAGCGCGGGGGAGCGGGTGGACGGTGTGGTTTGGGGCCTGGCTCCTGGGGTGCAGCAGGGCCGGGGCCAGGTGGTGGTGGCGCGTGGCAGGTGTCGGGACCGGATTCCCTGTTGCGGGGGACTGGTGTTGCGGCGCGTGGCGAGTGTAGTAGCGGGCGTGTGTGGCGTTGGGGCATCGGAGGCAGCGTGGAGCGAAGGGGCCCCAGGGTGGTTGCTGTGTGAGCTGTGTGTGTGAGTGAGTGAGTGAGGGAGGCAGTGTGTGGTGAGTGTGTGTGTGTGTGTGTGTGTGTATATTTTTGGGTGCTTTAGTGTGAGTGAGGCGTGTGAGTGTGTGTGTGAGTGTGTTGTGTGGGTGTTTGTGCAGTGGAGTGGGCAGGCAGGCAGGCAGGCAGGCAGGCCGGCGTTGGGTCGGGTGCGAGTGTGAGCGTGGTCGTTAGGTGGCGGTGTGTGTGTTGTGTGTGTGGCTGGGCGTCGGTGGTGTGTGTTTGCGCAGGCGCGAGCGGGCGGGCGGGCGGGCGGGCGGGCGGGCGGGCGGAGCGAGCGAGGGAGGTGGAGGGCGTGTCGCCTTGAAGAGCGCGATTGGAAGGCTGAGCGAGCGGCTTGGCGTGGTGGCGCACGCCTGTAATCCTAGCGCTTGGGAGGCTGAGACAGGAGGATCGAGGCCAGCGAAGACCTTCAGCAACTTAGTGAGACCCTTTTTGCCACCGCCGCCTCCGAACCGCGCCCTTTTGCCTCCCTCACACCCACACACAACTTCACGATCGCCGCTGCCACGCACACTCGCACACTACACGCTCACACACCGCACAGCCACAAAACCACAAACACCCCGCCCCACGACGACACCCACAGCAGCCCGCACTGCCTACACACCTACACACAGCCGGCCTGCTCGCTACACCCCACCCTTTCCTACAACCCTGGCCCTCCCACACCGCCTCCCTCCCTGACACCCTCGCTCCCTCACGCACCCACAACCCACCCTCCCCTTTGCCCACCCCACACTGCTCTGCTCACCCTTGAAATCCACGCACAACCCATTCCCACACTAACACTCACTGCACTTGCAGCACCCGGCACTCCCACCCAGGGCTCTCGGAACGCTTTCCCGGGCCCCTTCACCCAGCCCCGTCTCTCCATTCTCACATCCAAGCTGCCCAAAACCCCGGGCCAGCGGGCCCAGGTGGCCCACACCTGTCATCCCAATCTTTGGGCGTCCCACACCCGATCATCCCGCTGCGCCCGCCACGCACGCCTGCCTGTCTCCGCCCATTCCTCACTCCCTGTGCCCAAGGGCAACACACAACCTGCACCCCAACGGCGGGGCTGCAGCGCCCACACACACTGCACCGGGCTCCCGGACCCCCTCCCCGAACCCGCACTAGCGCCACAGGCTCTGGCCCAGTCGCCCCGCATGGACCGACTCCACCTTGCAAGGAGACCCTCGCAGGAGAGGTCTGGGCCCGGGCCGGACTGCTGGCCGAGTCTGCACCTTCGCTACCACTGTCCAGGCCTCCACGGCTGCAAGCCCCAGCGCACCAAGACCTACCTACCGAAGGAGAGTCCCTGCATCCATTCCCTAGGTGGGGCCGTGCCTCAGCCCGCGGGTGGTCACCTCCTACCACGATGACACGTCCCTCTTGGCCAAACGCCAAGGAACTGTTGATACCTTCTGGGCCCACGCACGTGTTGACAAGTGTGCATATTCACCCGTCCGCCTGTCCGTCCGTCCTTCTGTCCGTCTGTCCTTCTGTCCGTCTGTCCCTCCGTCCATCAGTTCCTTCCTTCCTTCCTTCCTTCCTTCCTTCCTTCCTTCCTTCCTTGGTTCATCCTGTTTACTGTCATCATGACTAGGGTTCAGGTAGAGGATTTGAAGCCAGGGCCATCTTACTTCTGAATTCCAAACCCATCTCCACCCTCCCTATTGGATGTTTCCCTTTTGGATGGCAATGTAGAAGCACCAGGGCCTGGCAGGGGAGCGTCCAGTCAGCCAGCCAGCCCGCACGCCCGCCCTCCCCTTCAGGTGTCTTCTTGGGGCAAGTGACAAGTCTCTGACTCTGCAAACCACCCAAATTCACTTTCAGGAAGTCCCTCTGGGATGTGTATGGTGTAGGTGTGTCTGAGTGTGTGTGTGTGTGTGTGTGTGTGTGTGTGTGTTGGGTGCTGTGGGAAAGCACGGGTCATTTGGAAACCTTGGAAGGTCTCCTCACCCTTCGCCAGGTTCGGGCTCAGTTGCTGAGAGCGGTCAGGAGCCAGCGTGGCTTCCTGTGCTGTCAGCCTCTCTCCTGCTGCCATTCCAGGCCTGCTGCTGCAACTGGCCAGGCTCCCAGGGATTCCGCTGAAGCCAAGCACCCCATGAAGTCGTGTTCCCAAGGCCATTCAGTTCCAAGAGAGCCCCCTGTCTGAGTGCTCTCAGGCACGGGAAGGCACCTTGGTGGTTAGGGATCGGGCGAGGGGCGGTGGAAGCTTGCAGCCCAGTGAAGATGGTCCCTAACCAACAGGAAATGATCCAAAGGTTTCTCGGGGATCGTGTGGGGCATCACCTGTGTACCCGCTCACTGACCCCACCAGCTCCAGCCGGGACTGTCAACAGCGGAGAGAATCAGCCAGGGACAGCCGGGCCTCCTGCATGCATCTCCCTTGTGAAAGCAAGAGAGAAGGCGGTCGTGGAGGTGTGGGGGCTAAGACCCAGAGAGAGACAGACACACAGATAAACACACACACGAACACACACACACACACACACACACACACACACACACACGGTTTGGATGACAACCGAGTGTTTCATGTAGGCAGTTGAAAGGCAACTATTCCGCTGGCTGTGACAATGCAGAGGGCTGGGGTCGGCCGGTCGCTGTTTGTGGGTGTGTGCAAGCTGGGCAGTGGACTCTCCTTGCCAGGAACTGTCCTGGTGCGGCCCCTGTGCCCCCGGGCGCCGGATGCCAGCCCCTGGACGCTGTGCGTGTGCTCCCTGGGCGCTTGCGGACAGTTGCTTTGAGCGCGGGGGAGCGGGTGGACGGTGTGGTTTGGGGCCTGGCTCCTGGGGTGCAGCAGGGCCGGGGCCAGGTGGTGGTGGCGCGTGGCAGGTGTCGGGACCGGATTCCCTGTTGCGGGGGACTGGTGTTGCGGCGCGTGGCGAGTGTAGTAGCGGGCGTGTGTGGCGTTGGGGCATCGGAGGCAGCGTGGAGCGAAGGGGCCCCAGGGTGGTTGCTGTGTGAGCTGTGTGTGTGAGTGAGTGAGTGAGGGAGGCAGTGTGTGGTGAGTGTGTGTGTGTGTGTGTGTGTGTGTATATTTTTGGGTGCTTTAGTGTGAGTGAGGCGTGTGAGTGTGTGTGTGAGTGTGTTGTGTAGGTGTTTGTGCAGTGGAGTAGGCAGGCAGGCAGGCAGGCCGGCGTTGGGTCGGGTGCGAGTGTGAGCGTGGTCGTTAGGTGGCGGTGTGTGTGTTGTGTGTGTGGCTGGGCGTCGGTGGTGTGTGTTTGCGCAGGCGCGAGCGGGCGGGCGGGCGGGCGGAGCGAGCGAGGGAGGTGGAGGGCGTGTCGCCTTGAAGAGCGCGATTGGAAGGCTGAGCGAGCGGCTTGGCGTGGTGGCGCACGCCTGTAATCCTAGCGCTTGGGAGGCTGAGACAGGAGGATCGAGGCCAGCGAAGACCTTCAGCAACTTAGTGAGACCCTTTTTGCCACCGCCGCCTCCGAACCGCGCCCTTTTGCCTCCCTCACACCCACACACAACTTCACGATCGCCGCTGCCACGCACACTCGCACACTACACGCTCACACACCGCACAGCCACAAAACCACAAACACCCCGCCCCACGACGACACCCACAGCAGCCCGCACTGCCTACACACCTACACACAGCCGGCCTGCTCGCTACACCCCACCCTTTCCTACAACCCTGGCCCTCCCACACCGCCTCCCTCCCTGACACCCTCGCTCCCTCACGCACCCACAACCCACCCTCCCCTTTGCCCACCCCACACTGCTCTGCTCACCCTTGAAATCCACGCACAACCCATTCCCACACTAACACTCACTGCACTTGCAGCACCCGGCACTCCCACCCAGGGCTCTCGGAACGCTTTCCCGGGCCCCTTCACCCAGCCCCGTCTCTCCATTCTCACATCCAAGCTGCCCAAAACCCCGGGCCAGCGGGCCCAGGTGGCCCACACCTGTCATCCCAATCTTTGGGCGTCCCACACCCGATCATCCCGCTGCGCCCGCCACGCACGCCTGCCTGTCTCCGCCCATTCCTCACTCCCTGTGCCCAAGGGCAACACACAACCTGCACCCCAACGGCGGGGCTGCAGCGCCCACACACACTGCACCGGGCTCCCGGACCCCCTCCCCGAACCCGCACTAGCGCCACAGGCTCTGGCCCAGTCGCCCCGCATGGACCGACTCCACCTTGCAAGGAGACCCTCGCAGGAGAGGTCTGGGCCCGGGCCGGACTGCTGGCCGAGTCTGCACCTTCGCTACCACTGTCCAGGCCTCCACGGCTGCAAGCCCCAGCGCACCAAGACCTACCTACCGAAGGAGAGTCCCTGCATCCATTCCCTAGGTGGGGCCGTGCCTCAGCCCGCGGGTGGTCACCTCCTACCACGATGACACGTCCCTCTTGGCCAAACGCCAAGGAACTGTTGATACCTTCTGGGCCCACGCACGTGTTGACAAGTGTGCATATTCACCCGTCCGCCTGTCCGTCCGTCCTTCTGTCCGTCTGTCCTTCTGTCCGTCTGTCCCTCCGTCCATCAGTTCCTTCCTTCCTTCCTTCCTTCCTTCCTTCCTTCCTTCCTTGGTTCATCCTGTTTACTGTCATCATGACTAGGGTTCAGGTAGAGGATTTGAAGCCAGGGCCATCTTACTTCTGAATTCCAAACCCATCTCCACCCTCCCTATTGGATGTTTCCCTTTTGGATGGCAATGTAGAAGCACCAGGGCCTGGCAGGGGAGCGTCCAGTCAGCCAGCCAGCCCGCGCGCCCGCCCTCCCCTTCAGGTGTCTTCTTGGGGCAAGTGACAAGTCTCTGACTCTGCAAACCACCCAAATTCACTTTCAGGAAGTCCCTCTGGGATGTGTATGGTGTAGGTGTGTCTGAGTGTGTGTGTGTGTGTGTGTGTGTGTGTGTGTGTGTGGTGCTGTGGGAAAGCACGGGTCATTTGGAAACCTTGGAAGGTCTCCTCACCCTTCGCCAGGTTCGGGCTCAGTTGCTGAGAGCGGTCAGGAGCCAGCGTGGCTTCCTGTGCTGTCAGCCTCTCTCCTGCTGCCATTCCAGGCCTGCTGCTGCAACTGGCCAGGCTCCCAGGGATTCCGCTGAAGCCAAGCACCCCATGAAGTCGTGTTCCCAAGGCCATTCAGTTCCAAGAGAGCCCCCTGTCTGAGTGCTCTCAGGCACGGGAAGGCACCTTGGTGGTTAGGGATTGGGCGAGGGGCGGTGGAAGCTTGCAGCCCAGTGAAGATGGTCCCTAACCAACAGGAAATGATCCAAAGGTTTCTCGGGGATCGTGTGGGGCATCACCTGTGTACCCGCTCACTGACCCCACCAGCTCCAGCCGGGACTGTCAACAGCGGAGAGAATCAGCCAGGGACAGCCGGGCCTCCTGCATGCATCTCCCTTGTGAAAGCAAGAGAGAAGGCGGTCGTGGAGGTGTGGGGGCTAAGACCCAGAGAGAGACAGACACACAGATAAACACACACACGAACACACACACACACACACACACACACACACACACACACACACGGTTTGGATGACAACCGAGTGTTTCATGTAGGCAGTTGAAAGGCAACTATTCCGCTGGCTGTGACAATGCAGAGGGCTGGGGTCGGCCGGTCGCTGTTTGTGGGTGTGTGCAAGCTGGGCAGTGGACTCTCCTTGCCAGGAACTGTCCTGGTGCGGCCCCTGTGCCCCCGGGCGCCGGATGCCAGCCCCTGGACGCTGTGCGTGTGCTCCCTGGGCGCTTGCGGACAGTTGCTTTGAGCGCGGGGGAGCGGGTGGACGGTGTGGTTTGGGGCCTGGCTCCTGGGGTGCAGCAGGGCCGGGGCCAGGTGGTGGTGGCGCGTGGCAGGTGTCGGGACCGGATTCCCTGTTGCGGGGGACTGGTGTTGCGGCGCGTGGCGAGTGTAGTAGCGGGCGTGTGTGGCGTTGGGGCATCGGAGGCAGCGTGGAGCGAAGGGGCCCCAGGGTGGTTGCTGTGTGAGCTGTGTGTGTGAGTGAGTGAGTGAGGGAGGCAGTGTGTGGTGAGTGTGTGTGTGTGTGTGTGTGTGTATATTTTTGGGTGCTTTAGTGTGAGTGAGGCGTGTGAGTGTGTGTGTGAGTGTGTTGTGTGGGTGTTTGTGCAGTGGAGTGGGCAGGCAGGCAGGCAGGCAGGCAGGCCGGCGTTGGGTCGGGTGCGAGTGTGAGCGTGGTCGTTAGGTGGCGGTGTGTGTGTTGTGTGTGTGGCTGGGCGTCGGTGGTGTGTGTTTGCGCAGGCGCGAGCGGGCGGGCGGGCGGGCGGGCGGGCGGGCGGGCGGAGCGAGCGAGGGAGGTGGAGGGCGTGTCGCCTTGAAGAGCGCGATTGGAAGGCTGAGCGAGCGGCTTGGCGTGGTGGCGCACGCCTGTAATCCTAGCGCTTGGGAGGCTGAGACAGGAGGATCGAGGCCAGCGAAGACCTTCAGCAACTTAGTGAGACCCTTTTTGCCACCGCCGCCTCCGAACCGCGCCCTTTTGCCTCCCTCACACCCACACACAACTTCACGATCGCCGCTGCCACGCACACTCGCACACTACACGCTCACACACCGCACAGCCACAAAACCACAAACACCCCGCCCCACGACGACACCCACAGCAGCCCGCACTGCCTACACACCTACACACAGCCGGCCTGCTCGCTACACCCCACCCTTTCCTACAACCCTGGCCCTCCCACACCGCCTCCCTCCCTGACACCCTCGCTCCCTCACGCACCCACAACCCACCCTCCCCTTTGCCCACCCCACACTGCTCTGCTCACCCTTGAAATCCACGCACAACCCATTCCCACACTAACACTCACTGCACTTGCAGCACCCGGCACTCCCACCCAGGGCTCTCGGAACGCTTTCCCGGGCCCCTTCACCCAGCCCCGTCTCTCCATTCTCACATCCAAGCTGCCCAAAACCCCGGGCCAGCGGGCCCAGGTGGCCCACACCTGTCATCCCAATCTTTGGGCGTCCCACACCCGATCATCCCGCTGCGCCCGCCACGCACGCCTGCCTGTCTCCGCCCATTCCTCACTCCCTGTGCCCAAGGGCAACACACAACCTGCACCCCAACGGCGGGGCTGCAGCGCCCACACACACTGCACCGGGCTCCCGGACCCCCTCCCCGAACCCGCACTAGCGCCACAGGCTCTGGCCCAGTCGCCCCGCATGGACCGACTCCACCTTGCAAGGAGACCCTCGCAGGAGAGGTCTGGGCCCGGGCCGGACTGCTGGCCGAGTCTGCACCTTCGCTACCACTGTCCAGGCCTCCACGGCTGCAAGCCCCAGCGCACCAAGACCTACCTACCGAAGGAGAGTCCCTGCATCCATTCCCTAGGTGGGGCCGTGCCTCAGCCCGCGGGTGGTCACCTCCTACCACGATGACACGTCCCTCTTGGCCAAACGCCAAGGAACTGTTGATACCTTCTGGGCCCACGCACGTGTTGACAAGTGTGCATATTCACCCGTCCGCCTGTCCGTCCGTCCTTCTGTCCGTCTGTCCTTCTGTCCGTCTGTCCCTCCGTCCATCAGTTCCTTCCTTCCTTCCTTCCTTCCTTCCTTCCTTCCTTCCTTCCTTGGTTCATCCTGTTTACTGTCATCATGACTAGGGTTCAGGTAGAGGATTTGAAGCCAGGGCCATCTTACTTCTGAATTCCAAACCCATCTCCACCCTCCCTATTGGATGTTTCCCTTTTGGATGGCAATGTAGAAGCACCAGGGCCTGGCAGGGGAGCGTCCAGTCAGCCAGCCAGCCCGCACGCCCGCCCTCCCCTTCAGGTGTCTTCTTGGGGCAAGTGACAAGTCTCTGACTCTGCAAACCACCCAAATTCACTTTCAGGAAGTCCCTCTGGGATGTGTATGGTGTAGGTGTGTCTGAGTGTGTGTGTGTGTGTGTGTGTGTGTGTGTGTGTTGGGTGCTGTGGGAAAGCACGGGTCATTTGGAAACCTTGGAAGGTCTCCTCACCCTTCGCCAGGTTCGGGCTCAGTTGCTGAGAGCGGTCAGGAGCCAGCGTGGCTTCCTGTGCTGTCAGCCTCTCTCCTGCTGCCATTCCAGGCCTGCTGCTGCAACTGGCCAGGCTCCCAGGGATTCCGCTGAAGCCAAGCACCCCATGAAGTCGTGTTCCCAAGGCCATTCAGTTCCAAGAGAGCCCCCTGTCTGAGTGCTCTCAGGCACGGGAAGGCACCTTGGTGGTTAGGGATCGGGCGAGGGGCGGTGGAAGCTTGCAGCCCAGTGAAGATGGTCCCTAACCAACAGGAAATGATCCAAAGGTTTCTCGGGGATCGTGTGGGGCATCACCTGTGTACCCGCTCACTGACCCCACCAGCTCCAGCCGGGACTGTCAACAGCGGAGAGAATCAGCCAGGGACAGCCGGGCCTCCTGCATGCATCTCCCTTGTGAAAGCAAGAGAGAAGGCGGTCGTGGAGGTGTGGGGGCTAAGACCCAGAGAGAGACAGACACACAGATAAACACACACACGAACACACACACACACACACACACACACACACACACACGGTTTGGATGACAACCGAGTGTTTCATGTAGGCAGTTGAAAGGCAACTATTCCGCTGGCTGTGACAATGCAGAGGGCTGGGGTCGGCCGGTCGCTGTTTGTGGGTGTGTGCAAGCTGGGCAGTGGACTCTCCTTGCCAGGAACTGTCCTGGTGCGGCCCCTGTGCCCCCGGGCGCCGGATGCCAGCCCCTGGACGCTGTGCGTGTGCTCCCTGGGCGCTTGCGGACAGTTGCTTTGAGCGCGGGGGAGCGGGTGGACGGTGTGGTTTGGGGCCTGGCTCCTGGGGTGCAGCAGGGCCGGGGCCAGGTGGTGGTGGCGCGTGGCAGGTGTCGGGACCGGATTCCCTGTTGCGGGGGACTGGTGTTGCGGCGCGTGGCGAGTGTAGTAGCGGGCGTGTGTGGCGTTGGGGCATCGGAGGCAGCGTGGAGCGAAGGGGCCCCAGGGTGGTTGCTGTGTGAGCTGTGTGTGTGAGTGAGTGAGTGAGGGAGGCAGTGTGTGGTGAGTGTGTGTGTGTGTGTGTGTGTGTATATTTTTGGGTGCTTTAGTGTGAGTGAGGCGTGTGAGTGTGTGTGTGAGTGTGTTGTGTAGGTGTTTGTGCAGTGGAGTAGGCAGGCAGGCAGGCAGGCCGGCGTTGGGTCGGGTGCGAGTGTGAGCGTGGTCGTTAGGTGGCGGTGTGTGTGTTGTGTGTGTGGCTGGGCGTCGGTGGTGTGTGTTTGCGCAGGCGCGAGCGGGCGGGCGGGCGGGCGGAGCGAGCGAGGGAGGTGGAGGGCGTGTCGCCTTGAAGAGCGCGATTGGAAGGCTGAGCGAGCGGCTTGGCGTGGTGGCGCACGCCTGTAATCCTAGCGCTTGGGAGGCTGAGACAGGAGGATCGAGGCCAGCGAAGACCTTCAGCAACTTAGTGAGACCCTTTTTGCCACCGCCGCCTCCGAACCGCGCCCTTTTGCCTCCCTCACACCCACACACAACTTCACGATCGCCGCTGCCACGCACACTCGCACACTACACGCTCACACACCGCACAGCCACAAAACCACAAACACCCCGCCCCACGACGACACCCACAGCAGCCCGCACTGCCTACACACCTACACACAGCCGGCCTGCTCGCTACACCCCACCCTTTCCTACAACCCTGGCCCTCCCACACCGCCTCCCTCCCTGACACCCTCGCTCCCTCACGCACCCACAACCCACCCTCCCCTTTGCCCACCCCACACTGCTCTGCTCACCCTTGAAATCCACGCACAACCCATTCCCACACTAACACTCACTGCACTTGCAGCACCCGGCACTCCCACCCAGGGCTCTCGGAACGCTTTCCCGGGCCCCTTCACCCAGCCCCGTCTCTCCATTCTCACATCCAAGCTGCCCAAAACCCCGGGCCAGCGGGCCCAGGTGGCCCACACCTGTCATCCCAATCTTTGGGCGTCCCACACCCGATCATCCCGCTGCGCCCGCCACGCACGCCTGCCTGTCTCCGCCCATTCCTCACTCCCTGTGCCCAAGGGCAACACACAACCTGCACCCCAACGGCGGGGCTGCAGCGCCCACACACACTGCACCGGGCTCCCGGACCCCCTCCCCGAACCCGCACTAGCGCCACAGGCTCTGGCCCAGTCGCCCCGCATGGACCGACTCCACCTTGCAAGGAGACCCTCGCAGGAGAGGTCTGGGCCCGGGCCGGACTGCTGGCCGAGTCTGCACCTTCGCTAC
Organism: Muscardinus avellanarius; assembly: GCF_963383645.1. Lineage (NCBI taxonomy): Eukaryota > Metazoa > Chordata > Mammalia > Rodentia > Gliridae > Muscardinus > Muscardinus avellanarius. The sequence goes on along the minus strand of NC_137800.1, from coordinate 87,971,368 downwards.
CACTGTCCAGGCCTCCACGGCTGCAAGCCCCAGCGCACCAAGACCTACCTACCGAAGGAGAGTCCCTGCATCCATTCCCTAGGTGGGGCCGTGCCTCAGCCCGCGGGTGGTCACCTCCTACCACGATGACACGTCCCTCTTGGCCAAACGCCAAGGAACTGTTGATACCTTCTGGGCCCACGCACGTGTTGACAAGTGTGCATATTCACCCGTCCGCCTGTCCGTCCGTCCTTCTGTCCGTCTGTCCTTCTGTCCGTCTGTCCCTCCGTCCATCAGTTCCTTCCTTCCTTCCTTCCTTCCTTCCTTCCTTCCTTCCTTGGTTCATCCTGTTTACTGTCATCATGACTAGGGTTCAGGTAGAGGATTTGAAGCCAGGGCCATCTTACTTCTGAATTCCAAACCCATCTCCACCCTCCCTATTGGATGTTTCCCTTTTGGATGGCAATGTAGAAGCACCAGGGCCTGGCAGGGGAGCGTCCAGTCAGCCAGCCAGCCCGCGCGCCCGCCCTCCCCTTCAGGTGTCTTCTTGGGGCAAGTGACAAGTCTCTGACTCTGCAAACCACCCAAATTCACTTTCAGGAAGTCCCTCTGGGATGTGTATGGTGTAGGTGTGTCTGAGTGTGTGTGTGTGTGTGTGTGTGTGTGTGTGTGTGTTGGGTGCTGTGGGAAAGCACGGGTCATTTGGAAACCTTGGAAGGTCTCCTCACCCTTCGCCAGGTTCGGGCTCAGTTGCTGAGAGCGGTCAGGAGCCAGCGTGGCTTCCTGTGCTGTCAGCCTCTCTCCTGCTGCCATTCCAGGCCTGCTGCTGCAACTGGCCAGGCTCCCAGGGATTCCGCTGAAGCCAAGCACCCCATGAAGTCGTGTTCCCAAGGCCATTCAGTTCCAAGAGAGCCCCCTGTCTGAGTGCTCTCAGGCACGGGAAGGCACCTTGGTGGTTAGGGATTGGGCGAGGGGCGGTGGAAGCTTGCAGCCCAGTGAAGATGGTCCCTAACCAACAGGAAATGATCCAAAGGTTTCTCGGGGATCGTGTGGGGCATCACCTGTGTACCCGCTCACTGACCCCACCAGCTCCAGCCGGGACTGTCAACAGCGGAGAGAATCAGCCAGGGACAGCCGGGCCTCCTGCATGCATCTCCCTTGTGAAAGCAAGAGAGAAGGCGGTCGTGGAGGTGTGGGGGCTAAGACCCAGAGAGAGACAGACACACAGATAAACACACACACGAACACACACACACACACACACACACACACACACACACACACGGTTTGGATGACAACCGAGTGTTTCATGTAGGCAGTTGAAAGGCAACTATTCCGCTGGCTGTGACAATGCAGAGGGCTGGGGTCGGCCGGTCGCTGTTTGTGGGTGTGTGCAAGCTGGGCAGTGGACTCTCCTTGCCAGGAACTGTCCTGGTGCGGCCCCTGTGCCCCCGGGCGCCGGATGCCAGCCCCTGGACGCTGTGCGTGTGCTCCCTGGGCGCTTGCGGACAGTTGCTTTGAGCGCGGGGGAGCGGGTGGACGGTGTGGTTTGGGGCCTGGCTCCTGGGGTGCAGCAGGGCCGGGGCCAGGTGGTGGTGGCGCGTGGCAGGTGTCGGGACCGGATTCCCTGTTGCGGGGGACTGGTGTTGCGGCGCGTGGCGAGTGTAGTAGCGGGCGTGTGTGGCGTTGGGGCATCGGAGGCAGCGTGGAGCGAAGGGGCCCCAGGGTGGTTGCTGTGTGAGCTGTGTGTGTGAGTGAGTGAGTGAGGGAGGCAGTGTGTGGTGAGTGTGTGTGTGTGTGTGTGTGTGTATATTTTTGGGTGCTTTAGTGTGAGTGAGGCGTGTGAGTGTGTGTGTGAGTGTGTTGTGTGGGTGTTTGTGCAGTGGAGTGGGCAGGCAGGCAGGCAGGCAGGCAGGCCGGCGTTGGGTCGGGTGCGAGTGTGAGCGTGGTCGTTAGGTGGCGGTGTGTGTGTTGTGTGTGTGGCTGGGCGTCGGTGGTGTGTGTTTGCGCAGGCGCGAGCGGGCGGGCGGGCGGGCGGGCGGGCGGGCGGGCGGAGCGAGCGAGGGAGGTGGAGGGCGTGTCGCCTTGAAGAGCGCGATTGGAAGGCTGAGCGAGCGGCTTGGCGTGGTGGCGCACGCCTGTAATCCTAGCGCTTGGGAGGCTGAGACAGGAGGATCGAGGCCAGCGAAGACCTTCAGCAACTTAGTGAGACCCTTTTTGCCACCGCCGCCTCCGAACCGCGCCCTTTTGCCTCCCTCACACCCACACACAACTTCACGATCGCCGCTGCCACGCACACTCGCACACTACACGCTCACACACCGCACAGCCACAAAACCACAAACACCCCGCCCCACGACGACACCCACAGCAGCCCGCACTGCCTACACACCTACACACAGCCGGCCTGCTCGCTACACCCCACCCTTTCCTACAACCCTGGCCCTCCCACACCGCCTCCCTCCCTGACACCCTCGCTCCCTCACGCACCCACAACCCACCCTCCCCTTTGCCCACCCCACACTGCTCTGCTCACCCTTGAAATCCACGCACAACCCATTCCCACACTAACACTCACTGCACTTGCAGCACCCGGCACTCCCACCCAGGGCTCTCGGAACGCTTTCCCGGGCCCCTTCACCCAGCCCCGTCTCTCCATTCTCACATCCAAGCTGCCCAAAACCCCGGGCCAGCGGGCCCAGGTGGCCCACACCTGTCATCCCAATCTTTGGGCGTCCCACACCCGATCATCCCGCTGCGCCCGCCACGCACGCCTGCCTGTCTCCGCCCATTCCTCACTCCCTGTGCCCAAGGGCAACACACAACCTGCACCCCAACGGCGGGGCTGCAGCGCCCACACACACTGCACCGGGCTCCCGGACCCCCTCCCCGAACCCGCACTAGCGCCACAGGCTCTGGCCCAGTCGCCCCGCATGGACCGACTCCACCTTGCAAGGAGACCCTCGCAGGAGAGGTCTGGGCCCGGGCCGGACTGCTGGCCGAGTCTGCACCTTCGCTACCACTGTCCAGGCCTCCACGGCTGCAAGCCCCAGCGCACCAAGACCTACCTACCGAAGGAGAGTCCCTGCATCCATTCCCTAGGTGGGGCCGTGCCTCAGCCCGCGGGTGGTCACCTCCTACCACGATGACACGTCCCTCTTGGCCAAACGCCAAGGAACTGTTGATACCTTCTGGGCCCACGCACGTGTTGACAAGTGCATATTCACCCGTCCGCCTGTCCGTCCGTCCTTCTGTCCGTCTGTCCTTCTGTCCGTCTGTCCCTCCGTCCATCAGTTCCTTCCTTCCTTCCTTCCTTCCTTCCTTCCTTCCTTCCTTCCTTGGTTCATCCTGTTTACTGTCATCATGACTAGGGTTCAGGTAGAGGATTTGAAGCCAGGGCCATCTTACTTCTGAATTCCAAACCCATCTCCACCCTCCCTATTGGATGTTTCCCTTTTGGATGGCAATGTAGAAGCACCAGGGCCTGGCAGGGGAGCGTCCAGTCAGCCAGCCAGCCCGCGCGCCCGCCCTCCCCTTCAGGTGTCTTCTTGGGGCAAGTGACAAGTCTCTGACTCTGCAAACCACCCAAATTCACTTTCAGGAAGTCCCTCTGGGATGTGTATGGTGTAGGTGTGTCTGAGTGTGTGTGTGTGTGTGTGTGTGTGTGTGTGTGTGTGTGTGTTGGGTGCTGTGGGAAAGCACGGGTCATTTGGAAACCTTGGAAGGTCTCCTCACCCTTCGCCAGGTTCGGGCTCAGTTGCTGAGAGCGGTCAGGAGCCAGCGTGGCTTCCTGTGCTGTCAGCCTCTCTCCTGCTGCCATTCCAGGCCTGCTGCTGCAACTGGCCAGGCTCCCAGGGATTCCGCTGAAGCCAAGCACCCCATGAAGTCGTGTTCCCAAGGCCATTCAGTTCCAAGAGAGCCCCCTGTCTGAGTGCTCTCAGGCACGGGAAGGCACCTTGGTGGTTAGGGATCGGGCGAGGGGCGGTGGAAGCTTGCAGCCCAGTGAAGATGGTCCCTAACCAACAGGAAATGATCCAAAGGTTTCTCGGGGATCGTGTGGGGCATCACCTGTGTACCCGCTCACTGACCCCACCAGCTCCAGCCGGGACTGTCAACAGCGGAGAGAATCAGCCAGGGACAGCCGGGCCTCCTGCATGCATCTCCCTTGTGAAAGCAAGAGAGAAGGCGGTCGTGGAGGTGTGGGGGCTAAGACCCAGAGAGAGACAGACACACAGATAAACACACACACGAACACACACACACACACACACACACACACACACACACACACACACGGTTTGGATGACAACCGAGTGTTTCATGTAGGCAGTTGAAAGGCAACTATTCCGCTGGCTGTGACAATGCAGAGGGCTGGGGTCGGCCGGTCGCTGTTTGTGGGTGTGTGCAAGCTGGGCAGTGGACTCTCCTTGCCAGGAACTGTCCTGGTGCGGCCCCTGTGCCCCCGGGCGCCGGATGCCAGCCCCTGGACGCTGTGCGTGTGCTCCCTGGGCGCTTGCGGACAGTTGCTTTGAGCGCGGGGGAGCGGGTGGACGGTGTGGTTTGGGGCCTGGCTCCTGGGGTGCAGCAGGGCCGGGGCCAGGTGGTGGTGGCGCGTGGCAGGTGTCGGGACCGGATTCCCTGTTGCGGGGGACTGGTGTTGCGGCGCGTGGCGAGTGTAGTAGCGGGCGTGTGTGGCGTTGGGGCATCGGAGGCAGCGTGGAGCGAAGGGGCCCCAGGGTGGTTGCTGTGTGAGCTGTGTGTGTGAGTGAGTGAGTGAGGGAGGCAGTGTGTGGTGAGTGTGTGTGTGTGTGTGTGTGTGTGTGTGTGTATATTTTTGGGTGCTTTAGTGTGAGTGAGGCGTGTGAGTGTGTGTGTGAGTGTGTTGTGTGGGTGTTTGTGCAGTGGAGTGGGCAGGCAGGCAGGCAGGCAGGCAGGCAGGCAGGCCGGCGTTGGGTCGGGTGCGAGTGTGAGCGTGGTCGTTAGGTGGCGGTGTGTGTGTTGTGTGTGTGGCTGGGCGTCGGTGGTGTGTGTTTGCGCAGGCGCGAGCGGGCGGGCGGGCGGGCGGTCGGGCGGGCGGGCGGAGCGAGCGAGGGAGGTGGAGGGCGTGTCGCCTTGAAGAGCACGATTGGAAGGCTGAGCGAGCGGCTTGGCGTGGTGGCGCACGCCTGTAATCCTAGCGCTTGGGAGGCTGAGACAGGAGGATCGAGGCCAGCGAAGACCTTCAGCAACTTAGTGAGACCCTTTTTGCCACCGCCGCCTCCGAACCGCGCCCTTTTGCCTCCCTCACACCCACACACAACTTCACGATCGCCGCTGCCACGCACACTCGCACACTACACGCTCACACACCGCACAGCCACAAAACCACAAACACCCCGCCCCACGACGACACCCACAGCAGCCCGCACTGCCTACACACCTACACACCTACACACAGCCGGCCTGCTCGCTACACCCCACCCTTTCCTACAACCCTGGCCCTCCCACACCGCCTCCCTCCCTGACACCCTCGCTCTCTCACGCACCCACAACCCACCCTCCCCTTTGCCCACCCCACACTGCTCTGCTCACCCTTGAAATCCACGCACAACCCATTCCCACACTAACACTCACTGCACTTGCAGCACCCGGCACTCCCACCCAGGGCTCTCGGAACGCTTTCCCGGGCCCCTTCACCCAGCCCCGTCTCTCCATTCTCGCATCCAAGCTGCCCAAAACCCCGGGCCAGCGGGCCCAGGTGGCCCACACCTGTCATCCCAATCTTTGGGCGTCCCACACCCGATCATCCCGCTGCGCCCGCCACGCACGCCTGCCTGTCTCCGCCCATTCCTCACTCCCTGTGCCCAAGGGCAACACACAACCTGCACCCCAACGGCGGGGCTGCAGCGCCCACACACACTGCACCGGGCTTCCGGACCCCCTCCCCGAACCCGCACTACCGCCACAGGCTCTGGCCCAGTCGCCCCGCATGGACCGACTCCACCTTGCAAGGAGACCCTCGCAGGAGAGGTCTGGGCCCGGGCCGGACTGCTGGCCGAGTCTGCACCTTCGCTACCACTGTCCAGGCCTCCACGGCTGCAAGCCCCAGCGCACCAAGACCTACCTACCGAAGGAGAGTCCCTGCATCCATTCCCTAGGTGGGGCCGTGCCTCAGCCCGCGGGTGGTCACCTCCTACCACGATGACACGTCCCTCTTGGCCAAACGCCAAGGAACTGTTGATACCTTCTGGGCCCACGCACGTGTTGACAAGTGTGCATGTTCACCCGTCCGCCTGTCCGTCCGTCCTTCTGTCCGTCTGTCCCTCCGTCCATCAGTTCCTTCCTTCCTTCCTTCCTTCCTTCCTTCCTTCCTTCCTTGGTTCATCCTGTTTACTGTCATCATGACTAGGGTTCAGGTAGAGGATTTGAAGCCAGGGCCATCTTACTTCTGAATTCCAAACCCATCTCCACCCTCCCTATTGGATGTTTCCCTTTTGGATGGCAATGTAGAAGCACCAGGGCCTGGCAGGGGAGCGTCCAGTCAGCCAGCCAGCCCGCGCGCCCGCCCTCCCCTTCAGGTGTCTTCTTGGGGCAAGTGACAAGTCTCTGACTCTGCAAACCACCCAAATTCAGCTTTCAGGAAGTCCCTCTGGGATGTGTATGGTGTAGGTGTGTCTGAGTGTGTGTGTGTGTGTGTGTGTGTGTGTGTGTGTTGGGTGCTGTGGGAAAGCACGGGTCATTTGGAAACCTTGGAAGGTCTCCTCACCCTTCGCCAGGTTCGGGCTCAGTTGCTGAGAGCGGTGGGTCAGGAGCCAGCGTGGCTTCCTGTGCTGTCAGCCTCTCTCCTGCTGCCATTCCAGGCCTGCTGCTGCAACTGGCCAGGCTCCCAGGGATTCCGCTGAAGCCAAGCACCCCATGAAGTCGTGTTCCCAAGGCCATTCAGTTCCAAGAGAGCCCCCTGTCTGAGTGCTCTCAGGCACGGGAAGGCACCTTGGTGGTTAGGGATCGGGCGAGGGGCGGTGGAAGCTTGCAGCCCAGTGAAGATGGTCCCTAACCAACAGGAAATGATCCCAAGGTTTCTCGGGGATCGTATGGGGCATCACCTGTGTACCCGCTCACTGACCCCACCAGCTCCAGCCGGGACTGTCAACAGCGGAGAGAATCAGCCAGGGACAGCCGGGCCTCCTGCATGCATCTCCCTTGTGAAAGCAAGAGAGAAGGCGGTCGTGGAGGTGTGGGGGCTAAGACCCAGAGAGAGACAGACACACAGATAAACACACACACGAACACACACACACACACACACACACACACACACACACACACACGGTTTGGATGACAACCGAGTGTTTCATGTAGGCAGTTGAAAGGCAACTATTCCGCTGGCTGTGACAATGCAGAGGGCTGGGGTCGGCCGGTCGCTGTTTGTGGGTGTGTGCAAGCTGGGCAGTGGACTCTCCTTGCCAGGAACTGTCCTGGTGCGGCCCCTGTGCCCCCGGGCGCCGGATGCCAGCCCCTGGACGCTGTGCGTGTGCTCCCTGGGCGCTTGCGGACAGTTGCTTTGAGCGCGGGGGAGCGGGTGGACGGTGTGGTTTGGGGCCTGGCTCCTGGGGTGCAGCAGGGCCGGGGCCAGGTGGTGGTGGCGCGTGGCAGGTGTCGGGACCGGATTCCCTGTTGCGGGGGACTGGTGTTGCGGCGCGTGGCGAGTGTAGTAGCGGGCGTGTGTGGCGTTGGGGCATCGGAGGCAGCGTGGAGCGAAGGGGCCCCAGGGTGGTTGCTGTGTGAGCTGTGTGTGTGAGTGAGTGAGTGAGGGAGGCAGTGTGTGGTGAGTGTGTGTGTGTGTGTGTGTATATTTTTGGGTGCTTTAGTGTGAGTGAGGCGTGTGAGTGTGTGTGTGAGTGTGTTGTGTGGGTGTTTGTGCAGTGGAGTGGGCAGGCAGGCAGGCAGGCAGGCAGGCCGGCGTTGGGTCGGGTGCGAGTGTGAGCGTGGTCGTTAGGTGGCGGTGTGTGTGTTGTGTGTGTGGCTGGGCGTCGGTGGTGTGTGTTTGCGCAGGCGCGAGCGGGCGGGCGGGCGGGCGGGCGGGCGGGCGGAGCGAGCAAGGGAGTTGGAGGGCGTGTCGCCTTGAAGAGCGCGATTGGAAGGCTGAGCGAGCGGCTTGGCGTGGTGGCGCACGCCTGTAATCCTAGCGCTTGGGAGGCTGAGACAGGAGGATCGAGGCCAGCGAAGACCTTCAGCAACTTAGTGAGACCCTTTTTGCCACCGCCGCCTCCGAACCGCGCCCTTTTGCCTCCCTCACACCCACACACAACTTCACGATCGCCGCTGCCACGCACACTCGCACACTACACGCTCACACACCGCACAGCCACAAAACCACAAACACCCCGCCCCACGACGACACCCACAGCAGCCCGCACTGCCTACAAACCTACACACAGCCGGCCTGCTCGCTACACCCCACCCTTTCCTACAACCCTGGCCCTCCCACACCGCCTCCCTCCCTGACACCCTCGCTCCCTCACGCACCCACAACCCACCCTCCCCTTTGCCCACCCCACACTGCTCTGCTCACCCTTGAAATCCACGCACAACCCATTCCCACACTAACACTCACTGCACTTGCAGCACCCGGCACTCCCACCCAGGGCTCTCGGAACGCTTTCCCGGGCCCCTTCACCCAGCCCCGTCTCTCCATTCTCACATCCAAGCTGCCCAAAACCCCGGGCCAGCGGGCCCAGGTGGCCCACACCTGTCATCCCAATCTTTGGGCGTCCCACACCCGATCATCCCGCTGCGCCCGCCACGCACGCCTGCCTGTCTCCGCCCATTCCTCACTCCCTGTGCCCAAGGGCAACACACAACCTGCACCCCAACGGCGGGGCTGCAGCGCCCACACACACTGCACCGGGCTCCCGGACCCCCTCCCCGAACCCGCACTAGCGCCACAGGCTCTGGCCCAGTCGCCCCGCATGGACCGACTCCACCTTGCAAGGAGACCCTCGCAGGAGAGGTCTGGGCCCGGGCCGGACTGCTGGCCGAGTCTGCACCTTCGCTACCACTGTCCAGGCCTCCACGGCTGCAAGCCCCAGCGCACCAAGACCTACCTACCGAAGGAGAGTCCCTGCATCCATTCCCTAGGTGGGGCCGTGCCTCAGCCCGCGGGTGGTCACCTCCTACCACGATGACACGTCCCTCTTGGCCAAACGCCAAGGAACTGTTGATACCTTCTGGGCCCACGCACGTGTTGACAAGTGTGCATATTCACCCGTCCGCCTGTCCGTCCGTCCTTCTGTCCGTCTGTCCTTCTGTCCGTCTGTCCCTCCGTCCATCAGTTCCTTCCTTCCTTCCTTCCTTCCTTCCTTCCTTCCTTCCTTGGTTCATCCTGTTTACTGTCATCATGACTAGGGTTCAGGTAGAGGATTTGAAGCCAGGGCCATCTTACTTCTGAATTCCAAACCCATCTCCACCCTCCCTATTGGATGTTTCCCTTTTGGATGGCAATGTAGAAGCACCAGGGCCTGGCAGGGGAGCGTCCAGTCAGCCAGCCAGCCCGCGCGCCCGCCCTCCCCTTCAGGTGTCTTCTTGGGGCAAGTGACAAGTCTCTGACTCTGCAAACCACCCAAATTCACTTTCAGGAAGTCCCTCTGGGATGTGTATGGTGTAGGTGTGTCTGAGTGTGTGTGTGTGTGTGTGTGTGTGTGTGTGTGTGTTGGGTGCTGTGGGAAAGCACGGGTCATTTGGAAACCTTGGAAGGTCTCCTCACCCTTCGCCAGGTTCGGGCTCAGTTGCTGAGAGCGGTCAGGAGCCAGCGTGGCTTCCTGTGCTGTCAGCCTCTCTCCTGCTGCCATTCCAGGCCTGCTGCTGCAACTGGCCAGGCTCCCAGGGATTCCGCTGAAGCCAAGCACCCCATGAAGTCGTGTTCCCAAGGCCATTCAGTTCCAAGAGAGCCCCCTGTCTGAGTGCTCTCAGGCACGGGAAGGCACCTTGGTGGTTAGGGATTGGGCGAGGGGCGGTGGAAGCTTGCAGCCCAGTGAAGATGGTCCCTAACCAACAGGAAATGATCCAAAGGTTTCTCGGGGATCGTGTGGGGCATCACCTGTGTACCCGCTCACTGACCCCACCAGCTCCAGCCGGGACTGTCAACAGCGGAGAGAATCAGCCAGGGACAGCCGGGCCTCCTGCATGCATCTCCCTTGTGAAAGCAAGAGAGAAGGCGGTCGTGGAGGTGTGGGGGCTAAGACCCAGAGAGAGACAGACACACAGATAAACACACACACGAACACACACACACACACACACACACACACACACACACACACACACGGTTTGGATGACAACCGAGTGTTTCATGTAGGCAGTTGAAAGGCAACTATTCCGCTGGCTGTGACAATGCAGAGGGCTGGGGTCGGCCGGTCGCTGTTTGTGGGTGTGTGCAAGCTGGGCAGTGGACTCTCCTTGCCAGGAACTGTCCTGGTGCGGCCCCTGTGCCCCCGGGCGCCGGATGCCAGCCCCTGGACGCTGTGCGTGTGCTCCCTGGGCGCTTGCGGACAGTTGCTTTGAGCGCGGGGGAGCGGGTGGACGGTGTGGTTTGGGGCCTGGCTCCTGGGGTGCAGCAGGGCCGGGGCCAGGTGGTGGTGGCGCGTGGCAGGTGTCGGGACCGGATTCCCTGTTGCGGGGGACTGGTGTTGCGGCGCGTGGCGAGTGTAGTAGCGGGCGTGTGTGGCGTTGGGGCATCGGAGGCAGCGTGGAGCGAAGGGGCCCCAGGGTGGTTGCTGTGTGAGCTGTGTGTGTGAGTGAGTGAGTGAGGGAGGCAGTGTGTGGTGAGTGTGTGTGTGTGTGTGTGTGTGTATATTTTTGGGTGCTTTAGTGTGAGTGAGGCGTGTGAGTGTGTGTGTGAGTGTGTTGTGTGGGTGTTTGTGCAGTGGAGTGGGCAGGCAGGCAGGCAGGCAGGCAGGCAGGCCGGCGTTGGGTCGGGTGCGAGTGTGAGCGTGGTCGTTAGGTGGCGGTGTGTGTGTTGTGTGTGTGGCTGGGCGTCGGTGGTGTGTGTTTGCGCAGGCGCGAGCGGGCGGGCGGGCGGGCGGGCGGGCGGGCGGGCGGGCGGAGCGAGCGAGGGAGGTGGAGGGCGTGTCGCCTTGAAGAGCGCGATTGGAAGGCTGAGCGAGCGGCTTGGCGTGGTGGCGCACGCCTGTAATCCTAGCGCTTGGGAGGCTGAGACAGGAGGATCGAGGCCAGCGAAGACCTTCAGCAACTTAGTGAGACCCTTTTTGCCACCGCCGCCTCCGAACCGCGCCCTTTTGCCTCCCTCACACCCACACACAACTTCACGATCGCCGCTGCCACGCACACTCGCACACTACACGCTCACACACCGCACAGCCACAAAACCACAAACACCCCGCCCCACGACGACACCCACAGCAGCCCGCACTGCCTACACACCTACACACAGCCGGCCTGCTCGCTACACCCCACCCTTTCCTACAACCCTGGCCCTCCCACACCGCCTCCCTCCCTGACACCCTCGCTCCCTCACGCACCCACAACCCACCCTCCCCTTTGCCCACCCCACACTGCTCTGCTCACCCTTGAAATCCACGCACAACCCATTCCCACACTAACACTCACTGCACTTGCAGCACCCGGCACTCCCACCCAGGGCTCTCGGAACGCTTTCCCGGGCCCCTTCACCCAGCCCCGTCTCTCCATTCTCACATCCAAGCTGCCCAAAACCCCGGGCCAGCGGGCCCAGGTGGCCCACACCTGTCATCCCAATCTTTGGGCGTCCCACACCCGATCATCCCGCTGCGCCCGCCACGCACGCCTGCCTGTCTCCGCCCATTCCTCACTCCCTGTGCCCAAGGGCAACACACAACCTGCACCCCAACGGCGGGGCTGCAGCGCCCACACACACTGCACCGGGCTCCCGGACCCCCTCCCCGAACCCGCACTAGCGCCACAGGCTCTGGCCCAGTCGCCCCGCATGGACCGACTCCACCTTGCAAGGAGACCCTCGCAGGAGAGGTCTGGGCCCGGGCCGGACTGCTGGCCGAGTCTGCACCTTCGCTACCACTGTCCAGGCCTCCACGGCTGCAAGCCCCAGCGCACCAAGACCTACCTACCGAAGGAGAGTCCCTGCATCCATTCCCTAGGTGGGGCCGTGCCTCAGCCCGCGGGTGGTCACCTCCTACCACGATGACACGTCCCTCTTGGCCAAACGCCAAGGAACTGTTGATACCTTCTGGGCCCACGCACGTGTTGACAAGTGTGCATATTCACCCGTCCGCCTGTCCGTCCGTCCTTCTGTCCGTCTGTCCTTCTGTCCGTCTGTCCCTCCGTCCATCAGTTCCTTCCTTCCTTCCTTCCTTCCTTCCTTCCTTCCTTCCTTCCTTGGTTCATCCTGTTTACTGTCATCATGACTAGGGTTCAGGTAGAGGATTTGAAGCCAGGGCCATCTTACTTCTGAATTCCAAACCCATCTCCACCCTCCCTATTGGATGTTTCCCTTTTGGATGGCAATGTAGAAGCACCAGGGCCTGGCAGGGGAGCGTCCAGTCAGCCAGCCAGCCCGCGCGCCCGCCCTCCCCTTCAGGTGTCTTCTTGGGGCAAGTGACAAGTCTCTGACTCTGCAAACCACCCAAATTCACTTTCAGGAAGTCCCTCTGGGATGTGTATGGTGTAGGTGTGTCTGAGTGTGTGTGTGTGTGTGTGTGTGTGTGTGTGTGTGTTGGGTGCTGTGGGAAAGCACGGGTCATTTGGAAACCTTGGAAGGTCTCCTCACCCTTCGCCAGGTTCGGGCTCAGTTGCTGAGAGCGGTCAGGAGCCAGCGTGGCTTCCTGTGCTGTCAGCCTCTCTCCTGCTGCCATTCCAGGCCTGCTGCTGCAACTGGCCAGGCTCCCAGGGATTCCGCTGAAGCCAAGCACCCCATGAAGTCGTGTTCCCAAGGCCATTCAGTTCCAAGAGAGCCCCCTGTCTGAGTGCTCTCAGGCACGGGAAGGCACCTTGGTGGTTAGGGATCGGGCGAGGGGCGGTGGAAGCTTGCAGCCCAGTGAAGATGGTCCCTAACCAACAGGAAATGATCCAAAGGTTTCTCGGGGATCGTGTGGGGCATCACCTGTGTACCCGCTCACTGACCCCACCAGCTCCAGCCGGGACTGTCAACAGCGGAGAGAATCAGCCAGGGACAGCCGGGCCTCCTGCATGCATCTCCCTTGTGAAAGCAAGAGAGAAGGCGGTCGTGGAGGTGTGGGGGCTAAGACCCAGAGAGAGACAGACACACAGATAAACACACACACGAACACACACACACACACACACACACACACACGGTTTGGATGACAACCGAGTGTTTCATGTAGGCAGTTGAAAGGCAACTATTCCGCTGGCTGTGACAATGCAGAGGGCTGGGGTCGGCCGGTCGCTGTTTGTGGGTGTGTGCAAGCTGGGCAGTGGACTCTCCTTGCCAGGAACTGTCCTGGTGCGGCCCCTGTGCCCCCGGGCGCCGGATGCCAGCCCCTGGACGCTGTGCGTGTGCTCCCTGGGCGCTTGCGGACAGTTGCTTTGAGCGCGGGGGAGCGGGTGGACGGTGTGGTTTGGGGCCTGGCTCCTGGGGTGCAGCAGGGCCGGGGCCAGGTGGTGGTGGCGCGTGGCAGGTGTCGGGACCGGATTCCCTGTTGCGGGGGACTGGTGTTGCGGCGCGTGGCGAGTGTAGTAGCGGGCGTGTGTGGCGTTGGGGCATCGGAGGCAGCGTGGAGCGAAGGGGCCCCAGGGTGGTTGCTGTGTGAGCTGTGTGTGTGAGTGAGTGAGTGAGGGAGGCAGTGTGTGGTGAGTGTGTGTGTGTGTGTGTGTGTGTGTGTGTATTTTTGGGTGCTTTAGTGTGAGTGAGGCGTGTGAGTGTGTGTGTGAGTGTGTTGTGTGGGTGTTTGTGCAGTGGAGTGGGCAGGCAGGCAGGCAGGCAGGCAGGCAGGCAGGCCGGCGTTGGGTCGGGTGCGAGTGTGAGCGTGGTCGTTAGGTGGCGGTGTGTGTGTTGTGTGTGTGGCTGGGCGTCGGTGGTGTGTGTTTGCGCAGGCGCGAGCGGGCGGGCGGGCGGGCGGGCGGGCGGGCGGGCGGAGCGAGCGAGGGAGGTGGAGGGCGTGTCGCCTTGAAGAGCGCGATTGGAAGGCTGAGCGAGCGGCTTGGCGTGGTGGCGCACGCCTGTAATCCTAGCGCTTGGGAGGCTGAGACAGGAGGATCGAGGCCAGCGAAGACCTTCAGCAACTTAGTGAGACCCTTTTTGCCACCGCCGCCTCCGAACCGCGCCCTTTTGCCTCCCTCACACCCACACACAACTTCACGATCGCCGCTGCCACGCACACTCGCACACTACACGCTCACACACCGCACAGCCACAAAACCACAAACACCCCGCCCCACGACGACACCCACAGCAGCCCGCACTGCCTACACACCTACACACAGCCGGCCTGCTCGCTACACCCCACCCTTTCCTACAACCCTGGCCCTCCCACACCGCCTCCCTCCCTGACACCCTCGCTCCCTCACGCACCCACAACCCACCCTCCCCTTTGCCCACCCCACACTGCTCTGCTCACCCTTGAAATCCACGCACAACCCATTCCCACACTAACACTCACTGCACTTGCAGCACCCGGCACTCCCACCCAGGGCTCTCGGAACGCTTTCCCGGGCCCCTTCACCCAGCCCCGTCTCTCCATTCTCGCATCCAAGCTGCCCAAAACCCCGGGCCAGCGGGCCCAGGTGGCCCACACCTGTCATCCCAATCTTTGGGCGTCCCACACCCGATCATCCCGCTGCGCCCGCCACGCACGCCTGCCTGTCTCCGCCCATTCCTCACTCCCTGTGCCCAAGGGCAACACACAACCTGCACCCCAACGGCGGGGCTGCAGCGCCCACACACACTGCACCGGGCTCCCGGACCCCCTCCCCGAACCCGCACTACCGCCACAGGCTCTGGCCCAGTCGCCCCGCATGGACCGACTCCACCTTGCAAGGAGACCCTCGCAGGAGAGGTCTGGGCCCGGGCCGGACTGCTGGCCGAGTCTGCACCTTCGCTACCACTGTCCAGGCCTCCACGGCTGCAAGCCCCAGCGCACCAAGACCTACCTACCGAAGGAGAGTCCCTGCATCCATTCCCTAGGTGGGGCCGTGCCTCAGCCCGCGGGTGGTCACCTCCTACCACGATGACACGTCCCTCTTGGCCAAACGCCAAGGAACTGTTGATACCTTCTGGGCCCACGCACGTGTTGACAAGTGTGCATATTCACCCGTCCGCCTGTCCGTCCGTCCTTCTGTCCGTCTGTCCTTCTGTCCGTCTGTCCCTCCGTCCATCAGTTCCTTCCTTCCTTCCTTCCTTCCTTCCTTCCTTCCTTGGTTCATCCTGTTTACTGTCATCATGACTAGGGTTCAGGTAGAGGATTTGAAGCCAGGGCCATCTTACTTCTGAATTCCAAACCCATCTCCACCCTCCCTATTGGATGTTTCCCTTTTGGATGGCAATGTAGAAGCACCAGGGCCTGGCAGGGGAGCGTCCAGTCAGCCAGCCAGCCCGCGCGCCCGCCCTCCCCTTCAGGTGTCTTCTTGGGGCAAGTGACAAGTCTCTGACTCTGCAAACCACCCAAATTCACTTTCAGGAAGTCCCTCTGGGATGTGTATGGTGTAGGTGTGTCTGAGTGTGTGTGTGTGTGTGTGTGTGTGTGTGTTGGGTGCTGTGGGAAAGCACGGGTCATTTGGAAACCTTGGAAGGTCTCCTCACCCTTCGCCAGGTTCGGGCTCAGTTGCTGAGAGCGGTCAGGAGCCAGCGTGGCTTCCTGTGCTGTCAGCCTCTCTCCTGCTGCCATTCCAGGCCTGCTGCTGCAACTGGCCAGGCTCCCAGGGATTCCGCTGAAGCCAAGCACCCCATGAAGTCGTGTTCCCAAGGCCATTCAGTTCCAAGAGAGCCCCCTGTCTGAGTGCTCTCAGGCACGGGAAGGCACCTTGGTGGTTAGGGATCGGGCGAGGGGCGGTGGAAGCTTGCAGCCCAGTGAAGATGGTCCCTAACCAACAGGAAATGATCCAAAGGTTTCTCGGGGATCGTGTGGGGCATCACCTGTGTACCCGCTCACTGACCCCACCAGCTCCAGCCGGGACTGTCAACAGCGGAGAGAATCAGCCAGGGACAGCCGGGCCTCCTGCATGCATCTCCCTTGTGAAAGCAAGAGAGAAGGCGGTCGTGGAGGTGTGGGGGCTAAGACCCAGAGAGAGACAGACACACAGATAAACACACACACGAACACACACACACACACACACACACACACACGGTTTGGATGACAACCGAGTGTTTCATGTAGGCAGTTGAAAGGCAACTATTCCGCTGGCTGTGACAATGCAGAGGGCTGGGGTCGGCCGGTCGCTGTTTGTGGGTGTGTGCAAGCTGGGCAGTGGACTCTCCTTGCCAGGAACTGTCCTGGTGCGGCCCCTGTGCCCCCGGGCGCCGGATGCCAGCCCCTGGACGCTGTGCGTGTGCTCCCTGGGCGCTTGCGGACAGTTGCTTTGAGCGCGGGGGAGCGGGTGGACGGTGTGGTTTGGGGCCTGGCTCCTGGGGTGCAGCAGGGCCGGGGCCAGGTGGTGGTGGCGCGTGGCAGGTGTCGGGACCGGATTCCCTGTTGCGGGGGACTGGTGTTGCGGCGCGTGGCGAGTGTAGTAGCGGGCGTGTGTGGCGTTGGGGCATCGGAGGCAGCGTGGAGCGAAGGGGCCCCAGGGTGGTTGCTGTGTGAGCTGTGTGTGTGAGTGAGTGAGTGAGGGAGGCAGTGTGTGGTGAGTGTGTGTGTGTGTGTGTGTGTGTGTGTGTATTTTTGGGTGCTTTAGTGTGAGTGAGGCGTGTGAGTGTGTGTGTGAGTGTGTTGTGTGGGTGTTTGTGCAGTGGAGTGGGCAGGCAGGCAGGCAGGCAGGCAGGCAGGCCGGCGTTGGGTCGGGTGCGAGTGTGAGCGTGGTCGTTAGGTGGCGGTGTGTGTGTTGTGTGTGTGGCTGGGCGTCGGTGGTGTGTGTTTGCGCAGGCGCGAGCGGGCGGGCGGGCGGGCGGGCGGGCGGGCGGGCGGAGCGAGCGAGGGAGGTGGAGGGCGTGTCGCCTTGAAGAGCGCGATTGGAAGGCTGAGCGAGCGGCTTGGCGTGGTGGCGCACGCCTGTAATCCTAGCGCTTGGGAGGCTGAGACAGGAGGATCGAGGCCAGCGAAGACCTTCAGCAACTTAGTGAGACCCTTTTTGCCACCGCCGCCTCCGAACCGCGCCCTTTTGCCTCCCTCACACCCACACACAACTTCACGATCGCCGCTGCCACGCACACTCGCACACTACACGCTCACACACCGCACAGCCACAAAACCACAAACACCCCGCCCCACGACGACACCCACAGCAGCCCGCACTGCCTACACACCTACACACAGCCGGCCTGCTCGCTACACCCCACCCTTTCCTACAACCCTGGCCCTCCCACACCGCCTCCCTCCCTGACACCCTCGCTCCCTCACGCACCCACAACCCACCCTCCCCTTTGCCCACCCCACACTGCTCTGCTCACCCTTGAAATCCACGCACAACCCATTCCCACACTAACACTCACTGCACTTGCAGCACCCGGCACTCCCACCCAGGGCTCTCGGAACGCTTTCCCGGGCCCCTTCACCCAGCCCCGTCTCTCCATTCTCGCATCCAAGCTGCCCAAAACCCCGGGCCAGCGGGCCCAGGTGGCCCACACCTGTCATCCCAATCTTTGGGCGTCCCACACCCGATCATCCCGCTGCGCCCGCCACGCACGCCTGCCTGTCTCCGCCCATTCCTCACTCCCTGTGCCCAAGGGCAACACACAACCTGCACCCCAACGGCGGGGCTGCAGCGCCCACACACACTGCACCGGGCTCCCGGACCCCCTCCCCGAACCCGCACTACCGCCACAGGCTCTGGCCCAGTCGCCCCGCATGGACCGACTCCACCTTGCAAGGAGACCCTCGCAGGAGAGGTCTGGGCCCGGGCCGGACTGCTGGCCGAGTCTGCACCTTCGCTACCACTGTCCAGGCCTCCACGGCTGCAAGCCCCAGCGCACCAAGACCTACCTACCGAAGGAGAGTCCCTGCATCCATTCCCTAGGTGGGGCCGTGCCTCAGCCCGCGGGTGGTCACCTCCTACCACGATGACACGTCCCTCTTGGCCAAACGCCAAGGAACTGTTGATACCTTCTGGGCCCACGCACGTGTTGACAAGTGTGCATATTCACCCGTCCGCCTGTCCGTCCGTCCTTCTGTCCGTCTGTCCTTCTGTCCGTCTGTCCCTCCGTCCATCAGTTCCTTCCTTCCTTCCTTCCTTCCTTCCTTCCTTCCTTGGTTCATCCTGTTTACTGTCATCATGACTAGGGTTCAGGTAGAGGATTTGAAGCCAGGGCCATCTTACTTCTGAATTCCAAACCCATCTCCACCCTCCCTATTGGATGTTTCCCTTTTGGATGGCAATGTAGAAGCACCAGGGCCTGGCAGGGGAGCGTCCAGTCAGCCAGCCAGCCCGCGCGCCCGCCCTCCCCTTCAGGTGTCTTCTTGGGGCAAGTGACAAGTCTCTGACTCTGCAAACCACCCAAATTCACTTTCAGGAAGTCCCTCTGGGATGTGTATGGTGTAGGTGTGTCTGAGTGTGTGTGTGTGTGTGTGTGTGTGTGTGTGTTGGGTGCTGTGGGAAAGCACGGGTCATTTGGAAACCTTGGAAGGTCTCCTCACCCTTCGCCAGGTTCGGGCTCAGTTGCTGAGAGCGGTCAGGAGCCAGCGTGGCTTCCTGTGCTGTCAGCCTCTCTCCTGCTGCCATTCCAGGCCTGCTGCTGCAACTGGCCAGGCTCCCAGGGATTCCGCTGAAGCCAAGCACCCCATGAAGTCGTCTTCCCAAGGCCATTCAGTTCCAAGAGAGCCCCCTGTCTGAGTGCTCTCAGGCACGGGAAGGCACCTTGGTGGTTAGGGATCGGGCGAGGGGCGGTGGAAGCTTGCAGCCCAGTGAAGATGGTCCCTAACCAACAGGAAATGATCCAAAGGTTTCTCGGGGATCGTGTGGGGCATCACCTGTGTACCCGCTCACTGACCCCACCAGCTCCAGCCGGGACTGTCAACAGCGGAGAGAATCAGCCAGGGACAGCCGGGCCTCCTGCATGCATCTCCCTTGTGAAAGCAAGAGAGAAGGCGGTCGTGGAGGTGTGGGGGCTAAGACCCAGAGAGAGACAGACACACAGATAAACACACACACGAACACACACACACACACACACACACACACGGTTTGGATGACAACCGAGTGTTTCATGTAGGCAGTTGAAAGGCAACTATTCCGCTGGCTGTGACAATGCAGAGGGCTGGGGTCGGCCGGTCGCTGTTTGTGGGTGTGTGCAAGCTGGGCAGTGGACTCTCCTTGCCAGGAACTGTCCTGGTGCGGCCCCTGTGCCCCCGGGCGCCGGATGCCAGCCCCTGGACGCTGTGCGTGTGCTCCCTGGGCGCTTGCGGACAGTTGCTTTGAGCGCGGGGGAGCGGGTGGACGGTGTGGTTTGGGGCCTGGCTCCTGGGGTGCAGCAGGGCCGGGGCCAGGTGGTGGTGGCGCGTGGCAGGTGTCGGGACCGGATTCCCTGTTGCGGGGGACTGGTGTTGCGGCGCGTGGCGAGTGTAGTAGCGGGCGTGTGTGGCGTTGGGGCATCGGAGGCAGCGTGGAGCGAAGGGGCCCCAGGGTGGTTGCTGTGTGAGCTGTGTGTGTGAGTGAGTGAGTGAGGGAGGCAGTGTGTGGTGAGTGTGTGTGTGTGTGTGTGTGTGTGTGTGTATTTTTGGGTGCTTTAGTGTGAGTGAGGCGTGTGAGTGTGTGTGTGAGTGTGTTGTGTGGGTGTTTGTGCAGTGGAGTGGGCAGGCAGGCAGGCAGGCAGGCAGGCAGGCAGGCCGGCGTTGGGTCGGGTGCGAGTGTGAGCGTGGTCGTTAGGTGGCGGTGTGTGTGTTGTGTGTGTGGCTGGGCGTCGGTGGTGTGTGTTTGCGCAGGCGCGAGCGGGCGGGCGGGCGGGCGGGCGGGCGGGCGGAGCGAGCGAGGGAGGTGGAGGGCGTGTCGCCTTGAAGAGCGCGATTGGAAGGCTGAGCGAGCGGCTTGGCGTGGTGGCGCACGCCTGTAATCCTAGCGCTTGGGAGGCTGAGACAGGAGGATCGAGGCCAGCGAAGACCTTCAGCAACTTAGTGAGACCCTTTTTGCCACCGCCGCCTCCGAACCGCGCCCTTTTGCCTCCCTCACACCCACACACAACTTCACGATCGCCGCTGCCACGCACACTCGCACACTACACGCTCACACACCGCACAGCCACAAAACCACAAACACCCCGCCCCACGACGACACCCACAGCAGCCCGCACTGCCTACACACCTACACACAGCCGGCCTGCTCGCTACACCCCACCCTTTCCTACAACCCTGGCCCTCCCACACCGCCTCCCTCCCTGACACCCTCGCTCCCTCACGCACCCACAACCCACCCTCCCCTTTGCCCACCCCACACTGCTCTGCTCACCCTTGAAATCCACGCACAACCCATTCCCACACTAACACTCACTGCACTTGCAGCACCCGGCACTCCCACCCAGGGCTCTCGGAACGCTTTCCCGGGCCCCTTCACCCAGCCCCGTCTCTCCATTCTCGCATCCAAGCTGCCCAAAACCCCGGGCCAGCGGGCCCAGGTGGCCCACACCTGTCATCCCAATCTTTGGGCGTCCCACACCCGATCATCCCGCTGCGCCCGCCACGCACGCCTGCCTGTCTCCGCCCATTCCTCACTCCCTGTGCCCAAGGGCAACACACAACCTGCACCCCAACGGCGGGGCTGCAGCGCCCACACACACTGCACCGGGCTCCCGGACCCCCTCCCCGAACCCGCACTAGCGCCACAGGCTCTGGCCCAGTCGCCCCGCATGGACCGACTCCACCTTGCAAGGAGACCCTCGCAGGAGAGGTCTGGGCCCGGGCCGGACTGCTGGCCGAGTCTGCACCTTCGCTACCACTGTCCAGGCCTCCACGGCTGCAAGCCCCAGCGCACCAAGACCTACCTACCGAAGGAGAGTCCCTGCATCCATTCCCTAGGTGGGGCCGTGCCTCAGCCCGCGGGTGGTCACCTCCTACCACGATGACACGTCCCTCTTGGCCAAACGCCAAGGAACTGTTGATACCTTCTGGGCCCACGCACGTGTTGACAAGTGTGCATATTCACCCGTCCGCCTGTCCGTCCGTCCTTCTGTCCGTCTGTCCTTCTGTCCGTCTGTCCCTCCGTCCATCAGTTCCTTCCTTCCTTCCTTCCTTCCTTCCTTCCTTCCTTCCTTCCTTGGTTCATCCTGTTTACTGTCATCATGACTAGGGTTCAGGTAGAGGATTTGAAGCCAGGGCCATCTTACTTCTGAATTCCAAACCCATCTCCACCCTCCCTATTGGATGTTTCCCTTTTGGATGGCAATGTAGAAGCACCAGGGCCTGGCAGGGGAGCGTCCAGTCAGCCAGCCAGCCCGCGCGCCCGCCCTCCCCTTCAGGTGTCTTCTTGGGGCAAGTGACAAGTCTCTGACTCTGCAAACCACCCAAATTCACTTTCAGGAAGTCCCTCTGGGATGTGTATGGTGTAGGTGTGTCTGAGTGTGTGTGTGTGTGTGTGTGTGTGTGTGTGTGTGTTGGGTGCTGTGGGAAAGCACGGGTCATTTGGAAACCTTGGAAGGTCTCCTCACCCTTCGCCAGGTTCGGGCTCAGTTGCTGAGAGCGGTCAGGAGCCAGCGTGGCTTCCTGTGCTGTCAGCCTCTCTCCTGCTGCCATTCCAGGCCTGCTGCTGCAACTGGCCAGGCTCCCAGGGATTCCGCTGAAGCCAAGCACCCCATGAAGTCGTCTTCCCAAGGCCATTCAGTTCCAAGAGAGCCCCCTGTCTGAGTGCTCTCAGGCACGGGAAGGCACCTTGGTGGTTAGGGATCGGGCGAGGGGCGGTGGAAGCTTGCAGCCCAGTGAAGATGGTCCCTAACCAACAGGAAATGATCCAAAGGTTTCTCGGGGATCGTGTGGGGCATCACCTGTGTACCCGCTCACTGACCCCACCAGCTCCAGCCGGGACTGTCAACAGCGGAGAGAATCAGCCAGGGACAGCCGGGCCTCCTGCATGCATCTCCCTTGTGAAAGCAAGAGAGAAGGCGGTCGTGGAGGTGTGGGGGCTAAGACCCAGAGAGAGACAGACACACAGATAAACACACACACGAACACACACACACACACACACACACACACACACACACACGGTTTGGATGACAACCGAGTGTTTCATGTAGGCAGTTGAAAGGCAACTATTCCGCTGGCTGTGACAATGCAGAGGGCTGGGGTCGGCCGGTCGCTGTTTGTGGGTGTGTGCAAGCTGGGCAGTGGACTCTCCTTGCCAGGAACTGTCCTGGTGCGGCCCCTGTGCCCCCGGGCGCCGGATGCCAGCCCCTGGACGCTGTGCGTGTGCTCCCTGGGCGCTTGCGGACAGTTGCTTTGAGCGCGGGGGAGCGGGTGGACGGTGTGGTTTGGGGCCTGGCTCCTGGGGTGCAGCAGGGCCGGGGCCAGGTGGTGGTGGCGCGTGGCAGGTGTCGGGACCGGATTCCCTGTTGCGGGGGACTGGTGTTGCGGCGCGTGGCGAGTGTAGTAGCGGGCGTGTGTGGCGTTGGGGCATCGGAGGCAGCGTGGAGCGAAGGGGCCCCAGGGTGGTTGCTGTGTGAGCTGTGTGTGTGAGTGAGTGAGTGAGGGAGGCAGTGTGTGGTGAGTGTGTGTGTGTGTGTGTGTGTGTGTATATTTTTGGGTGCTTTAGTGTGAGTGAGGCGTGTGAGTGTGTGTGTGAGTGTGTTGTGTGGGTGTTTGTGCAGTGGAGTGGGCAGGCAGGCAGGCAGGCAGGCAGGCAGGCAGGCCGGCGTTGGGTCGGGTGCGAGTGTGAGCGTGGTCGTTAGGTGGCGGTGTGTGTGTTGTGTGTGTGGCTGGGCGTCGGTGGTGTGTGTTTGCGCAGGCGCGAGCGGGCGGGCGGGCGGGCGGTCGGGCGGGCGGGCGGAGCGAGCGAGGGAGGTGGAGGGCGTGTCGCCTTGAAGAGCACGATTGGAAGGCTGAGCGAGCGGCTTGGCGTGGTGGCGCACGCCTGTAATCCTAGCGCTTGGGAGGCTGAGACAGGAGGATCGAGGCCAGCGAAGACCTTCAGCAACTTAGTGAGACCCTTTTTGCCACCGCCGCCTCCGAACCGCGCCCTTTTGCCTCCCTCACACCCACACACAACTTCACGATCGCCGCTGCCACGCACACTCGCACACTACACGCTCACACACCGCACAGCCACAAAACCACAAACACCCCGCCCCACGACGACACCCACAGCAGCCCGCACTGCCTACACACCTACACACCTACACACAGCCGGCCTGCTCGCTACACCCCACCCTTTCCTACAACCCTGGCCCTCCCACACCGCCTCCCTCCCTGACACCCTCGCTCTCTCACGCACCCACAACCCACCCTCCCCTTTGCCCACCCCACACTGCTCTGCTCACCCTTGAAATCCACGCACAACCCATTCCCACACTAACACTCACTGCACTTGCAGCACCCGGCACTCCCACCCAGGGCTCTCGGAACGCTTTCCCGGGCCCCTTCACCCAGCCCCGTCTCTCCATTCTCGCATCCAAGCTGCCCAAAACCCCGGGCCAGCGGGCCCAGGTGGCCCACACCTGTCATCCCAATCTTTGGGCGTCCCACACCCGATCATCCCGCTGCGCCCGCCACGCACGCCTGCCTGCCTGTCTCCGCCCATTCCTCACTCCCTGTGCCCAAGGGCAACACACAACCTGCACCCCAACGGCGGGGCTGCAGCGCCCACACACACTGCACCGGGCTTCCGGACCCCCTCCCCGAACCCGCACTACCGCCACAGGCTCTGGCCCAGTCGCCCCGCATGGACCGACTCCACCTTGCAAGGAGACCCTCGCAGGAGAGGTCTGGGCCCGGGCCGGACTGCTGGCCGAGTCTGCACCTTCGCTACCACTGTCCAGGCCTCCACGGCTGCAAGCCCCAGCGCACCAAGACCTACCTACCGAAGGAGAGTCCCTGCATCCATTCCCTAGGTGGGGCCGTGCCTCAGCCCGCGGGTGGTCACCTCCTACCACGATGACACGTCCCTCTTGGCCAAACGCCAAGGAACTGTTGATACCTTCTGGGCCCACGCACGTGTTGACAAGTGTGCATGTTCACCCGTCCGCCTGTCCGTCCGTCCTTCTGTCCGTCTGTCCCTCCGTCCATCAGTTCCTTCCTTCCTTCCTTCCTTCCTTCCTTCCTTCCTTCCTTGGTTCATCCTGTTTACTGTCATCATGACTAGGGTTCAGGTAGAGGATTTGAAGCCAGGGCCATCTTACTTCTGAATTCCAAACCCATCTCCACCCTCCCTATTGGATGTTTCCCTTTTGGATGGCAATGTAGAAGCACCAGGGCCTGGCAGGGGAGCGTCCAGTCAGCCAGCCAGCCCGCGCGCCCGCCCTCCCCTTCAGGTGTCTTCTTGGGGCAAGTGACAAGTCTCTGACTCTGCAAACCACCCAAATTCAGCTTTCAGGAAGTCCCTCTGGGATGTGTATGGTGTAGGTGTGTCTGAGTGTGTGTGTGTGTGTGTGTGTGTGTGTGTGTGTGTTGGGTGCTGTGGGAAAGCACGGGTCATTTGGAAACCTTGGAAGGTCTCCTCACCCTTCGCCAGGTTCGGGCTCAGTTGCTGAGAGCGGTGGGTCAGGAGCCAGCGTGGCTTCCTGTGCTGTCAGCCTCTCTCCTGCTGCCATTCCAGGCCTGCTGCTGCAACTGGCCAGGCTCCCAGGGATTCCGCTGAAGCCAAGCACCCCATGAAGTCGTGTTCCCAAGGCCATTCAGTTCCAAGAGAGCCCCCTGTCTGAGTGCTCTCAGGCACGGGAAGGCACCTTGGTGGTTAGGGATCGGGCGAGGGGCGGTGGAAGCTTGCAGCCCAGTGAAGATGGTCCCTAACCAACAGGAAATGATCCCAAGGTTTCTCGGGGATCGTATGGGGCATCACCTGTGTACCCGCTCACTGACCCCACCAGCTCCAGCCGGGACTGTCAACAGCGGAGAGAATCAGCCAGGGACAGCCGGGCCTCCTGCATGCATCTCCCTTGTGAAAGCAAGAGAGAAGGCGGTCGTGGAGGTGTGGGGGCTAAGACCCAGAGAGAGACAGACACACAGATAAACACACACACGAACACACACACACACACACACACACACACACACACACACACACGGTTTGGATGACAACCGAGTGTTTCATGTAGGCAGTTGAAAGGCAACTATTCCGCTGGCTGTGACAATGCAGAGGGCTGGGGTCGGCCGGTCGCTGTTTGTGGGTGTGTGCAAGCTGGGCAGTGGACTCTCCTTGCCAGGAACTGTCCTGGTGCGGCCCCTGTGCCCCCGGGCGCCGGATGCCAGCCCCTGGACGCTGTGCGTGTGCTCCCTGGGCGCTTGCGGACAGTTGCTTTGAGCGCGGGGGAGCGGGTGGACGGTGTGGTTTGGGGCCTGGCTCCTGGGGTGCAGCAGGGCCGGGGCCAGGTGGTGGTGGCGCGTGGCAGGTGTCGGGACCGGATTCCCTGTTGCGGGGGACTGGTGTTGCGGCGCGTGGCGAGTGTAGTAGCGGGCGTGTGTGGCGTTGGGGCATCGGAGGCAGCGTGGAGCGAAGGGGCCCCAGGGTGGTTGCTGTGTGAGCTGTGTGTGTGAGTGAGTGAGTGAGGGAGGCAGTGTGTGGTGAGTGTGTGTGTGTGTGTGTGTGTGTGTGTGTATTTTTGGGTGCTTTAGTGTGAGTGAGGCGTGTGAGTGTGTGTGTGAGTGTGTTGTGTGGGTGTTTGTGCAGTGGAGTGGGCAGGCAGGCAGGCAGGCAGGCAGGCAGGCAGGCCGGCGTTGGGTCGGGTGCGAGTGTGAGCGTGGTCGTTAGGTGGCGGTGTGTGTGTTGTGTGTGTGGCTGGGCGTCGGTGGTGTGTGTTTGCGCAGGCGCGAGCGGGCGGGCGGGCGGGCGGGCGGGCGGGCGGGCGGAGCGAGCGAGGGAGGTGGAGGGCGTGTCGCCTTGAAGAGCGCGATTGGAAGGCTGAGCGAGCGGCTTGGCGTGGTGGCGCACGCCTGTAATCCTAGCGCTTGGGAGGCTGAGACAGGAGGATCGAGGCCAGCGAAGACCTTCAGCAACTTAGTGAGACCCTTTTTGCCACCGCCGCCTCCGAACCGCGCCCTTTTGCCTCCCTCACACCCACACACAACTTCACGATCGCCGCTGCCACGCACACTCGCACACTACACGCTCACACACCGCACAGCCACAAAACCACAAACACCCCGCCCCACGACGACACCCACAGCAGCCCGCACTGCCTACACACCTACACACAGCCGGCCTGCTCGCTACACCCCACCCTTTCCTACAACCCTGGCCCTCCCACACCGCCTCCCTCCCTGACACCCTCGCTCCCTCACGCACCCACAACCCACCCTCCCCTTTGCCCACCCCACACTGCTCTGCTCACCCTTGAAATCCACGCACAACCCATTCCCACACTAACACTCACTGCACTTGCAGCACCCGGCACTCCCACCCAGGGCTCTCGGAACGCTTTCCCGGGCCCCTTCACCCAGCCCCGTCTCTCCATTCTCACATCCAAGCTGCCCAAAACCCCGGGCCAGCGGGCCCAGGTGGCCCACACCTGTCATCCCAATCTTTGGGCGTCCCACACCCGATCATCCCGCTGCGCCCGCCACGCACGCCTGCCTGTCTCCGCCCATTCCTCACTCCCTGTGCCCAAGGGCAACACACAACCTGCACCCCAACGGCGGGGCTGCAGCGCCCACACACACTGCACCGGGCTCCCGGACCCCCTCCCCGAACCCGCACTAGCGCCACAGGCTCTGGCCCAGTCGCCCCGCATGGACCGACTCCACCTTGCAAGGAGACCCTCGCAGGAGAGGTCTGGGCCCGGGCCGGACTGCTGGCCGAGTCTGCACCTTCGCTACCACTGTCCAGGCCTCCGCGGCTGCAAGCCCCAGCGCACCAAGACCTACCTACCGAAGGAGAGTCCCTGCATCCATTCCCTAGGTGGGGCCGTGCCTCAGCCCGCGGGTGGTCACCTCCTACCACGATGACACGTCCCTCTTGGCCAAACGCCAAGGAACTGTTGATACCTTCTGGGCCCACGCACGTGTTGACAAGTGTGCATATTCACCCGTCCGCCTGTCCGTCCGTCCTTCTGTCCGTCTGTCCTTCTGTCCGTCTGTCCCTCCGTCCATCAGTTCCTTCCTTCCTTCCTTCCTTCCTTCCTTCCTTCCTTCCTTCCTTCCTTCCTTGGTTCATCCTGTTTACTGTCATCATGACTAGGGTTCAGGTAGAGGATTTGAAGCCAGGGCCATCTTACTTCTGAATTCCAAACCCATCTCCACCCTCCCTATTGGATGTTTCCCTTTTGGATGGCAATGTAGAAGCACCAGGGCCTGGCAGGGGAGCGTCCAGTCAGCCAGCCAGCCCGCGCGCCCGCCCTCCCCTTCAGGTGTCTTCTTGGGGCAAGTGACAAGTCTCTGACTCTGCAAACCACCCAAATTCACTTTCAGGAAGTCCCTCTGGGATGTGTATGGTGTAGGTGTGTCTGAGTGTGTGTGTGTGTGTGTGTGTGTGTGTGTGTGTGTGTGTGTTGGGTGCTGTGGGAAAGCACGGGTCATTTGGAAACCTTGGAAGGTCTCCTCACCCTTCGCCAGGTTCGGGCTCAGTTGCTGAGAGCGGTCAGGAGCCAGCGTGGCTTCCTGTGCTGTCAGCCTCTCTCCTGCTGCCATTCCAGGCCTGCTGCTGCAACTGGCCAGGCTCCCAGGGATTCCGCTGAAGCCAAGCACCCCATGAAGTCGTGTTCCCAAGGCCATTCAGTTCCAAGAGAGCCCCCTGTCTGAGTGCTCTCAGGCACGGGAAGGCACCTTGGTGGTTAGGGATTGGGCGAGGGGCGGTGGAAGCTTGCAGCCCAGTGAAGATGGTCCCTAACCAACAGGAAATGATCCAAAGGTTTCTCGGGGATCGTGTGGGGCATCACCTGTGTACCCGCTCACTGACCCCACCAGCTCCAGCCGGGACTGTCAACAGCGGAGAGAATCAGCCAGGGACAGCCGGGCCTCCTGCATGCATCTCCCTTGTGAAAGCAAGAGAGAAGGCGGTCGTGGAGGTGTGGGGGCTAAGACCCAGAGAGAGACAGACACACAGATAAACACACACACGAACACACACACACACACACACACACACACACACACACACGGTTTGGATGACAACCGAGTGTTTCATGTAGGCAGTTGAAAGGCAACTATTCCGCTGGCTGTGACAATGCAGAGGGCTGGGGTCGGCCGGTCGCTGTTTGTGGGTGTGTGCAAGCTGGGCAGTGGACTCTCCTTGCCAGGAACTGTCCTGGTGCGGCCCCTGTGCCCCCGGGCGCCGGATGCCAGCCCCTGGACGCTGTGCGTGTGCTCCCTGGGCGCTTGCGGACAGTTGCTTTGAGCGCGGGGGAGCGGGTGGACGGTGTGGTTTGGGGCCTGGCTCCTGGGGTGCAGCAGGGCCGGGGCCAGGTGGTGGTGGCGCGTGGCAGGTGTCGGGACCGGATTCCCTGTTGCGGGGGACTGGTGTTGCGGCGCGTGGCGAGTGTAGTAGCGGGCGTGTGTGGCGTTGGGGCATCGGAGGCAGCGTGGAGCGAAGGGGCCCCAGGGTGGTTGCTGTGTGAGCTGTGTGTGTGAGTGAGTGAGTGAGGGAGGCAGTGTGTGGTGAGTGTGTGTGTGTGTGTGTGTATATTTTTGGGTGCTTTAGTGTGAGTGAGGCGTGTGAGTGTGTGTGTGAGTGTGTTGTGTGGGTGTTTGTGCAGTGGAGTGGGCAGGCAGGCAGGCAGGCAGGCAGGCAGGCAGGCAGGCCGGCGTTGGGTCGGGTGCGAGTGTGAGCGTGGTCGTTAGGTGGCGGTGTGTGTGTTGTGTGTGTGGCTGGGCGTCGGTGGTGTGTGTTTGCGCAGGCGCGAGCGGGCGGGCGGGCGGGCGGGCGGGCGGGCGGGCGGGCGGAGCGAGCGAGGGAGGTGGAGGGCGTGTCGCCTTGAAGAGCGCGATTGGAAGGCTGAGCGAGCGGCTTGGCGTGGTGGCGCACGCCTGTAATCCTAGCGCTTGGGAGGCTGAGACAGGAGGATCGAGGCCAGCGAAGACCTTCAGCAACTTAGTGAGACCCTTTTTGCCACCGCCGCCTCCGAACCGCGCCCTTTTGCCTCCCTCACACCCACACACAACTTCACGATCGCCGCTGCCACGCACACTCGCACACTACACGCTCACACACCGCACAGCCACAAAACCACAAACACCCCGCCCCACGACGACACCCACAGCAGCCCGCACTGCCTACACACCTACACACAGCCGGCCTGCTCGCTACACCCCACCCTTTCCTACAACCCTGGCCCTCCCACACCGCCTCCCTCCCTGACACCCTCGCTCCCTCACGCACCCACAACCCACCCTCCCCTTTGCCCACCCCACACTGCTCTGCTCACCCTTGAAATCCACGCACAACCCATTCCCACACTAACACTCACTGCACTTGCAGCACCCGGCACTCCCACCCAGGGCTCTCGGAACGCTTTCCCGGGCCCCTTCACCCAGCCCCGTCTCTCCATTCTCACATCCAAGCTGCCCAAAACCCCGGGCCAGCGGGCCCAGGTGGCCCACACCTGTCATCCCAATCTTTGGGCGTCCCACACCCGATCATCCCGCTGCGCCCGCCACGCACGCCTGCCTGTCTCCGCCCATTCCTCACTCCCTGTGCCCAAGGGCAACACACAACCTGCACCCCAACGGCGGGGCTGCAGCGCCCACACACACTGCACCGGGCTCCCGGACCCCCTCCCCGAACCCGCACTAGCGCCACAGGCTCTGGCCCAGTCGCCCCGCATGGACCGACTCCACCTTGCAAGGAGACCCTCGCAGGAGAGGTCTGGGCCCGGGCCGGACTGCTGGCCGAGTCTGCACCTTCGCTACCACTGTCCAGGCCTCCACGGCTGCAAGCCCCAGCGCACCAAGACCTACCTACCGAAGGAGAGTCCCTGCATCCATTCCCTAGGTGGGGCCGTGCCTCAGCCCGCGGGTGGTCACCTCCTACCACGATGACACGTCCCTCTTGGCCAAACGCCAAGGAACTGTTGATACCTTCTGGGCCCACGCACGTGTTGACAAGTGTGCATATTCACCCGTCCGCCTGTCCGTCCGTCCTTCTGTCCGTCTGTCCTTCTGTCCGTCTGTCCCTCCG
This sequence comes from Muscardinus avellanarius, assembly GCF_963383645.1. NCBI lineage: Eukaryota > Metazoa > Chordata > Mammalia > Rodentia > Gliridae > Muscardinus > Muscardinus avellanarius. The sequence continues at coordinate 87,941,044 of NC_137800.1, read as the reverse complement.
TCCATCAGTTCCTTCCTTCCTTCCTTCCTTCCTTCCTTCCTTCCTTCCTTCCTTGGTTCATCCTGTTTACTGTCATCATGACTAGGGTTCAGGTAGAGGATTTGAAGCCAGGGCCATCTTACTTCTGAATTCCAAACCCATCTCCACCCTCCCTATTGGATGTTTCCCTTTTGGATGGCAATGTAGAAGCACCAGGGCCTGGCAGGGGAGCGTCCAGTCAGCCAGCCAGCCCGCGCGCCCGCCCTCCCCTTCAGGTGTCTTCTTGGGGCAAGTGACAAGTCTCTGACTCTGCAAACCACCCAAATTCACTTTCAGGAAGTCCCTCTGGGATGTGTATGGTGTAGGTGTGTCTGAGTGTGTGTGTGTGTGTGTGTGTGTGTGTGTGTGTGTGTGTGTTGGGTGCTGTGGGAAAGCACGGGTCATTTGGAAACCTTGGAAGGTCTCCTCACCCTTCGCCAGGTTCGGGCTCAGTTGCTGAGAGCGGTCAGGAGCCAGCGTGGCTTCCTGTGCTGTCAGCCTCTCTCCTGCTGCCATTCCAGGCCTGCTGCTGCAACTGGCCAGGCTCCCAGGGATTCCGCTGAAGCCAAGCACCCCATGAAGTCGTCTTCCCAAGGCCATTCAGTTCCAAGAGAGCCCCCTGTCTGAGTGCTCTCAGGCACGGGAAGGCACCTTGGTGGTTAGGGATAGGGCGAGGGGCGGTGGAAGCTTGCAGCCCAGTGAAGATGGTCCCTAACCAACAGGAAATGATCCAAAGGTTTCTCGGGGATCGTGTGGGGCATCACCTGTGTACCCGCTCACTGACCCCACCAGCTCCAGCCGGGACTGTCAACAGCGGAGAGAATCAGCCAGGGACAGCCGGGCCTCCTGCATGCATCTCCCTTGTGAAAGCAAGAGAGAAGGCGGTCGTGGAGGTGTGGGGGCTAAGACCCAGAGAGAGACAGACACACAGATAAACACACACACGAACACACACACACACACACACACACACACACACGGTTTGGATGACAACCGAGTGTTTCATGTAGGCAGTTGAAAGGCAACTATTCCGCTGGCTGTGACAATGCAGAGGGCTGGGGTCGGCCGGTCGCTGTTTGTGGGTGTGTGCAAGCTGGGCAGTGGACTCTCCTTGCCAGGAACTGTCCTGGTGCGGCCCCTGTGCCCCCGGGCGCCGGATGCCAGCCCCTGGACGCTGTGCGTGTGCTCCCTGGGCGCTTGCGGACAGTTGCTTTGAGCGCGGGGGAGCGGGTGGACGGTGTGGTTTGGGGCCTGGCTCCTGGGGTGCAGCAGGGCCGGGGCCAGGTGGTGGTGGCGCGTGGCAGGTGTCGGGACCGGATTCCCTGTTGCGGGGGACTGGTGTTGCGGCGCGTGGCGAGTGTAGTAGCGGGCGTGTGTGGCGTTGGGGCATCGGAGGCAGCGTGGAGCGAAGGGGCCCCAGGGTGGTTGCTGTGTGAGCTGTGTGTGTGAGTGAGTGAGTGAGGGAGGCAGTGTGTGGTGAGTGTGTGTGTGTGTGTGTGTGTGTGTATATTTTTGGGTGCTTTAGTGTGAGTGAGGCGTGTGAGTGTGTGTGTGAGTGTGTTGTGTAGGTGTTTGTGCAGTGGAGTAGGCAGGCAGGCAGGCAGGCCGGCGTTGGGTCGGGTGCGAGTGTGAGCGTGGTCGTTAGGTGGCGGTGTGTGTGTTGTGTGTGTGGCTGGGCGTCGGTGGTGTGTGTTTGCGCAGGCGCGAGCGGGCGGGCGGGCGGGCGGGCGGGCGGGCGGGCGGGCGGAGCGAGCGAGGGAGGTGGAGGGCGTGTCGCCTTGAAGAGCGCGATTGGAAGGCTGAGCGAGCGGCTTGGCGTGGTGGCGCACGCCTGTAATCCTAGCGCTTGGGAGGCTGAGACAGGAGGATCGAGGCCAGCGAAGACCTTCAGCAACTTAGTGAGACCCTTTTTGCCACCGCCGCCTCCGAACCGCGCCCTTTTGCCTCCCTCACACCCACACACAACTTCACGATCGCCGCTGCCACGCACACTCGCACACTACACGCTCACACACCGCACAGCCACAAAACCACAAACACCCCGCCCCACGACGACACCCACAGCAGCCCGCACTGCCTACACACCTACACACAGCCGGCCTGCTCGCTACACCCCACCCTTTCCTACAACCCTGGCCCTCCCACACCGCCTCCCTCCCTGACACCCTCGCTCCCTCACGCACCCACAACCCACCCTCCCCTTTGCCCACCCCACACTGCTCTGCTCACCCTTGAAATCCACGCACAACCCATTCCCACACTAACACTCACTGCACTTGCAGCACCCGGCACTCCCACCCAGGGCTCTCGGAACGCTTTCCCGGGCCCCTTCACCCAGCCCCGTCTCTCCATTCTCACATCCAAGCTGCCCAAAACCCCGGGCCAGCGGGCCCAGGTGGCCCACACCTGTCATCCCAATCTTTGGGCGTCCCACACCCGATCATCCCGCTGCGCCCGCCACGCACGCCTGCCTGTCTCCGCCCATTCCTCACTCCCTGTGCCCAAGGGCAACACACAACCTGCACCCCAACGGCGGGGCTGCAGCGCCCACACACACTGCACCGGGCTCCCGGACCCCCTCCCCGAACCCGCACTAGCGCCACAGGCTCTGGCCCAGTCGCCCCGCATGGACCGACTCCACCTTGCAAGGAGACCCTCGCAGGAGAGGTCTGGGCCCGGGCCGGACTGCTGGCCGAGTCTGCACCTTCGCTACCACTGTCCAGGCCTCCACGGCTGCAAGCCCCAGCGCACCAAGACCTACCTACCGAAGGAGAGTCCCTGCATCCATTCCCTAGGTGGGGCCGTGCCTCAGCCCGCGGGTGGTCACCTCCTACCACGATGACACGTCCCTCTTGGCCAAACGCCAAGGAACTGTTGATACCTTCTGGGCCCACGCACGTGTTGACAAGTGTGCATATTCACCCGTCCGCCTGTCCGTCCGTCCTTCTGTCCGTCTGTCCTTCTGTCCGTCTGTCCCTCCGTCCATCAGTTCCTTCCTTCCTTCCTTCCTTCCTTCCTTCCTTCCTTCCTTGGTTCATCCTGTTTACTGTCATCATGACTAGGGTTCAGGTAGAGGATTTGAAGCCAGGGCCATCTTACTTCTGAATTCCAAACCCATCTCCACCCTCCCTATTGGATGTTTCCCTTTTGGATGGCAATGTAGAAGCACCAGGGCCTGGCAGGGGAGCGTCCAGTCAGCCAGCCAGCCCGCGCGCCCGCCCTCCCCTTCAGGTGTCTTCTTGGGGCAAGTGACAAGTCTCTGACTCTGCAAACCACCCAAATTCACTTTCAGGAAGTCCCTCTGGGATGTGTATGGTGTAGGTGTGTCTGAGTGTGTGTGTGTGTGTGTGTGTGTGTGTGTGTTGGGTGCTGTGGGAAAGCACGGGTCATTTGGAAACCTTGGAAGGTCTCCTCACCCTTCGCCAGGTTCGGGCTCAGTTGCTGAGAGCGGTCAGGAGCCAGCGTGGCTTCCTGTGCTGTCAGCCTCTCTCCTGCTGCCATTCCAGGCCTGCTGCTGCAACTGGCCAGGCTCCCAGGGATTCCGCTGAAGCCAAGCACCCCATGAAGTCGTGTTCCCAAGGCCATTCAGTTCCAAGAGAGCCCCCTGTCTGAGTGCTCTCAGGCACGGGAAGGCACCTTGGTGGTTAGGGATTGGGCGAGGGGCGGTGGAAGCTTGCAGCCCAGTGAAGATGGTCCCTAACCAACAGGAAATGATCCAAAGGTTTCTCGGGGATCGTGTGGGGCATCACCTGTGTACCCGCTCACTGACCCCACCAGCTCCAGCCGGGACTGTCAACAGCGGAGAGAATCAGCCAGGGACAGCCGGGCCTCCTGCATGCATCTCCCTTGTGAAAGCAAGAGAGAAGGCGGTCGTGGAGGTGTGGGGGCTAAGACCCAGAGAGAGACAGACACACAGATAAACACACACACGAACACACACACACACACACACACACACACACACACACACACACGGTTTGGATGACAACCGAGTGTTTCATGTAGGCAGTTGAAAGGCAACTATTCCGCTGGCTGTGACAATGCAGAGGGCTGGGGTCGGCCGGTCGCTGTTTGTGGGTGTGTGCAAGCTGGGCAGTGGACTCTCCTTGCCAGGAACTGTCCTGGTGCGGCCCCTGTGCCCCCGGGCGCCGGATGCCAGCCCCTGGACGCTGTGCGTGTGCTCCCTGGGCGCTTGCGGACAGTTGCTTTGAGCGCGGGGGAGCGGGTGGACGGTGTGGTTTGGGGCCTGGCTCCTGGGGTGCAGCAGGGCCGGGGCCAGGTGGTGGTGGCGCGTGGCAGGTGTCGGGACCGGATTCCCTGTTGCGGGGGACTGGTGTTGCGGCGCGTGGCGAGTGTAGTAGCGGGCGTGTGTGGCGTTGGGGCATCGGAGGCAGCGTGGAGCGAAGGGGCCCCAGGGTGGTTGCTGTGTGAGCTGTGTGTGTGAGTGAGTGAGGGAGGGAGGCAGTGTGTGGTGAGTGTGTGTGTGTGTGTGTGTATATTTTTGGGTGCTTTAGTGTGAGTGAGGCGTGTGAGTGTGTGTGTGAGTGTGTTGTGTGGGTGTTTGTGCAGTGGAGTGGGCAGGCAGGCAGGCAGGCAGGCAGGCAGGCAGGCAGGCCGGCTTTGGGTCGGGTGCGAGTGTGAGCGTGGTCGTTAGGTGGCGGTGTGTGTGTTGTGTGTGTGGCTGGGCGTCGGTGGTGTGTGTTTGCGCAGGCGCGAGCGGGCGGGCGGGCGGGCGGGCGGGCGGGCGGGCGGAGCGAGCGAGGGAGGTGGAGGGCGTGTCGCCTTGAAGAGCGCGATTGGAAGGCTGAGCGAGCGGCTTGGCGTGGTGGCGCACGCCTGTAATCCTAGCGCTTGGGAGGCTGAGACAGGAGGATCGAGGCCAGCGAAGACCTTCAGCAACTTAGTGAGACTCTTTTTGCCACCGCCGCCTCCGAACCGCGCCCTTTTGCCTCCCTCACACCCACACACAACTTCACGATCGCCGCTGCCACGCACACTCGCACACTACACGCTCACACACCGCACAGCCACAAAACCACAAACACCCCGCCCCACGACGACACCCACAGCAGCCCGCACTGCCTACACACCTACACACAGCCGGCCTGCTCGCTACACCCCACCCTTTCCTACAACCCTGGCCCTCCCACACTGCCTCCCTCCCTGACACCCTCGCTCTCTCACGCACCCACAACCCACCCTCCCCTTTGCCCACCCCACACTGCTCTGCTCACCCTTGAAATCCACGCACAACCCATTCCCACACTAACACTCACTGCACTTGCAGCACCCGGCACTCCCACCCAGGGCTCTCGGAACGCTTTCCCGGGCCCCTTCACCCAGCCCCGTCTCTCCATTCTCGCATCCAAGCTGCCCAAAACCCCGGGCCAGCGGGCCCAGGTGGCCCACACCTGTCATCCCAATCTTTGGGCGTCCCACACCCGATCATCCCGCTGCGCCCGCCACGCACGCCTGCCTGTCTCCGCCCATTCCTCACTCCCTGTGCCCAAGGGCAACACACAACCTGCACCCCAACGGCGGGGCTGCAGCGCCCACACACACTGCACCGGGCTCCCGGACCCCCTCCCCGAACCCGCACTAGCGCCACAGGCTCTGGCCCAGTCGCCCCGCATGGACCGACTCCACCTTGCAAGGAGACCCTCGCAGGAGAGGTCTGGGCCCGGGCCGGACTGCTGGCCGAGTCTGCACCTTCGCTACCACTGTCCAGGCCTCCGCGGCTGCAAGCCCCAGCGCACCAAGACCTACCTACCGAAGGAGAGTCCCTGCATCCATTCCCTAGGTGGGGCCGTGCCTCAGCCCGCGGGTGGTCACCTCCTACCACGATGACACGTCCCTCTTGGCCAAACGCCAAGGAACTGTTGATACCTTCTGGGCCCACGCACGTGTTGACAAGTGTGCATGTTCACCCGTCCGCCTGTCCGTCCGTCCTTCTGTCCGTCTGTCCCTCCGTCCATCAGTTCCTTCCTTCCTTCCTTCCTTCCTGCCTTCCTTCCTTCCTTCCTTCCTTCCTTGGTTCATCCTGTTTACTGTCATCATGACTAGGGTTCAGGTAGAGGATTTGAAGCCAGGGCCATCTTACTTCTGAATTCCAAACCCATCTCCACCCTCCCTATTGGATGTTTCCCTTTTGGATGGCAATGTAGAAGCACCAGGGCCTGGCAGGGGAGCGTCCAGTCAGCCAGCCAGCCCGCGCGCCCGCCCTCCCCTTCAGGTGTCTTCTTGGGGCAAGTGACAAGTCTCTGACTCTGCAAACCACCCAAATTCAGCTTTCAGGAAGTCCCTCTGGGATGTGTATGGTGCAGGTGTGTCTGAGTGTGTGTGTGTGTGTGTGTGTGTGTGTGTGTTGGGTGCTGTGGGAAAGCACGGGTCATTTGGAAACCTTGGAAGGTCTCCTCACCCTTCGCCAGGTTCGGGCTCAGTTGCTGAGAGCGGTCAGGAGCCAGCGTGGCTTCCTGTGCTGTCAGCCTCTCTCCTGCTGCCATTCCAGGCCTGCTGCTGCAACTGGCCAGGCTCCCAGGGATTCCGCTGAAGCCAAGCACCCCATGAAGTCGTGTTCCCAAGGCCATTCAGTTCCAAGAGAGCCCCCTGTCTGAGTGCTCTCAGGCACGGGAAGGCACCTTGGTGGTTAGGGATAGGGCGAGGGGCGGTGGAAGCTTGCAGCCCAGTGAAGATGGTTCCTAACCAACAGGAAATGATCCAAAGGTTTCTCGGGGATCGTGTGGGGCATCACCTGTGTACCCGCTCACTGACCCCACCAGCTCCAGCCGGGACTGTCAACAGCGGAGAGAATCAGCCAGGGACAGCCGGGCCTCCTGCATGCATCTCCCTTGTGAAAGCAAGAGAGAAGGCGGTCGTGGAGGTGTGGGGGCTAAGACCCAGAGAGAGACAGACACACAGATAAACACACACACGAACACACACACACACACACACTCACACACACACACACGGTTTGGATGACAACCGAGTGTTTCATGTAGGCAGTTGAAAGGCAACTATTCCGCTGGCTGTGACAATGCAGAGGGCTGGGGTCGGCCGGTCGCTGTTTGTGGGTGTGTGCAAGCTGGGCAGTGGACTCTCCTTGCCAGGAACTGTCCTGGTGCGGCCCCTGTGCCCCCGGGCGCCGGATGCCAGCCCCTGGACGCTGTGCGTGTGCTCCCTGGGCGCTTGCGGACAGTTGCTTTGAGCGCGGGGGAGCGGGTGGACGGTGTGGTTTGGGGCCTGGCTCCTGGGGTGCAGCAGGGCCGGGGCCAGGTGGTGGTGGCGCGTGGCAGGTGTCGGGACCGGATTCCCTGTTGCGGGGGACTGGTGTTGCGGCGCGTGGCGAGTGTAGTAGCGGGCGTGTGTGGCGTTGGGGCATCGGAGGCAGCGTGGAGCGAAGGGGCCCCAGGGTGGTTGCTGTGTGAGCTGTGTGTGTGAGTGAGTGAGTGAGGGAGGCAGTGTGTGGTGAGTGTGTGTGTGTGTGTGTGTATATTTTTGGGTGCTTTAGTGTGAGTGAGGCGTGTGAGTGTGTGTGTGAGTGTGTTGTGTGGGTGTTTGTGCAGTGGAGTGGGCAGGCAGGCAGGCAGGCAGGCAGGCAGGCAGGCAGGCCGGCGTTGGGTCGGGTGCGAGTGTGAGCGTGGTCGTTAGGTGGCGGTGTGTGTGTTGTGTGTGTGGCTGGGCGTCGGTGGTGTGTGTTTGCGCAGGCGCGAGCGGGCGGGCGGGCGGGCGGGCGGGCGGGCGGGCGGGCGGAGCGAGCGAGGGAGGTGGAGGGCGTGTCGCCTTGAAGAGCGCGATTGGAAGGCTGAGCGAGCGGCGTGGCGTGGTGGCGCACGCCTGTAATCCTAGCGCTTGGGAGGCTGAGACAGGAGGATCGAGGCCAGCGAAGACCTTCAGCAACTTAGTGAGACCCTTTTTGCCACCGCCGCCTCCGAACCGCGCCCTTTTGCCTCCCTCACACCCACACACAACTTCACGATCGCCGCTGCCACGCACACTCGCACACTACACGCTCACACACCGCACAGCCACAAAACCACAAACACCCCGCCCCACGACGACACCCACAGCAGCCCGCACTGCCTACACACCTACACACAGCCGGCCTGCTCGCTACACCCCACCCTTTCCTACAACCCTGGCCCTCCCACACCGCCTCCCTCCCTGACACCCTCGCTCCCTCACGCACCCACAACCCACCCTCCCCTTTGCCCACCCCACACTGCTCTGCTCACCCTTGAAATCCACGCACAACCCATTCCCACACTAACACTCACTGCACTTGCAGCACCCGGCACTCCCACCCAGGGCTCTCGGAACGCTTTCCCGGGCCCCTTCACCCAGCCCCGTCTCTCCATTCTCACATCCAAGCTGCCCAAAACCCCGGGCCAGCGGGCCCAGGTGGCCCACACCTGTCATCCCAATCTTTGGGCGTCCCACACCCGATCATCCCGCTGCGCCCGCCACGCACGCCTGCCTGTCTCCGCCCATTCCTCACTCCCTGTGCCCAAGGGCAACACACAACCTGCACCCCAACGGCGGGGCTGCAGCGCCCACACACACTGCACCGGGCTCCCGGACCCCCTCCCCGAACCCGCACTAGCGCCACAGGCTCTGGCCCAGTCGCCCCGCATGGACCGACTCCACCTTGCAAGGAGACCCTCGCAGGAGAGGTCTGGGCCCGGGCCGGACTGCTGGCCGAGTCTGCACCTTCGCTACCACTGTCCAGGCCTCCACGGCTGCAAGCCCCAGCGCACCAAGACCTACCTACCGAAGGAGAGTCCCTGCATCCATTCCCTAGGTGGGGCCGTGCCTCAGCCCGCGGGTGGTCACCTCCTACCACGATGACACGTCCCTCTTGGCCAAACGCCAAGGAACTGTTGATACCTTCTGGGCCCACGCACGTGTTGACAAGTGTGCATATTCACCCGTCCGCCTGTCCGTCCGTCCTTCTGTCCGTCTGTCCTTCTGTCCGTCTGTCCCTCCGTCCATCAGTTCCTTCCTTCCTTCCTTCCTTCCTTCCTTCCTTCCTTCCTTGGTTCATCCTGTTTACTGTCATCATGACTAGGGTTCAGGTAGAGGATTTGAAGCCAGGGCCATCTTACTTCTGAATTCCAAACCCATCTCCACCCTCCCTATTGGATGTTTCCCTTTTGGATGGCAATGTAGAAGCACCAGGGCCTGGCAGGGGAGCGTCCAGTCAGCCAGCCAGCCCGCGCGCCCGCCCTCCCCTTCAGGTGTCTTCTTGGGGCAAGTGACAAGTCTCTGACTCTGCAAACCACCCAAATTCACTTTCAGGAAGTCCCTCTGGGATGTGTATGGTGTAGGTGTGTCTGAGTGTGTGTGTGTGTGTGTGTGTGTGTGTGTGTTGGGTGCTGTGGGAAAGCACGGGTCATTTGGAAACCTTGGAAGGTCTCCTCACCCTTCGCCAGGTTCGGGCTCAGTTGCTGAGAGCGGTCAGGAGCCAGCGTGGCTTCCTGTGCTGTCAGCCTCTCTCCTGCTGCCATTCCAGGCCTGCTGCTGCAACTGGCCAGGCTCCCAGGGATTCCGCTGAAGCCAAGCACCCCATGAAGTCGTGTTCCCAAGGCCATTCAGTTCCAAGAGAGCCCCCTGTCTGAGTGCTCTCAGGCACGGGAAGGCACCTTGGTGGTTAGGGATTGGGCGAGGGGCGGTGGAAGCTTGCAGCCCAGTGAAGATGGTCCCTAACCAACAGGAAATGATCCAAAGGTTTCTCGGGGATCGTGTGGGGCATCACCTGTGTACCCGCTCACTGACCCCACCAGCTCCAGCCGGGACTGTCAACAGCGGAGAGAATCAGCCAGGGACAGCCGGGCCTCCTGCATGCATCTCCCTTGTGAAAGCAAGAGAGAAGGCGGTCGTGGAGGTGTGGGGGCTAAGACCCAGAGAGAGACAGACACACAGATAAACACACACACGAACACACACACACACACACACACACACACACACACACGGTTTGGATGACAACCGAGTGTTTCATGTAGGCAGTTGAAAGGCAACTATTCCGCTGGCTGTGACAATGCAGAGGGCTGGGGTCGGCCGGTCGCTGTTTGTGGGTGTGTGCAAGCTGGGCAGTGGACTCTCCTTGCCAGGAACTGTCCTGGTGCGGCCCCTGTGCCCCCGGGCGCCGGATGCCAGCCCCTGGACGCTGTGCGTGTGCTCCCTGGGCGCTTGCGGACAGTTGCTTTGAGCGCGGGGGAGCGGGTGGACGGTGTGGTTTGGGGCCTGGCTCCTGGGGTGCAGCAGGGCCGGGGCCAGGTGGTGGTGGCGCGTGGCAGGTGTCGGGACCGGATTCCCTGTTGCGGGGGACTGGTGTTGCGGCGCGTGGCGAGTGTAGTAGCGGGCGTGTGTGGCGTTGGGGCATCGGAGGCAGCGTGGAGCGAAGGGGCCCCAGGGTGGTTGCTGTGTGAGCTGTGTGTGTGAGTGAGTGAGTGAGGGAGGCAGTGTGTGGTGAGTGTGTGTGTGTGTGTGTGTATATTTTTGGGTGCTTTAGTGTGAGTGAGGCGTGTGAGTGTGTGTGTGAGTGTGTTGTGTGGGTGTTTGTGCAGTGGAGTGGGCAGGCAGGCAGGCAGGCAGGCAGGCAGGCAGGCAGGCCGGCGTTGGGTCGGGTGCGAGTGTGAGCGTGGTCGTTAGGTGGCGGTGTGTGTGTTGTGTGTGTGGCTGGGCGTCGGTGGTGTGTGTTTGCGCAGGCGCGAGCGGGCGGGCGGGCGGGCGGGCGGGCGGGCGGGCGGGCGGAGCGAGCGAGGGAGGTGGAGGGCGTGTCGCCTTGAAGAGCGCGATTGGAAGGCTGAGCGAGCGGCTTGGCGTGGTGGCGCACGCCTGTAATCCTAGCGCTTGGGAGGCTGAGACAGGAGGATCGAGGCCAGCGAAGACCTTCAGCAACTTAGTGAGACCCTTTTTGCCACCGCCGCCTCCGAACCGCGCCCTTTTGCCTCCCTCACACCCACACACAACTTCACGATCGCCGCTGCCACGCACACTCGCACACTACACGCTCACACACCGCACAGCCACAAAACCACAAACACCCCGCCCCACGACGACACCCACAGCAGCCCGCACTGCCTACACACCTACACACAGCCGGCCTGCTCGCTACACCCCACCCTTTCCTACAACCCTGGCCCTCCCACACCGCCTCCCTCCCTGACACCCTCGCTCCCTCACGCACCCACAACCCACCCTCCCCTTTGCCCACCCCACACTGCTCTGCTCACCCTTGAAATCCACGCACAACCCATTCCCACACTAACACTCACTGCACTTGCAGCACCCGGCACTCCCACCCAGGGCTCTCGGAACGCTTTCCCGGGCCCCTTCACCCAGCCCCGTCTCTCCATTCTCACATCCAAGCTGCCCAAAACCCCGGGCCAGCGGGCCCAGGTGGCCCACACCTGTCATCCCAATCTTTGGGCGTCCCACACCCGATCATCCCGCTGCGCCCGCCACGCACGCCTGCCTGTCTCCGCCCATTCCTCACTCCCTGTGCCCAAGGGCAACACACAACCTGCACCCCAACGGCGGGGCTGCAGCGCCCACACACACTGCACCGGGCTCCCGGACCCCCTCCCCGAACCCGCACTAGCGCCACAGGCTCTGGCCCAGTCGCCCCGCATGGACCGACTCCACCTTGCAAGGAGACCCTCGCAGGAGAGGTCTGGGCCCGGGCCGGACTGCTGGCCGAGTCTGCACCTTCGCTACCACTGTCCAGGCCTCCACGGCTGCAAGCCCCAGCGCACCAAGACCTACCTACCGAAGGAGAGTCCCTGCATCCATTCCCTAGGTGGGGCCGTGCCTCAGCCCGCGGGTGGTCACCTCCTACCACGATGACACGTCCCTCTTGGCCAAACGCCAAGGAACTGTTGATACCTTCTGGGCCCACGCACGTGTTGACAAGTGTGCATATTCACCCGTCCGCCTGTCCGTCCGTCCTTCTGTCCGTCTGTCCTTCTGTCCGTCTGTCCCTCCGTCCATCAGTTCCTTCCTTCCTTCCTTCCTTCCTTCCTTCCTTCCTTCCTTGGTTCATCCTGTTTACTGTCATCATGACTAGGGTTCAGGTAGAGGATTTGAAGCCAGGGCCATCTTACTTCTGAATTCCAAACCCATCTCCACCCTCCCTATTGGATGTTTCCCTTTTGGATGGCAATGTAGAAGCACCAGGGCCTGGCAGGGGAGCGTCCAGTCAGCCAGCCAGCCCGCGCGCCCGCCCTCCCCTTCAGGTGTCTTCTTGGGGCAAGTGACAAGTCTCTGACTCTGCAAACCACCCAAATTCACTTTCAGGAAGTCCCTCTGGGATGTGTATGGTGTAGGTGTGTCTGAGTGTGTGTGTGTGTGTGTGTGTGTGTGTGTGTTGGGTGCTGTGGGAAAGCACGGGTCATTTGGAAACCTTGGAAGGTCTCCTCACCCTTCGCCAGGTTCGGGCTCAGTTGCTGAGAGCGGTCAGGAGCCAGCGTGGCTTCCTGTGCTGTCAGCCTCTCTCCTGCTGCCATTCCAGGCCTGCTGCTGCAACTGGCCAGGCTCCCAGGGATTCCGCTGAAGCCAAGCACCCCATGAAGTCGTGTTCCCAAGGCCATTCAGTTCCAAGAGAGCCCCCTGTCTGAGTGCTCTCAGGCACGGGAAGGCACCTTGGTGGTTAGGGATTGGGCGAGGGGCGGTGGAAGCTTGCAGCCCAGTGAAGATGGTCCCTAACCAACAGGAAATGATCCAAAGGTTTCTCGGGGATCGTGTGGGGCATCACCTGTGTACCCGCTCACTGACCCCACCAGCTCCAGCCGGGACTGTCAACAGCGGAGAGAATCAGCCAGGGACAGCCGGGCCTCCTGCATGCATCTCCCTTGTGAAAGCAAGAGAGAAGGCGGTCGTGGAGGTGTGGGGGCTAAGACCCAGAGAGAGACAGACACACAGATAAACACACACACGAACACACACACACACACACACACACACACACACACACACACACACGGTTTGGATGACAACCGAGTGTTTCATGTAGGCAGTTGAAAGGCAACTATTCCGCTGGCTGTGACAATGCAGAGGGCTGGGGTCGGCCGGTCGCTGTTTGTGGGTGTGTGCAAGCTGGGCAGTGGACTCTCCTTGCCAGGAACTGTCCTGGTGCGGCCCCTGTGCCCCCGGGCGCCGGATGCCAGCCCCTGGACGCTGTGCGTGTGCTCCCTGGGCGCTTGCGGACAGTTGCTTTGAGCGCGGGGGAGCGGGTGGACGGTGTGGTTTGGGGCCTGGCTCCTGGGGTGCAGCAGGGCCGGGGCCAGGTGGTGGTGGCGCGTGGCAGGTGTCGGGACCGGATTCCCTGTTGCGGGGGACTGGTGTTGCGGCGCGTGGCGAGTGTAGTAGCGGGCGTGTGTGGCGTTGGGGCATCGGAGGCAGCGTGGAGCGAAGGGGCCCCAGGGTGGTTGCTGTGTGAGCTGTGTGTGTGAGTGAGTGAGTGAGGGAGGCAGTGTGTGGTGAGTGTGTGTGTGTGTGTGTGTATATTTTTGGGTGCTTTAGTGTGAGTGAGGCGTGTGAGTGTGTGTGTGAGTGTGTTGTGTGGGTGTTTGTGCAGTGGAGTGGGCAGGCAGGCAGGCAGGCAGGCAGGCAGGCAGGCCGGCTTTGGGTCGGGTGCGAGTGTGAGCGTGGTCGTTAGGTGGCGGTGTGTGTGTTGTGTGTGTGGCTGGGCGTCGGTGGTGTGTGTTTGCGCAGGCGCGAGCGGGCGGGCGGGCGGGCGGGCGGGCGGGCGGGCGGAGCGAGCGAGGGAGGTGGAGGGCGTGTCGCCTTGAAGAGCGCGATTGGAAGGCTGAGCGAGCGGCTTGGCGTGGTGGCGCACGCCTGTAATCCTAGCGCTTGGGAGGCTGAGACAGGAGGATCGAGGCCAGCGAAGACCTTCAGCAACTTAGTGAGACTCTTTTTGCCACCGCCGCCTCCGAACCGCGCCCTTTTGCCTCCCTCACACCCACACACAACTTCACGATCGCCGCTGCCACGCACACTCGCACACTACACGCTCACACACCGCACAGCCACAAAACCACAAACACCCCGCCCCACGACGACACCCACAGCAGCCCGCACTGCCTACACACCTACACACAGCCGGCCTGCTCGCTACACCCCACCCTTTCCTACAACCCTGGCCCTCCCACACTGCCTCCCTCCCTGACACCCTCGCTCTCTCACGCACCCACAACCCACCCTCCCCTTTGCCCACCCCACACTGCTCTGCTCACCCTTGAAATCCACGCACAACCCATTCCCACACTAACACTCACTGCACTTGCAGCACCCGGCACTCCCACCCAGGGCTCTCGGAACGCTTTCCCGGGCCCCTTCACCCAGCCCCGTCTCTCCATTCTCGCATCCAAGCTGCCCAAAACCCCGGGCCAGCGGGCCCAGGTGGCCCACACCTGTCATCCCAATCTTTGGGCGTCCCACACCCGATCATCCCGCTGCGCCCGCCACGCACGCCTGCCTGTCTCCGCCCATTCCTCACTCCCTGTGCCCAAGGGCAACACACAACCTGCACCCCAACGGCGGGGCTGCAGCGCCCACACACACTGCACCGGGCTCCCGGACCCCCTCCCCGAACCCGCACTAGCGCCACAGGCTCTGGCCCAGTCGCCCCGCATGGACCGACTCCACCTTGCAAGGAGACCCTCGCAGGAGAGGTCTGGGCCCGGGCCGGACTGCTGGCCGAGTCTGCACCTTCGCTACCACTGTCCAGGCCTCCGCGGCTGCAAGCCCCAGCGCACCAAGACCTACCTACCGAAGGAGAGTCCCTGCATCCATTCCCTAGGTGGGGCCGTGCCTCAGCCCGCGGGTGGTCACCTCCTACCACGATGACACGTCCCTCTTGGCCAAACGCCAAGGAACTGTTGATACCTTCTGGGCCCACGCACGTGTTGACAAGTGTGCATGTTCACCCGTCCGCCTGTCCGTCCGTCCTTCTGTCCGTCTGTCCCTCCGTCCATCAGTTCCTTCCTTCCTTCCTTCCTTCCTGCCTTCCTTCCTTCCTTCCTTCCTTCCTTGGTTCATCCTGTTTACTGTCATCATGACTAGGGTTCAGGTAGAGGATTTGAAGCCAGGGCCATCTTACTTCTGAATTCCAAACCCATCTCCACCCTCCCTATTGGATGTTTCCCTTTTGGATGGCAATGTAGAAGCACCAGGGCCTGGCAGGGGAGCGTCCAGTCAGCCAGCCAGCCCGCGCGCCCGCCCTCCCCTTCAGGTGTCTTCTTGGGGCAAGTGACAAGTCTCTGACTCTGCAAACCACCCAAATTCAGCTTTCAGGAAGTCCCTCTGGGATGTGTATGGTGCAGGTGTGTCTGAGTGTGTGTGTGTGTGTGTGTGTGTGTGTGTGTTGGGTGCTGTGGGAAAGCACGGGTCATTTGGAAACCTTGGAAGGTCTCCTCACCCTTCGCCAGGTTCGGGCTCAGTTGCTGAGAGCGGTCAGGAGCCAGCGTGGCTTCCTGTGCTGTCAGCCTCTCTCCTGCTGCCATTCCAGGCCTGCTGCTGCAACTGGCCAGGCTCCCAGGGATTCCGCTGAAGCCAAGCACCCCATGAAGTCGTGTTCCCAAGGCCATTCAGTTCCAAGAGAGCCCCCTGTCTGAGTGCTCTCAGGCACGGGAAGGCACCTTGGTGGTTAGGGATAGGGCGAGGGGCGGTGGAAGCTTGCAGCCCAGTGAAGATGGTTCCTAACCAACAGGAAATGATCCAAAGGTTTCTCGGGGATCGTGTGGGGCATCACCTGTGTACCCGCTCACTGACCCCACCAGCTCCAGCCGGGACTGTCAACAGCGGAGAGAATCAGCCAGGGACAGCCGGGCCTCCTGCATGCATCTCCCTTGTGAAAGCAAGAGAGAAGGCGGTCGTGGAGGTGTGGGGGCTAAGACCCAGAGAGAGACAGACACACAGATAAACACACACACGAACACACACACACACACACACTCACACACACACACACGGTTTGGATGACAACCGAGTGTTTCATGTAGGCAGTTGAAAGGCAACTATTCCGCTGGCTGTGACAATGCAGAGGGCTGGGGTCGGCCGGTCGCTGTTTGTGGGTGTGTGCAAGCTGGGCAGTGGACTCTCCTTGCCAGGAACTGTCCTGGTGCGGCCCCTGTGCCCCCGGGCGCCGGATGCCAGCCCCTGGACGCTGTGCGTGTGCTCCCTGGGCGCTTGCGGACAGTTGCTTTGAGCGCGGGGGAGCGGGTGGACGGTGTGGTTTGGGGCCTGGCTCCTGGGGTGCAGCAGGGCCGGGGCCAGGTGGTGGTGGCGCGTGGCAGGTGTCGGGACCGGATTCCCTGTTGCGGGGGACTGGTGTTGCGGCGCGTGGCGAGTGTAGTAGCGGGCGTGTGTGGCGTTGGGGCATCGGAGGCAGCGTGGAGCGAAGGGGCCCCAGGGTGGTTGCTGTGTGAGCTGTGTGTGTGAGTGAGTGAGTGAGGGAGGCAGTGTGTGGTGAGTGTGTGTGTGTGTGTGTGTATATTTTTGGGTGCTTTAGTGTGAGTGAGGCGTGTGAGTGTGTGTGTGAGTGTGTTGTGTGGGTGTTTGTGCAGTGGAGTGGGCAGGCAGGCAGGCAGGCAGGCAGGCAGGCAGGCAGGCCGGCGTTGGGTCGGGTGCGAGTGTGAGCGTGGTCGTTAGGTGGCGGTGTGTGTGTTGTGTGTGTGGCTGGGCGTCGGTGGTGTGTGTTTGCGCAGGCGCGAGCGGGCGGGCGGGCGGGCGGGCGGGCGGGCGGGCGGGCGGAGCGAGCGAGGGAGGTGGAGGGCGTGTCGCCTTGAAGAGCGCGATTGGAAGGCTGAGCGAGCGGCTTGGCGTGGTGGCGCACGCCTGTAATCCTAGCGCTTGGGAGGCTGAGACAGGAGGATCGAGGCCAGCGAAGACCTTCAGCAACTTAGTGAGACCCTTTTTGCCACCGCCGCCTCCGAACCGCGCCCTTTTGCCTCCCTCACACCCACACACAACTTCACGATCGCCGCTGCCACGCACACTCGCACACTACACGCTCACACACCGCACAGCCACAAAACCACAAACACCCCGCCCCACGACGACACCCACAGCAGCCCGCACTGCCTACACACCTACACACAGCCGGCCTGCTCGCTACACCCCACCCTTTCCTACAACCCTGGCCCTCCCACACCGCCTCCCTCCCTGACACCCTCGCTCCCTCACGCACCCACAACCCACCCTCCCCTTTGCCCACCCCACACTGCTCTGCTCACCCTTGAAATCCACGCACAACCCATTCCCACACTAACACTCACTGCACTTGCAGCACCCGGCACTCCCACCCAGGGCTCTCGGAACGCTTTCCCGGGCCCCTTCACCCAGCCCCGTCTCTCCATTCTCACATCCAAGCTGCCCAAAACCCCGGGCCAGCGGGCCCAGGTGGCCCACACCTGTCATCCCAATCTTTGGGCGTCCCACACCCGATCATCCCGCTGCGCCCGCCACGCACGCCTGCCTGTCTCCGCCCATTCCTCACTCCCTGTGCCCAAGGGCAACACACAACCTGCACCCCAACGGCGGGGCTGCAGCGCCCACACACACTGCACCGGGCTCCCGGACCCCCTCCCCGAACCCGCACTAGCGCCACAGGCTCTGGCCCAGTCGCCCCGCATGGACCGACTCCACCTTGCAAGGAGACCCTCGCAGGAGAGGTCTGGGCCCGGGCCGGACTGCTGGCCGAGTCTGCACCTTCGCTACCACTGTCCAGGCCTCCGCGGCTGCAAGCCCCAGCGCACCAAGACCTACCTACCGAAGGAGAGTCCCTGCATCCATTCCCTAGGTGGGGCCGTGCCTCAGCCCGCGGGTGGTCACCTCCTACCACGATGACACGTCCCTCTTGGCCAAACGCCAAGGAACTGTTGATACCTTCTGGGCCCACGCACGTGTTGACAAGTGTGCATATTCACCCGTCCGCCTGTCCGTCCGTCCTTCTGTCCGTCTGTCCTTCTGTCCGTCTGTCCCTCCGTCCATCAGTTCCTTCCTTCCTTCCTTCCTTCCTTCCTTCCTTCCTTCCTTCCTTCCTTGGTTCATCCTGTTTACTGTCATCATGACTAGGGTTCAGGTAGAGGATTTGAAGCCAGGGCCATCTTACTTCTGAATTCCAAACCCATCTCCACCCTCCCTATTGGATGTTTCCCTTTTGGATGGCAATGTAGAAGCACCAGGGCCTGGCAGGGGAGCGTCCAGTCAGCCAGCCAGCCCGCGCGCCCGCCCTCCCCTTCAGGTGTCTTCTTGGGGCAAGTGACAAGTCTCTGACTCTGCAAACCACCCAAATTCACTTTCAGGAAGTCCCTCTGGGATGTGTATGGTGTAGGTGTGTCTGAGTGTGTGTGTGTGTGTGTGTGTGTGTGTGTGTGTGTGTTGGGTGCTGTGGGAAAGCACGGGTCATTTGGAAACCTTGGAAGGTCTCCTCACCCTTCGCCAGGTTCGGGCTCAGTTGCTGAGAGCGGTCAGGAGCCAGCGTGGCTTCCTGTGCTGTCAGCCTCTCTCCTGCTGCCATTCCAGGCCTGCTGCTGCAACTGGCCAGGCTCCCAGGGATTCCGCTGAAGCCAAGCACCCCATGAAGTCGTGTTCCCAAGGCCATTCAGTTCCAAGAGAGCCCCCTGTCTGAGTGCTCTCAGGCACGGGAAGGCACCTTGGTGGTTAGGGATTGGGCGAGGGGCGGTGGAAGCTTGCAGCCCAGTGAAGATGGTCCCTAACCAACAGGAAATGATCCAAAGGTTTCTCGGGGATCGTGTGGGGCATCACCTGTGTACCCGCTCACTGACCCCACCAGCTCCAGCCGGGACTGTCAACAGCGGAGAGAATCAGCCAGGGACAGCCGGGCCTCCTGCATGCATCTCCCTTGTGAAAGCAAGAGAGAAGGCGGTCGTGGAGGTGTGGGGGCTAAGACCCAGAGAGAGACAGACACACAGATAAACACACACACGAACACACACACACACACACACACACACACACACACACACACACACGGTTTGGATGACAACCGAGTGTTTCATGTAGGCAGTTGAAAGGCAACTATTCCGCTGGCTGTGACAATGCAGAGGGCTGGGGTCGGCCGGTCGCTGTTTGTGGGTGTGTGCAAGCTGGGCAGTGGACTCTCCTTGCCAGGAACTGTCCTGGTGCGGCCCCTGTGCCCCCGGGCGCCGGATGCCAGCCCCTGGACGCTGTGCGTGTGCTCCCTGGGCGCTTGCGGACAGTTGCTTTGAGCGCGGGGGAGCGGGTGGACGGTGTGGTTTGGGGCCTGGCTCCTGGGGTGCAGCAGGGCCGGGGCCAGGTGGTGGTGGCGCGTGGCAGGTGTCGGGACCGGATTCCCTGTTGCGGGGGACTGGTGTTGCGGCGCGTGGCGAGTGTAGTAGCGGGCGTGTGTGGCGTTGGGGCATCGGAGGCAGCGTGGAGCGAAGGGGCCCCAGGGTGGTTGCTGTGTGAGCTGTGTGTGTGAGTGAGTGAGTGAGGGAGGCAGTGTGTGGTGAGTGTGTGTGTGTGTGTGTGTGTGTATATTTTTGGGTGCTTTAGTGTGAGTGAGGCGTGTGAGTGTGTGTGTGAGTGTGTTGTGTGGGTGTTTGTGCAGTGGAGTGGGCAGGCAGGCAGGCAGGCAGGCAGGCAGGCAGGCCGGCGTTGGGTCGGGTGCGAGTGTGAGCGTGGTCGTTAGGTGGCGGTGTGTGTGTTGTGTGTGTGGCTGGGCGTCGGTGGTGTGTGTTTGCGCAGGCGCGAGCGGGCGGGCGGGCGGGCGGGCGGGCGGGCGGGCGGGCGGGCGGAGCGAGCGAGGGAGGTGGAGGGCGTGTCGCCTTGAAGAGCGCGATTGGAAGGCTGAGCGAGCGGCTTGGCGTGGTGGCGCACGCCTGTAATCCTAGCGCTTGGGAGGCTGAGACAGGAGGATCGAGGCCAGCGAAGACCTTCAGCAACTTAGTGAGACCCTTTTTGCCACCGCCGCCTCCGAACCGCGCCCTTTTGCCTCCCTCACACCCACACACAACTTCACGATCGCCGCTGCCACGCACACTCGCACACTACACGCTCACACACCGCACAGCCACAAAACCACAAACACCCCGCCCCACGACGACACCCACAGCAGCCCGCACTGCCTACACACCTACACACAGCCGGCCTGCTCGCTACACCCCACCCTTTCCTACAACCCTGGCCCTCCCACACCGCCTCCCTCCCTGACACCCTCGCTCCCTCACGCACCCACAACCCACCCTCCCCTTTGCCCACCCCACACTGCTCTGCTCACCCTTGAAATCCACGCACAACCCATTCCCACACTAACACTCACTGCACTTGCAGCACCCGGCACTCCCACCCAGGGCTCTCGGAACGCTTTCCCGGGCCCCTTCACCCAGCCCCGTCTCTCCATTCTCACATCCAAGCTGCCCAAAACCCCGGGCCAGCGGGCCCAGGTGGCCCACACCTGTCATCCCAATCTTTGGGCGTCCCACACCCGATCATCCCGCTGCGCCCGCCACGCACGCCTGCCTGTCTCCGCCCATTCCTCACTCCCTGTGCCCAAGGGCAACACACAACCTGCACCCCAACGGCGGGGCTGCAGCGCCCACACACACTGCACCGGGCTCCCGGACCCCCTCCCCGAACCCGCACTAGCGCCACAGGCTCTGGCCCAGTCGCCCCGCATGGACCGACTCCACCTTGCAAGGAGACCCTCGCAGGAGAGGTCTGGGCCCGGGCCGGACTGCTGGCCGAGTCTGCACCTTCGCTACCACTGTCCAGGCCTCCGCGGCTGCAAGCCCCAGCGCACCAAGACCTACCTACCGAAGGAGAGTCCCTGCATCCATTCCCTAGGTGGGGCCGTGCCTCAGCCCGCGGGTGGTCACCTCCTACCACGATGACACGTCCCTCTTGGCCAAACGCCAAGGAACTGTTGATACCTTCTGGGCCCACGCACGTGTTGACAAGTGTGCATATTCACCCGTCCGCCTGTCCGTCCGTCCTTCTGTCCGTCTGTCCTTCTGTCCGTCTGTCCCTCCGTCCATCAGTTCCTTCCTTCCTTCCTTCCTTCCTTCCTTCCTTCCTTCCTTCCTTGGTTCATCCTGTTTACTGTCATCATGACTAGGGTTCAGGTAGAGGATTTGAAGCCAGGGCCATCTTACTTCTGAATTCCAAACCCATCTCCACCCTCCCTATTGGATGTTTCCCTTTTGGATGGCAATGTAGAAGCACCAGGGCCTGGCAGGGGAGCGTCCAGTCAGCCAGCCAGCCCGCGCGCCCGCCCTCCCCTTCAGGTGTCTTCTTGGGGCAAGTGACAAGTCTCTGACTCTGCAAACCACCCAAATTCACTTTCAGGAAGTCCCTCTGGGATGTGTATGGTGTAGGTGTGTCTGAGTGTGTGTGTGTGTGTGTGTGTGTGTGTGTGTTGGGTGCTGTGGGAAAGCACGGGTCATTTGGAAACCTTGGAAGGTCTCCTCACCCTTCGCCAGGTTCGGGCTCAGTTGCTGAGAGCGGTCAGGAGCCAGCGTGGCTTCCTGTGCTGTCAGCCTCTCTCCTGCTGCCATTCCAGGCCTGCTGCTGCAACTGGCCAGGCTCCCAGGGATTCCGCTGAAGCCAAGCACCCCATGAAGTCGTGTTCCCAAGGCCATTCAGTTCCAAGAGAGCCCCCTGTCTGAGTGCTCTCAGGCACGGGAAGGCACCTTGGTGGTTAGGGATTGGGCGAGGGGCGGTGGAAGCTTGCAGCCCAGTGAAGATGGTCCCTAACCAACAGGAAATGATCCAAAGGTTTCTCGGGGATCGTGTGGGGCATCACCTGTGTACCCGCTCACTGACCCCACCAGCTCCAGCCGGGACTGTCAACAGCGGAGAGAATCAGCCAGGGACAGCCGGGCCTCCTGCATGCATCTCCCTTGTGAAAGCAAGAGAGAAGGCGGTCGTGGAGGTGTGGGGGCTAAGACCCAGAGAGAGACAGACACACAGATAAACACACACACGAACACACACACACACACACACACACACACACACACACACGGTTTGGATGACAACCGAGTGTTTCATGTAGGCAGTTGAAAGGCAACTATTCCGCTGGCTGTGACAATGCAGAGGGCTGGGGTCGGCCGGTCGCTGTTTGTGGGTGTGTGCAAGCTGGGCAGTGGACTCTCCTTGCCAGGAACTGTCCTGGTGCGGCCCCTGTGCCCCCGGGCGCCGGATGCCAGCCCCTGGACGCTGTGCATGTGCTCCCTGGGCGCTTGCGGACAGTTGCTTTGAGCGCGGGGGAGCGGGTGGACGGTGTGGTTTGGGGCCTGGCTCCTGGGGTGCAGCAGGGCCGGGGCCAGGTGGTGGTGGCGCGTGGCAGGTGTCGGGACCGGATTCCCTGTTGCGGGGGACTGGTGTTGCGGCGCGTGGCGAGTGTAGTAGCGGGCGTGTGTGGCGTTGGGGCATCGGAGGCAGCGTGGAGCGAAGGGGCCCCAGGGTGGTTGCTGTGTGAGCTGTGTGTGTGAGTGAGTGAGTGAGGGAGGCAGTGTGTGGTGAGTGTGTGTGTGTGTG
This sequence comes from Muscardinus avellanarius, assembly GCF_963383645.1. Taxonomy (NCBI): domain Eukaryota; kingdom Metazoa; phylum Chordata; class Mammalia; order Rodentia; family Gliridae; genus Muscardinus; species Muscardinus avellanarius. The sequence continues at coordinate 87,918,496 of NC_137800.1, read as the reverse complement.
TGTGTGTGTGTGTGTGTATATTTTTGGGTGCTTTAGTGTGAGTGAGGCGTGTGAGTGTGTGTGTGAGTGTGTTGTGTGGGTGTTTGTGCAGTGGAGTGGGCAGGCAGGCAGGCAGGCAGGCAGGCAGGCAGGCAGGCCGGCGTTGGGTCGGGTGCGAGTGTGAGCGTGGTCGTTAGGTGGCGGTGTGTGTGTTGTGTGTGTGGCTGGGCGTCGGTGGTGTGTGTTTGCGCAGGCGCGAGCGGGCGGGCGGGCGGGCGGGCGGGCGGGCGGGCGGGCGGAGCGAGCGAGGGAGGTGGAGGGCGTGTCGCCTTGAAGAGCGCGATTGGAAGGCTGAGCGAGCGGCTTGGCGTGGTGGCGCACGCCTGTAAAATCCTAGCGCTTGGGAGGCTGAGACAGGAGGATCGAGGCCAGCGAAGACCTTCAGCAACTTAGTGAGACCCTTTTTGCCACCGCCGCCTCCGAACCGCGCCCTTTTGCCTCCCTCACACCCACACACAACTTCACGATCGCCGCTGCCACGCACACTCGCACACTACACGCTCACACACCGCACAGCCACAAAACCACAAACACCCCGCCCCACGACGACACCCACAGCAGCCCGCACTGCCTACACACCTACACACAGCCGGCCTGCTCGCTACACCCCACCCTTTCCTACAACCCTGGCCCTCCCACACCGCCTCCCTCCCTGACACCCTCGCTCCCTCACGCACCCACAACCCACCCTCCCCTTTGCCCACCCCACACTGCTCTGCTCACCCTTGAAATCCACGCACAACCCATTCCCACACTAACACTCACTGCACTTGCAGCACCCGGCACTCCCACCCAGGGCTCTCGGAACGCTTTCCCGGGCCCCTTCACCCAGCCCCGTCTCTCCATTCTCACATCCAAGCTGCCCAAAACCCCGGGCCAGCGGGCCCAGGTGGCCCACACCTGTCATCCCAATCTTTGGGCGTCCCACACCCGATCATCCCGCTGCGCCCGCCACGCACGCCTGCCTGTCTCCGCCCATTCCTCACTCCCTGTGCCCAAGGGCAACACACAACCTGCACCCCAACGGCGGGGCTGCAGCGCCCACACACACTGCACCGGGCTCCCGGACCCCCTCCCCGAACCCGCACTAGCGCCACAGGCTCTGGCCCAGTCGCCCCGCATGGACCGACTCCACCTTGCAAGGAGACCCTCGCAGGAGAGGTCTGGGCCCGGGCCGGACTGCTGGCCGAGTCTGCACCTTCGCTACCACTGTCCAGGCCTCCGCGGCTGCAAGCCCCAGCGCACCAAGACCTACCTACCGAAGGAGAGTCCCTGCATCCATTCCCTAGGTGGGGCCGTGCCTCAGCCCGCGGGTGGTCACCTCCTACCACGATGACACGTCCCTCTTGGCCAAACGCCAAGGAACTGTTGATACCTTCTGGGCCCACGCACGTGTTGACAAGTGTGCATATTCACCCGTCCGCCTGTCCGTCCGTCCTTCTGTCCGTCTGTCCTTCTGTCCGTCTGTCCCTCCGTCCATCAGTTCCTTCCTTCCTTCCTTCCTTCCTTCCTTCCTTCCTTCCTTGGTTCATCCTGTTTACTGTCATCATGACTAGGGTTCAGGTAGAGGATTTGAAGCCAGGGCCATCTTACTTCTGAATTCCAAACCCATCTCCACCCTCCCTATTGGATGTTTCCCTTTTGGATGGCAATGTAGAAGCACCAGGGCCTGGCAGGGGAGCGTCCAGTCAGCCAGCCAGCCCGCGCGCCCGCCCTCCCCTTCAGGTGTCTTCTTGGGGCAAGTGACAAGTCTCTGACTCTGCAAACCACCCAAATTCACTTTCAGGAAGTCCCTCTGGGATGTGTATGGTGTAGGTGTGTCTGAGTGTGTGTGTGTGTGTGTGTGTGTGTGTGTGTGTGTTGGGTGCTGTGGGAAAGCACGGGTCATTTGGAAACCTTGGAAGGTCTCCTCACCCTTCGCCAGGTTCGGGCTCAGTTGCTGAGAGCGGTCAGGAGCCAGCGTGGCTTCCTGTGCTGTCAGCCTCTCTCCTGCTGCCATTCCAGGCCTGCTGCTGCAACTGGCCAGGCTCCCAGGGATTCCGCTGAAGCCAAGCACCCCATGAAGTCGTCTTCCCAAGGCCATTCAGTTCCAAGAGAGCCCCCTGTCTGAGTGCTCTCAGGCACGGGAAGGCACCTTGGTGGTTAGGGATTGGGCGAGGGGCGGTGGAAGCTTGCAGCCCAGTGAAGATGGTCCCTAACCAACAGGAAATGATCCAAAGGTTTCTCGGGGATCGTGTGGGGCATCACCTGTGTACCCGCTCACTGACCCCACCAGCTCCAGCCGGGACTGTCAACAGCGGAGAGAATCAGCCAGGGACAGCCGGGCCTCCTGCATGCATCTCCCTTGTGAAAGCAAGAGAGAAGGCGGTCGTGGAGGTGTGGGGGCTAAGACCCAGAGAGAGACAGACACACAGATAAACACACACACGAACACACACACACACACACACACACACACACACACGGTTTGGATGACAACCGAGTGTTTCATGTAGGCAGTTGAAAGGCAACTATTCCGCTGGCTGTGACAATGCAGAGGGCTGGGGTCGGCCGGTCGCTGTTTGTGGGTGTGTGCAAGCTGGGCAGTGGACTCTCCTTGCCAGGAACTGTCCTGGTGCGGCCCCTGTGCCCCCGGGCGCCGGATGCCAGCCCCTGGACGCTGTGCATGTGCTCCCTGGGCGCTTGCGGACAGTTGCTTTGAGCGCGGGGGAGCGGGTGGACGGTGTGGTTTGGGGCCTGGCTCCTGGGGTGCAGCAGGGCCGGGGCCAGGTGGTGGTGGCGCGTGGCAGGTGTCGGGACCGGATTCCCTGTTGCGGGGGACTGGTGTTGCGGCGCGTGGCGAGTGTAGTAGCGGGCGTGTGTGGCGTTGGGGCATCGGAGGCAGCGTGGAGCGAAGGGGCCCCAGGGTGGTTGCTGTGTGAGCTGTGTGTGTGAGTGAGTGAGTGAGGGAGGCAGTGTGTGGTGAGTGTGTGTGTGTGTGTGTGTGTGTGTGTGTATATTTTTGGGTGCTTTAGTGTGAGTGAGGCGTGTGAGTGTGTGTGTGAGTGTGTTGTGTGGGTGTTTGTGCAGTGGAGTGGGCAGGCAGGCAGGCAGGCAGGCAGGCAGGCAGGCCGGCGTTGGGTCGGGTGCGAGTGTGAGCGTGGTCGTTAGGTGGCGGTGTGTGTGTTGTGTGTGTGGCTGGGCGTCGGTGGTGTGTGTTTGCGCAGGCGCGAGGCGGGCGGGCGGGCGGGCGGGCGGGCGGGCGGGCGGAGCGAGCGAGGGAGGTGGAGGGCGTGTCGCCTTGAAGAGCGCGATTGGAAGGCTGAGCGAGCGGCTTGGCGTGGTGGCGCACGCCTGTAATCCTAGCGCTTGGGAGGCTGAGACAGGAGGATCGAGGCCAGCGAAGACCTTCAGCAACTTAGTGAGACCCTTTTTGCCACCGCCGCCTCCGAACCGCGCCCTTTTGCCTCCCTCACACCCACACACAACTTCACGATCGCCGCTGCCACGCACACTCGCACACTACACGCTCACACACCGCACAGCCACAAAACCACAAACACCCCGCCCCACGACGACACCCACAGCAGCCCGCACTGCCTACACACCTACACACAGCCGGCCTGCTCGCTACACCCCACCCTTTCCTACAACCCTGGCCCTCCCACACCGCCTCCCTCCCTGACACCCTCGCTCCCTCACGCACCCACAACCCACCCTCCCCTTTGCCCACCCCACACTGCTCTGCTCACCCTTGAAATCCACGCACAACCCATTCCCACACTAACACTCACTGCACTTGCAGCACCCGGCACTCCCACCCAGGGCTCTCGGAACGCTTTCCCGGGCCCCTTCACCCAGCCCCGTCTCTCCATTCTCACATCCAAGCTGCCCAAAACCCCGGGCCAGCGGGCCCAGGTGGCCCACACCTGTCATCCCAATCTTTGGGCGTCCCACACCCGATCATCCCGCTGCGCCCGCCACGCACGCCTGCCTGTCTCCGCCCATTCCTCACTCCCTGTGCCCAAGGGCAACACACAACCTGCACCCCAACGGCGGGGCTGCAGCGCCCACACACACTGCACCGGGCTCCCGGACCCCCTCCCCGAACCCGCACTACCGCCACAGGCTCTGGCCCAGTCGCCCCGCATGGACCGACTCCACCTTGCAAGGAGACCCTCGCAGGAGAGGTCTGGGCCCGGGCCGGACTGCTGGCCGAGTCTGCACCTTCGCTACCACTGTCCAGGCCTCCACGGCTGCAAGCCCCAGCGCACCAAGACCTACCTACCGAAGGAGAGTCCCTGCATCCATTCCCTAGGTGGGGCCGTGCCTCAGCCCGCGGGTGGTCACCTCCTACCACGATGACACGTCCCTCTTGGCCAAACGCCAAGGAACTGTTGATACCTTCTGGGCCCACGCACGTGTTGACAAGTGTGCATATTCACCCGTCCGCCTGTCCGTCCGTCCTTCTGTCCGTCTGTCCTTCTGTCCGTCTGTCCCTCCGTCCATCAGTTCCTTCCTTCCTTCCTTCCTTCCTTCCTTCCTTCCTTGGTTCATCCTGTTTACTGTCATCATGACTAGGGTTCAGGTAGAGGATTTGAAGCCAGGGCCATCTTACTTCTGAATTCCAAACCCATCTCCACCCTCCCTATTGGATGTTTCCCTTTTGGATGGCAATGTAGAAGCACCAGGGCCTGGCAGGGGAGCGTCCAGTCAGCCAGCCAGCCCGCGCGCCCGCCCTCCCCTTCAGGTGTCTTCTTGGGGCAAGTGACAAGTCTCTGACTCTGCAAACCACCCAAATTCACTTTCAGGAAGTCCCTCTGGGATGTGTATGGTGTAGGTGTGTCTGAGTGTGTGTGTGTGTGTGTGTGTGTGTGTGTGTTGGGTGCTGTGGGAAAGCACGGGTCATTTGGAAACCTTGGAAGGTCTCCTCACCCTTCGCCAGGTTCGGGCTCAGTTGCTGAGAGCGGTCAGGAGCCAGCGTGGCTTCCTGTGCTGTCAGCCTCTCTCCTGCTGCCATTCCAGGCCTGCTGCTGCAACTGGCCAGGCTCCCAGGGATTCCGCTGAAGCCAAGCACCCCATGAAGTCGTCTTCCCAAGGCCATTCAGTTCCAAGAGAGCCCCCTGTCTGAGTGCTCTCAGGCACGGGAAGGCACCTTGGTGGTTAGGGATCGGGCGAGGGGCGGTGGAAGCTTGCAGCCCAGTGAAGATGGTCCCTAACCAACAGGAAATGATCCAAAGGTTTCTCGGGGATCGTGTGGGGCATCACCTGTGTACCCGCTCACTGACCCCACCAGCTCCAGCCGGGACTGTCAACAGCGGAGAGAATCAGCCAGGGACAGCCGGGCCTCCTGCATGCATCTCCCTTGTGAAAGCAAGAGAGAAGGCGGTCGTGGAGGTGTGGGGGCTAAGACCCAGAGAGAGACAGACACACAGATAAACACACACACGAACACACACACACACACACACACACACACACACACGGTTTGGATGACAACCGAGTGTTTCATGTAGGCAGTTGAAAGGCAACTATTCCGCTGGCTGTGACAATGCAGAGGGCTGGGGTCGGCCGGTCGCTGTTTGTGGGTGTGTGCAAGCTGGGCAGTGGACTCTCCTTGCCAGGAACTGTCCTGGTGCGGCCCCTGTGCCCCCGGGCGCCGGATGCCAGCCCCTGGACGCTGTGCGTGTGCTCCCTGGGCGCTTGCGGACAGTTGCTTTGAGCGCGGGGGAGCGGGTGGACGGTGTGGTTTGGGGCCTGGCTCCTGGGGTGCAGCAGGGCCGGGGCCAGGTGGTGGTGGCGCGTGGCAGGTGTCGGGACCGGATTCCCTGTTGCGGGGGACTGGTGTTGCGGCGCGTGGCGAGTGTAGTAGCGGGCGTGTGTGGCGTTGGGGCATCGGAGGCAGCGTGGAGCGAAGGGGCCCCAGGGTGGTTGCTGTGTGAGCTGTGTGTGTGAGTGAGTGAGTGAGGGAGGCAGTGTGTGGTGAGTGTGTGTGTGTGTGTGTGTGTGTGTGTGTATTTTTGGGTGCTTTAGTGTGAGTGAGGCGTGTGAGTGTGTGTGTGAGTGTGTTGTGTGGGTGTTTGTGCAGTGGAGTGGGCAGGCAGGCAGGCAGGCAGGCAGGCAGGCAGGCCGGCGTTGGGTCGGGTGCGAGTGTGAGCGTGGTCGTTAGGTGGCGGTGTGTGTGTTGTGTGTGTGGCTGGGCGTCGGTGGTGTGTGTTTGCGCAGGCGCGAGCGGGCGGGCGGGCGGGCGGGCGGGCGGGCGGAGCGAGCGAGGGAGGTGGAGGGCGTGTCGCCTTGAAGAGCGCGATTGGAAGGCTGAGCGAGCGGCTTGGCGTGGTGGCGCACGCCTGTAATCCTAGCGCTTGGGAGGCTGAGACAGGAGGATCGAGGCCAGCGAAGACCTTCAGCAACTTAGTGAGACCCTTTTTGCCACCGCCGCCTCCGAACAGCGCCCTTTTGCCTCCCTCACACCCACACACAACTTCACGATCGCCGCTGCCACGCACACTCGCACACTACACGCTCACACACCGCACAGCCACAAAACCACAAACACCCCGCCCCACGACGACACCCACAGCAGCCCGCACTGCCTACACACCTACACACAGCCGGCCTGCTCGCTACACCCCACCCTTTCCTACAACCCTGGCCCTCCCACACCGCCTCCCTCCCTGACACCCTCGCTCCCTCACGCACCCACAACCCACCCTCCCCTTTGCCCACCCCACACTGCTCTGCTCACCCTTGAAATCCACGCACAACCCATTCCCACACTAACACTCACTGCACTTGCAGCACCCGGCACTCCCACCCAGGGCTCTCGGAACGCTTTCCCGGGCCCCTTCACCCAGCCCCGTCTCTCCATTCTCGCATCCAAGCTGCCCAAAACCCCGGGCCAGCGGGCCCAGGTGGCCCACACCTGTCATCCCAATCTTTGGGCGTCCCACACCCGATCATCCCGCTGCGCCCGCCACGCACGCCTGCCTGTCTCCGCCCATTCCTCACTCCCTGTGCCCAAGGGCAACACACAACCTGCACCCCAACGGCGGGGCTGCAGCGCCCACACACACTGCACCGGGCTCCCGGACCCCCTCCCCGAACCCGCACTACCGCCACAGGCTCTGGCCCAGTCGCCCCGCATGGACCGACTCCACCTTGCAAGGAGACCCTCGCAGGAGAGGTCTGGGCCCGGGCCGGACTGCTGGCCGAGTCTGCACCTTCGCTACCACTGTCCAGGCCTCCACGGCTGCAAGCCCCAGCGCACCAAGACCTACCTACCGAAGGAGAGTCCCTGCATCCATTCCCTAGGTGGGGCCGTGCCTCAGCCCGCGGGTGGTCACCTCCTACCACGATGACACGTCCCTCTTGGCCAAACGCCAAGGAACTGTTGATACCTTCTGGGCCCACGCACGTGTTGACAAGTGTGCATATTCACCCGTCCGCCTGTCCGTCCGTCCTTCTGTCCGTCTGTCCTTCTGTCCGTCTGTCCCTCCGTCCATCAGTTCCTTCCTTCCTTCCTTCCTTCCTTCCTTCCTTCCTTCCTTCCTTCCTTGGTTCATCCTGTTTACTGTCATCATGACTAGGGTTCAGGTAGAGGATTTGAAGCCAGGGCCATCTTACTTCTGAATTCCAAACCCATCTCCACCCTCCCTATTGGATGTTTCCCTTTTGGATGGCAATGTAGAAGCACCAGGGCCTGGCAGGGGAGCGTCCAGTCAGCCAGCCAGCCCGCGCGCCCGCCCTCCCCTTCAGGTGTCTTCTTGGGGCAAGTGACAAGTCTCTGACTCTGCAAACCACCCAAATTCACTTTCAGGAAGTCCCTCTGGGATGTGTATGGTGTAGGTGTGTCTGAGTGTGTGTGTGTGTGTGTGTGTGTGTGTGTGTTGGGTGCTGTGGGAAAGCACGGGTCATTTGGAAACCTTGGAAGGTCTCCTCACCCTTCGCCAGGTTCGGGCTCAGTTGCTGAGAGCGGTCAGGAGCCAGCGTGGCTTCCTGTGCTGTCAGCCTCTCTCCTGCTGCCATTCCAGGCCTGCTGCTGCAACTGGCCAGGCTCCCAGGGATTCCGCTGAAGCCAAGCACCCCATGAAGTCGTGTTCCCAAGGCCATTCAGTTCCAAGAGAGCCCCCTGTCTGAGTGCTCTCAGGCACGGGAAGGCACCTTGGTGGTTAGGGATCGGGCGAGGGGCGGTGGAAGCTTGCAGCCCAGTGAAGATGGTCCCTAACCAACAGGAAATGATCCAAAGGTTTCTCGGGGATCGTGTGGGGCATCACCTGTGTACCCGCTCACTGACCCCACCAGCTCCAGCCGGGACTGTCAACAGCGGAGAGAATCAGCCAGGGACAGCCGGGCCTCCTGCATGCATCTCCCTTGTGAAAGCAAGAGAGAAGGCGGTCGTGGAGGTGTGGGGGCTAAGACCCAGAGAGAGACAGACACACAGATAAACACACACACGAACACACACACACACACACACACACACACACACACACACGGTTTGGATGACAACCGAGTGTTTCATGTAGGCAGTTGAAAGGCAACTATTCCGCTGGCTGTGACAATGCAGAGGGCTGGGGTCGGCCGGTCGCTGTTTGTGGGTGTGTGCAAGCTGGGCAGTGGACTCTCCTTGCCAGGAACTGTCCTGGTGCGGCCCCTGTGCCCCCGGGCGCCGGATGCCAGCCCCTGGACGCTGTGCGTGTGCTCCCTGGGCGCTTGCGGACAGTTGCTTTGAGCGCGGGGGAGCGGGTGGACGGTGTGGTTTGGGGCCTGGCTCCTGGGGTGCAGCAGGGCCGGGGCCAGGTGGTGGTGGCGCGTGGCAGGTGTCGGGACCGGATTCCCTGTTGCGGGGGACTGGTGTTGCGGCGCGTGGCGAGTGTAGTAGCGGGCGTGTGTGGCGTTGGGGCATCGGAGGCAGCGTGGAGCGAAGGGGCCCCAGGGTGGTTGCTGTGTGAGCTGTGTGTGTGAGTGAGTGAGTGAGGGAGGCAGTGTGTGGTGAGTGTGTGTGTGTGTGTGTGTGTGTGTGTATATTTTTGGGTGCTTTAGTGTGAGTGAGGCGTGTGAGTGTGTGTGTGAGTGTGTTGTGTGGGTGTTTGTGCAGTGGAGTGGGCAGGCAGGCAGGCAGGCAGGCAGGCCGGCGTTGGGTCGGGTGCGAGTGTGAGCGTGGTCGTTAGGTGGCGGTGTGTGTGTTGTGTGTGTGGCTGGGCGTCGGTGGTGTGTGTTTGCGCAGGCGCGAGCGGGCGGGCGGGCGGGCGGGCGGGCGGGCGGGCGGGCGGAGCGAGCGAGGGAGGTGGAGGGCGTGTCGCCTTGAAGAGCGCGATTGGAAGGCTGAGCGAGCGGCTTGGCGTGGTGGCGCACGCCTGTAATCCTAGCGCTTGGGAAGCTGAGACAGGAGGATCGAGGCCAGCGAAGACCTTCAGCAACTTAGTGAGACCCTTTTTGCCACCGCCGCCTCCGAACCGCGCCCTTTTGCCTCCCTCACACCCACACACAACTTCACGATCGCCGCTGCCACGCACACTCGCACACTACACGCTCACACACCGCACAGCCACAAAACCACAAACACCCCGCCCCACGACGACACCCACAGCAGCCCGCACTGCCTACACACCTACACACAGCCGGCCTGCTCGCTACACCCCACCCTTTCCTACAACCCTGGCCCTCCCACACCGCCTCCCTCCCTGACACCCTCGCTCCCTCACGCACCCACAACCCACCCTCCCCTTTGCCCACCCCACACTGCTCTGCTCACCCTTGAAATCCACGCACAACCCATTCCCACACTAACACTCACTGCACTTGCAGCACCCGGCACTCCCACCCAGGGCTCTCGGAACGCTTTCCCGGGCCCCTTCACCCAGCCCCGTCTCTCCATTCTCACATCCAAGCTGCCCAAAACCCCGGGCCAGCGGGCCCAGGTGGCCCACACCTGTCATCCCAATCTTTGGGCGTCCCACACCCGATCATCCCGCTGCGCCCGCCACGCACGCCTGCCTGTCTCCGCCCATTCCTCACTCCCTGTGCCCAAGGGCAACACACAACCTGCACCCCAACGGCGGGGCTGCAGCGCCCACACACACTGCACCGGGCTCCCGGACCCCCTCCCCGAACCCGCACTAGCGCCACAGGCTCTGGCCCAGTCGCCCCGCATGGACCGACTCCACCTTGCAAGGAGACCCTCGCAGGAGAGGTCTGGGCCCGGGCCGGACTGCTGGCCGAGTCTGCACCTTCGCTACCACTGTCCAGGCCTCCACGGCTGCAAGCCCCAGCGCACCAAGACCTACCTACCGAAGGAGAGTCCCTGCATCCATTCCCTAGGTGGGGCCGTGCCTCAGCCCGCGGGTGGTCACCTCCTACCACGATGACACGTCCCTCTTGGCCAAACGCCAAGGAACTGTTGATACCTTCTGGGCCCACGCACGTGTTGACAAGTGTGCATATTCACCCGTCCGCCTGTCCGTCCGTCCTTCTGTCCGTCTGTCCTTCTGTCCGTCTGTCCCTCCGTCCATCAGTTCCTTCCTTCCTTCCTTCCTTCCTTCCTTCCTTCCTTCCTTGGTTCATCCTGTTTACTGTCATCATGACTAGGGTTCAGGTAGAGGATTTGAAGCCAGGGCCATCTTACTTCTGAATTCCAAACCCATCTCCACCCTCCCTATTGGATGTTTCCCTTTTGGATGGCAATGTAGAAGCACCAGGGCCTGGCAGGGGAGCGTCCAGTCAGCCAGCCAGCCCGCGCGCCCGCCCTCCCCTTCAGGTGTCTTCTTGGGGCAAGTGACAAGTCTCTGACTCTGCAAACCACCCAAATTCACTTTCAGGAAGTCCCTCTGGGATGTGTATGGTGTAGGTGTGTCTGAGTGTGTGTGTGTGTGTGTGTGTGTGTGTGTGTGTGTGTGTTGGGTGCTGTGGGAAAGCACGGGTCATTTGGAAACCTTGGAAGGTCTCCTCACCCTTCGCCAGGTTCGGGCTCAGTTGCTGAGAGCGGTCAGGAGCCAGCGTGGCTTCCTGTGCTGTCAGCCTCTCTCCTGCTGCCATTCCAGGCCTGCTGCTGCAACTGGCCAGGCTCCCAGGGATTCCGCTGAAGCCAAGCACCCCATGAAGTCGTCTTCCCAAGGCCATTCAGTTCCAAGAGAGCCCCCTGTCTGAGTGCTCTCAGGCACGGGAAGGCACCTTGGTGGTTAGGGATCGGGCGAGGGGCGGTGGAAGCTTGCAGCCCAGTGAAGATGGTCCCTAACCAACAGGAAATGATCCAAAGGTTTCTCGGGGATCGTGTGGGGCATCACCTGTGTACCCGCTCACTGACCCCACCAGCTCCAGCCGGGACTGTCAACAGCGGAGAGAATCAGCCAGGGACAGCCGGGCCTCCTGCATGCATCTCCCTTGTGAAAGCAAGAGAGAAGGCGGTCGTGGAGGTGTGGGGGCTAAGACCCAGAGAGAGACAGACACACAGATAAACACACACACGAACACACACACACACACACACACACACACACACGGTTTGGATGACAACCGAGTGTTTCATGTAGGCAGTTGAAAGGCAACTATTCCGCTGGCTGTGACAATGCAGAGGGCTGGGGTCGGCCGGTCGCTGTTTGTGGGTGTGTGCAAGCTGGGCAGTGGACTCTCCTTGCCAGGAACTGTCCTGGTGCGGCCCCTGTGCCCCCGGGCGCCGGATGCCAGCCCCTGGACGCTGTGCATGTGCTCCCTGGGCGCTTGCGGACAGTTGCTTTGAGCGCGGGGGAGCGGGTGGACGGTGTGGTTTGGGGCCTGGCTCCTGGGGTGCAGCAGGGCCGGGGCCAGGTGGTGGTGGCGCGTGGCAGGTGTCGGGACCGGATTCCCTGTTGCGGGGGACTGGTGTTGCGGCGCGTGGCGAGTGTAGTAGCGGGCGTGTGTGGCGTTGGGGCATCGGAGGCAGCGTGGAGCGAAGGGGCCCCAGGGTGGTTGCTGTGTGAGCTGTGTGTGTGAGTGAGTGAGTGAGGGAGGCAGTGTGTGGTGAGTGTGTGTGTGTGTGTGTGTGTGTGTGTGTATATTTTTGGGTGCTTTAGTGTGAGTGAGGCGTGTGAGTGTGTGTGTGAGTGTGTTGTGTGGGTGTTTGTGCAGTGGAGTGGGCAGGCAGGCAGGCAGGCAGGCAGGCAGGCAGGCCGGCGTTGGGTCGGGTGCGAGTGTGAGCGTGGTCGTTAGGTGGCGGTGTGTGTGTTGTGTGTGTGGCTGGGCGTCGGTGGTGTGTGTTTGCGCAGGCGCGAGCGGGCGGGCGGGCGGGCGGGCGGGCGGGCGGGCGGGCGGAGCGAGCGAGGGAGGTGGAGGGCGTGTCGCCTTGAAGAGCGCGATTGGAAGGCTGAGCGAGCGGCTTGGCGTGGTGGCGCACGCCTGTAATCCTAGCGCTTGGGAGGCTGAGACAGGAGGATCGAGGCCAGCGAAGACCTTCAGCAACTTAGTGAGACCCTTTTTGCCACCGCCGCCTCCGAACCGCGCCCTTTTGCCTCCCTCACACCCACACACAACTTCACGATCGCCGCTGCCACGCACACTCGCACACTACACGCTCACACACCGCACAGCCACAAAACCACAAACACCCCGCCCCACGACGACACCCACAGCAGCCCGCACTGCCTACACACCTACACACAGCCGGCCTGCTCGCTACACCCCACCCTTTCCTACAACCCTGGCCCTCCCACACCGCCTCCCTCCCTGACACCCTCGCTCCCTCACGCACCCACAACCCACCCTCCCCTTTGCCCACCCCACACTGCTCTGCTCACCCTTGAAATCCACGCACAACCCATTCCCACACTAACACTCACTGCACTTGCAGCACCCGGCACTCGGAACGCTTTCCCGGGCCCCTTCACCCAGCCCCGTCTCTCCATTCTCACATCCAAGCTGCCCAAAACCCCGGGCCAGCGGGCCCAGGTGGCCCACACCTGTCATCCCAATCTTTGGGCGTCCCACACCCGATCATCCCGCTGCGCCCGCCACGCACGCCTGCCTGTCTCCGCCCATTCCTCACTCCCTGTGCCCAAGGGCAACACACAACCTGCACCCCAACGGCGGGGCTGCAGCGCCCACACACACTGCACCGGGCTCCCGGACCCCCTCCCCGAACCCGCACTACCGCCACAGGCTCTGGCCCAGTCGCCCCGCATGGACCGACTCCACCTTGCAAGGAGACCCTCGCAGGAGAGGTCTGGGCCCGGGCCGGACTGCTGGCCGAGTCTGCACCTTCGCTACCACTGTCCAGGCCTCCACGGCTGCAAGCCCCAGCGCACCAAGACCTACCTACCGAAGGAGAGTCCCTGCATCCATTCCCTAGGTGGGGCCGTGCCTCAGCCCGCGGGTGGTCACCTCCTACCACGATGACACGTCCCTCTTGGCCAAACGCCAAGGAACTGTTGATACCTTCTGGGCCCACGCACGTGTTGACAAGTGTGCATATTCACCCGTCCGCCTGTCCGTCCGTCCTTCTGTCCGTCTGTCCTTCTGTCCGTCTGTCCCTCCGTCCATCAGTTCCTTCCTTCCTTCCTTCCTTCCTTCCTTCCTTCCTTCCTTCCTTGGTTCATCCTGTTTACTGTCATCATGACTAGGGTTCAGGTAGAGGATTTGAAGCCAGGGCCATCTTACTTCTGAATTCCAAACCCATCTCCACCCTCCCTATTGGATGTTTCCCTTTTGGATGGCAATGTAGAAGCACCAGGGCCTGGCAGGGGAGCGTCCAGTCAGCCAGCCAGCCCGCGCGCCCGCCCTCCCCTTCAGGTGTCTTCTTGGGGCAAGTGACAAGTCTCTGACTCTGCAAACCACCCAAATTCACTTTCAGGAAGTCCCTCTGGGATGTGTATGGTGTAGGTGTGTCTGAGTGTGTGTGTGTGTGTGTGTGTGTGTGTGTGTGTGTGTTGGGTGCTGTGGGAAAGCACGGGTCATTTGGAAACCTTGGAAGGTCTCCTCACCCTTCGCCAGGTTCGGGCTCAGTTGCTGAGAGCGGTCAGGAGCCAGCGTGGCTTCCTGTGCTGTCAGCCTCTCTCCTGCTGCCATTCCAGGCCTGCTGCTGCAACTGGCCAGGCTCCCAGGGATTCCGCTGAAGCCAAGCACCCCATGAAGTCGTGTTCCCAAGGCCATTCAGTTCCAAGAGAGCCCCCTGTCTGAGTGCTCTCAGGCACGGGAAGGCACCTTGGTGGTTAGGGATCGGGCGAGGGGCGGTGGAAGCTTGCAGCCCAGTGAAGATGGTCCCTAACCAACAGGAAATGATCCAAAGGTTTCTCGGGGATCGTGTGGGGCATCACCTGTGTACCCGCTCACTGACCCCACCAGCTCCAGCCGGGACTGTCAACAGCGGAGAGAATCAGCCAGGGACAGCCGGGCCTCCTGCATGCATCTCCCTTGTGAAAGCAAGAGAGAAGGCGGTCGTGGAGGTGTGGGGGCTAAGACCCAGAGAGAGACAGACACACAGATAAACACACACACGAACACACACACACACACACACACACACACACACACACACACGGTTTGGATGACAACCGAGTGTTTCATGTAGGCAGTTGAAAGGCAACTATTCCGCTGGCTGTGACAATGCAGAGGGCTGGGGTCGGCCGGTCGCTGTTTGTGGGTGTGTGCAAGCTGGGCAGTGGACTCTCCTTGCCAGGAACTGTCCTGGTGCGGCCCCTGTGCCCCCGGGCGCCGGATGCCAGCCCCTGGACGCTGTGCGTGTGCTCCCTGGGCGCTTGCGGACAGTTGCTTTGAGCGCGGGGGAGCGGGTGGACGGTGTGGTTTGGGGCCTGGCTCCTGGGGTGCAGCAGGGCCGGGGCCAGGTGGTGGTGGCGCGTGGCAGGTGTCGGGACCGGATTCCCTGTTGCGGGGGACTGGTGTTGCGGCGCGTGGCGAGTGTAGTAGCGGGCGTGTGTGGCGTTGGGGCATCGGAGGCAGCGTGGAGCGAAGGGGCCCCAGGGTGGTTGCTGTGTGAGCTGTGTGTGTGAGTGAGTGAGTGAGGGAGGCAGTGTGTGGTGAGTGTGTGTGTGTGTGTGTGTGTGTGTGTGTATATTTTTGGGTGCTTTAGTGTGAGTGAGGCGTGTGAGTGTGTGTGTGAGTGTGTTGTGTGGGTGTTTGTGCAGTGGAGTGGGCAGGCAGGCAGGCAGGCAGGCAGGCCGGCGTTGGGTCGGGTGCGAGTGTGAGCGTGGTCGTTAGGTGGCGGTGTGTGTGTTGTGTGTGTGGCTGGGCGTCGGTGGTGTGTGTTTGCGCAGGCGCGAGCGGGCGGGCGGGCGGGCGGGCGGGCGGGCGGGCGGGCGGAGCGAGCGAGGGAGGTGGAGGGCGTGTCGCCTTGAAGAGCGCGATTGGAAGGCTGAGCGAGCGGCTTGGCGTGGTGGCGCACGCCTGTAATCCTAGCGCTTGGGAGGCTGAGACAGGAGGATCGAGGCCAGCGAAGACCTTCAGCAACTTAGTGAGACCCTTTTTGCCACCGCCGCCTCCGAACCGCGCCCTTTTGCCTCCCTCACACCCACACACAACTTCACGATCGCCGCTGCCACGCACACTCGCACACTACACGCTCACACACCGCACAGCCACAAAACCACAAACACCCCGCCCCACGACGACACCCACAGCAGCCCGCACTGCCTACACACCTACACACAGCCGGCCTGCTCGCTACACCCCACCCTTTCCTACAATCCTGGCCCTCCCACACCGCCTCCCTCCCTGACACCCTCGCTCCCTCACGCACCCACAACCCACCCTCCCCTTTGCCCACCCCACACTGCTCTGCTCACCCTTGAAATCCACGCACAACCCATTCCCACACTAACACTCACTGCACTTGCAGCACCCGGCACTCCCACCCAGGGCTCTCGGAACGCTTTCCCGGGCCCCTTCACCCAGCCCCGTCTCTCCATTCTCACATCCAAGCTGCCCAAAACCCCGGGCCAGCGGGCCCAGGTGGCCCACACCTGTCATCCCAATCTTTGGGCGTCCCACACCCGATCATCCCGCTGCGCCCGCCACGCACGCCTGCCTGTCTCCGCCCATTCCTCACTCCCTGTGCCCAAGGGCAACACACAACCTGCACCCCAACGGCGGGGCTGCAGCGCCCACACACACTGCACCGGGCTCCCGGACCCCCTCCCCGAACCCGCACTAGCGCCACAGGCTCTGGCCCAGTCGCCCCGCATGGACCGACTCCACCTTGCAAGGAGACCCTCGCAGGAGAGGTCTGGGCCCGGGCCGGACTGCTGGCCGAGTCTGCACCTTCGCTACCACTGTCCAGGCCTCCACGGCTGCAAGCCCCAGCGCACCAAGACCTACCTACCGAAGGAGAGTCCCTGCATCCATTCCCTAGGTGGGGCCGTGCCTCAGCCCGCGGGTGGTCACCTCCTACCACGATGACACGTCCCTCTTGGCCAAACGCCAAGGAACTGTTGATACCTTCTGGGCCCACGCACGTGTTGACAAGTGTGCATATTCACCCGTCCGCCTGTCCGTCCGTCCTTCTGTCCGTCTGTCCTTCTGTCCGTCTGTCCCTCCGTCCATCAGTTCCTTCCTTCCTTCCTTCCTTCCTTCCTTCCTTCCTTCCTTGGTTCATCCTGTTTACTGTCATCATGACTAGGGTTCAGGTAGAGGATTTGAAGCCAGGGCCATCTTACTTCTGAATTCCAAACCCATCTCCACCCTCCCTATTGGATGTTTCCCTTTTGGATGGCAATGTAGAAGCACCAGGGCCTGGCAGGGGAGCGTCCAGTCAGCCAGCCAGCCCGCGCGCCCGCCCTCCCCTTCAGGTGTCTTCTTGGGGCAAGTGACAAGTCTCTGACTCTGCAAACCACCCAAATTCACTTTCAGGAAGTCCCTCTGGGATGTGTATGGTGTAGGTGTGTCTGAGTGTGTGTGTGTGTGTGTGTGTGTGTGTGTGTGTGTGTTGGGTGCTGTGGGAAAGCACGGGTCATTTGGAAACCTTGGAAGGTCTCCTCACCCTTCGCCAGGTTCGGGCTCAGTTGCTGAGAGCGGTCAGGAGCCAGCGTGGCTTCCTGTGCTGTCAGCCTCTCTCCTGCTGCCATTCCAGGCCTGCTGCTGCAACTGGCCAGGCTCCCAGGGATTCCGCTGAAGCCAAGCACCCCATGAAGTCGTGTTCCCAAGGCCATTCAGTTCCAAGAGAGCCCCCTGTCTGAGTGCTCTCAGGCACGGGAAGGCACCTTGGTGGTTAGGGATTGGGCGAGGGGCGGTGGAAGCTTGCAGCCCAGTGAAGATGGTCCCTAACCAACAGGAAATGATCCAAAGGTTTCTCGGGGATCGTGTGGGGCATCACCTGTGTACCCGCTCACTGACCCCACCAGCTCCAGCCGGGACTGTCAACAGCGGAGAGAATCAGCCAGGGACAGCCGGGCCTCCTGCATGCATCTCCCTTGTGAAAGCAAGAGAGAAGGCGGTCGTGGAGGTGTGGGGGCTAAGACCCAGAGAGAGACAGACACACAGATAAACACACACACGAACACACACACACACACACACACACACACACACGGTTTGGATGACAACCGAGTGTTTCATGTAGGCAGTTGAAAGGCAACTATTCCGCTGGCTGTGACAATGCAGAGGGCTGGGGTCGGCCGGTCGCTGTTTGTGGGTGTGTGCAAGCTGGGCAGTGGACTCTCCTTGCCAGGAACTGTCCTGGTGCGGCCCCTGTGCCCCCGGGCGCCGGATGCCAGCCCCTGGACGCTGTGCGTGTGCTCCCTGGGCGCTTGCGGACAGTTGCTTTGAGCGCGGGGGAGCGGGTGGACGGTGTGGTTTGGGGCCTGGCTCCTGGGGTGCAGCAGGGCCGGGGCCAGGTGGTGGTGGCGCGTGGCAGGTGTCGGGACCGGATTCCCTGTTGCGGGGGACTGGTGTTGCGGCGCGTGGCGAGTGTAGTAGCGGGCGTGTGTGGCGTTGGGGCATCGGAGGCAGCGTGGAGCGAAGGGGCCCCAGGGTGGTTGCTGTGTGAGCTGTGTGTGTGAGTGAGTGAGTGAGGGAGGCAGTGTGTGGTGAGTGTGTGTGTGTGTGTGTGTGTATATTTTTGGGTGCTTTAGTGTGAGTGAGGCGTGTGAGTGTGTGTGTGAGTGTGTTGTGTAGGTGTTTGTGCAGTGGAGTAGGCAGGCAGGCAGGCAGGCCGGCGTTGGGTCGGGTGCGAGTGTGAGCGTGGTCGTTAGGTGGCGGTGTGTGTGTTGTGTGTGTGGCTGGGCGTCGGTGGTGTGTGTTTGCGCAGGCGCGAGCGGGCGGGCGGGCGGGCGGGCGGGCGGGCGGGCGGAGCGAGCGAGGGAGGTGGAGGGCGTGTCGCCTTGAAGAGCGCGATTGGAAGGCTGAGCGAGCGGCTTGGCGTGGTGGCGCACGCCTGTAATCCTAGCGCTTGGGAGGCTGAGACAGGAGGATCGAGGCCAGCGAAGACCTTCAGCAACTTAGTGAGACCCTTTTTGCCACCGCCGCCTCCGAACCGCGCCCTTTTGCCTCCCTCACACCCACACACAACTTCACGATCGCCGCTGCCACGCACACTCGCACACTACACGCTCACACACCGCACAGCCACAAAACCACAAACACCCCGCCCCACGACGACACCCACAGCAGCCCGCACTGCCTACACACCTACACACAGCCGGCCTGCTCGCTACACCCCACCCTTTCCTACAACCCTGGCCCTCCCACACCGCCTCCCTCCCTGACACCCTCGCTCCCTCACGCACCCACAACCCACCCTCCCCTTTGCCCACCCCACACTGCTCTGCTCACCCTTGAAATCCACGCACAACCCATTCCCACACTAACACTCACTGCACTTGCAGCACCCGGCACTCGGAACGCTTTCCCGGGCCCCTTCACCCAGCCCCGTCTCTCCATTCTCACATCCAAGCTGCCCAAAACCCCGGGCCAGCGGGCCCAGGTGGCCCACACCTGTCATCCCAATCTTTGGGCGTCCCACACCCGATCATCCCGCTGCGCCCGCCACGCACGCCTGCCTGTCTCCGCCCATTCCTCACTCCCTGTGCCCAAGGGCAACACACAACCTGCACCCCAACGGCGGGGCTGCAGCGCCCACACACACTGCACCGGGCTCCCGGACCCCCTCCCCGAACCCGCACTACCGCCACAGGCTCTGGCCCAGTCGCCCCGCATGGACCGACTCCACCTTGCAAGGAGACCCTCGCAGGAGAGGTCTGGGCCCGGGCCGGACTGCTGGCCGAGTCTGCACCTTCGCTACCACTGTCCAGGCCTCCACGGCTGCAAGCCCCAGCGCACCAAGACCTACCTACCGAAGGAGAGTCCCTGCATCCATTCCCTAGGTGGGGCCGTGCCTCAGCCCGCGGGTGGTCACCTCCTACCACGATGACACGTCCCTCTTGGCCAAACGCCAAGGAACTGTTGATACCTTCTGGGCCCACGCACGTGTTGACAAGTGTGCATATTCACCCGTCCGCCTGTCCGTCCGTCCTTCTGTCCGTCTGTCCTTCTGTCCGTCTGTCCCTCCGTCCATCAGTTCCTTCCTTCCTTCCTTCCTTCCTTCCTTCCTTCCTTCCTTCCTTGGTTCATCCTGTTTACTGTCATCATGACTAGGGTTCAGGTAGAGGATTTGAAGCCAGGGCCATCTTACTTCTGAATTCCAAACCCATCTCCACCCTCCCTATTGGATGTTTCCCTTTTGGATGGCAATGTAGAAGCACCAGGGCCTGGCAGGGGAGCGTCCAGTCAGCCAGCCAGCCCGCGCGCCCGCCCTCCCCTTCAGGTGTCTTCTTGGGGCAAGTGACAAGTCTCTGACTCTGCAAACCACCCAAATTCACTTTCAGGAAGTCCCTCTGGGATGTGTATGGTGTAGGTGTGTCTGAGTGTGTGTGTGTGTGTGTGTGTGTGTGTGTGTGTGTTGGGTGCTGTGGGAAAGCACGGGTCATTTGGAAACCTTGGAAGGTCTCCTCACCCTTCGCCAGGTTCGGGCTCAGTTGCTGAGAGCGGTCAGGAGCCAGCGTGGCTTCCTGTGCTGTCAGCCTCTCTCCTGCTGCCATTCCAGGCCTGCTGCTGCAACTGGCCAGGCTCCCAGGGATTCCGCTGAAGCCAAGCACCCCATGAAGTCGTGTTCCCAAGGCCATTCAGTTCCAAGAGAGCCCCCTGTCTGAGTGCTCTCAGGCACGGGAAGGCACCTTGGTGGTTAGGGATCGGGCGAGGGGCGGTGGAAGCTTGCAGCCCAGTGAAGATGGTCCCTAACCAACAGGAAATGATCCAAAGGTTTCTCGGGGATCGTGTGGGGCATCACCTGTGTACCCGCTCACTGACCCCACCAGCTCCAGCCGGGACTGTCAACAGCGGAGAGAATCAGCCAGGGACAGCCGGGCCTCCTGCATGCATCTCCCTTGTGAAAGCAAGAGAGAAGGCGGTCGTGGAGGTGTGGGGGCTAAGACCCAGAGAGAGACAGACACACAGATAAACACACACACGAACACACACACACACACACACACACACACACACACACACACGGTTTGGATGACAACCGAGTGTTTCATGTAGGCAGTTGAAAGGCAACTATTCCGCTGGCTGTGACAATGCAGAGGGCTGGGGTCGGCCGGTCGCTGTTTGTGGGTGTGTGCAAGCTGGGCAGTGGACTCTCCTTGCCAGGAACTGTCCTGGTGCGGCCCCTGTGCCCCCGGGCGCCGGATGCCAGCCCCTGGACGCTGTGCGTGTGCTCCCTGGGCGCTTGCGGACAGTTGCTTTGAGCGCGGGGGAGCGGGTGGACGGTGTGGTTTGGGGCCTGGCTCCTGGGGTGCAGCAGGGCCGGGGCCAGGTGGTGGTGGCGCGTGGCAGGTGTCGGGACCGGATTCCCTGTTGCGGGGGACTGGTGTTGCGGCGCGTGGCGAGTGTAGTAGCGGGCGTGTGTGGCGTTGGGGCATCGGAGGCAGCGTGGAGCGAAGGGGCCCCAGGGTGGTTGCTGTGTGAGCTGTGTGTGTGAGTGAGTGAGTGAGGGAGGCAGTGTGTGGTGAGTGTGTGTGTGTGTGTGTGTGTATATTTTTGGGTGCTTTAGTGTGAGTGAGGCGTGTGAGTGTGTGTGTGAGTGTGTTGTGTAGGTGTTTGTGCAGTGGAGTAGGCAGGCAGGCAGGCAGGCCGGCGTTGGGTCGGGTGCGAGTGTGAGCGTGGTCGTTAGGTGGCGGTGTGTGTGTTGTGTGTGTGGCTGGGCGTCGGTGGTGTGTGTTTGCGCAGGCGCGAGCGGGCGGGCGGGCGGGCGGGCGGGCGGGCGGGCGGAGCGAGCGAGGGAGGTGGAGGGCGTGTCGCCTTGAAGAGCGCGATTGGAAGGCTGAGCGAGCGGCTTGGCGTGGTGGCGCACGCCTGTAATCCTAGCGCTTGGGAGGCTGAGACAGGAGGATCGAGGCCAGCGAAGACCTTCAGCAACTTAGTGAGACCCTTTTTGCCACCGCCGCCTCCGAACCGCGCCCTTTTGCCTCCCTCACACCCACACACAACTTCACGATCGCCGCTGCCACGCACACTCGCACACTACACGCTCACACACCGCACAGCCACAAAACCACAAACACCCCGCCCCACGACGACACCCACAGCAGCCCGCACTGCCTACACACCTACACACAGCCGGCCTGCTCGCTACACCCCACCCTTTCCTACAACCCTGGCCCTCCCACACCGCCTCCCTCCCTGACACCCTCGCTCCCTCACGCACCCACAACCCACCCTCCCCTTTGCCCACCCCACACTGCTCTGCTCACCCTTGAAATCCACGCACAACCCATTCCCACACTAACACTCACTGCACTTGCAGCACCCGGCACTCGGAACGCTTTCCCGGGCCCCTTCACCCAGCCCCGTCTCTCCATTCTCACATCCAAGCTGCCCAAAACCCCGGGCCAGCGGGCCCAGGTGGCCCACACCTGTCATCCCAATCTTTGGGCGTCCCACACCCGATCATCCCGCTGCGCCCGCCACGCACGCCTGCCTGTCTCCGCCCATTCCTCACTCCCTGTGCCCAAGGGCAACACACAACCTGCACCCCAACGGCGGGGCTGCAGCGCCCACACACACTGCACCGGGCTCCCGGACCCCCTCCCCGAACCCGCACTACCGCCACAGGCTCTGGCCCAGTCGCCCCGCATGGACCGACTCCACCTTGCAAGGAGACCCTCGCAGGAGAGGTCTGGGCCCGGGCCGGACTGCTGGCCGAGTCTGCACCTTCGCTACCACTGTCCAGGCCTCCACGGCTGCAAGCCCCAGCGCACCAAGACCTACCTACCGAAGGAGAGTCCCTGCATCCATTCCCTAGGTGGGGCCGTGCCTCAGCCCGCGGGTGGTCACCTCCTACCACGATGACACGTCCCTCTTGGCCAAACGCCAAGGAACTGTTGATACCTTCTGGGCCCACGCACGTGTTGACAAGTGTGCATATTCACCCGTCCGCCTGTCCGTCCGTCCTTCTGTCCGTCTGTCCTTCTGTCCGTCTGTCCCTCCGTCCATCAGTTCCTTCCTTCCTTCCTTCCTTCCTTCCTTCCTTCCTTCCTTCCTTGGTTCATCCTGTTTACTGTCATCATGACTAGGGTTCAGGTAGAGGATTTGAAGCCAGGGCCATCTTACTTCTGAATTCCAAACCCATCTCCACCCTCCCTATTGGATGTTTCCCTTTTGGATGGCAATGTAGAAGCACCAGGGCCTGGCAGGGGAGCGTCCAGTCAGCCAGCCAGCCCGCGCGCCCGCCCTCCCCTTCAGGTGTCTTCTTGGGGCAAGTGACAAGTCTCTGACTCTGCAAACCACCCAAATTCACTTTCAGGAAGTCCCTCTGGGATGTGTATGGTGTAGGTGTGTCTGAGTGTGTGTGTGTGTGTGTGTGTGTGTGTGTGTGTGTTGGGTGCTGTGGGAAAGCACGGGTCATTTGGAAACCTTGGAAGGTCTCCTCACCCTTCGCCAGGTTCGGGCTCAGTTGCTGAGAGCGGTCAGGAGCCAGCGTGGCTTCCTGTGCTGTCAGCCTCTCTCCTGCTGCCATTCCAGGCCTGCTGCTGCAACTGGCCAGGCTCCCAGGGATTCCGCTGAAGCCAAGCACCCCATGAAGTCGTGTTCCCAAGGCCATTCAGTTCCAAGAGAGCCCCCTGTCTGAGTGCTCTCAGGCACGGGAAGGCACCTTGGTGGTTAGGGATCGGGCGAGGGGCGGTGGAAGCTTGCAGCCCAGTGAAGATGGTCCCTAACCAACAGGAAATGATCCAAAGGTTTCTCGGGGATCGTGTGGGGCATCACCTGTGTACCCGCTCACTGACCCCACCAGCTCCAGCCGGGACTGTCAACAGCGGAGAGAATCAGCCAGGGACAGCCGGGCCTCCTGCATGCATCTCCCTTGTGAAAGCAAGAGAGAAGGCGGTCGTGGAGGTGTGGGGGCTAAGACCCAGAGAGAGACAGACACACAGATAAACACACACACGAACACACACACACACACACACACACACACACACACACACGGTTTGGATGACAACCGAGTGTTTCATGTAGGCAGTTGAAAGGCAACTATTCCGCTGGCTGTGACAATGCAGAGGGCTGGGGTCGGCCGGTCGCTGTTTGTGGGTGTGTGCAAGCTGGGCAGTGGACTCTCCTTGCCAGGAACTGTCCTGGTGCGGCCCCTGTGCCCCCGGGCGCCGGATGCCAGCCCCTGGACGCTGTGCGTGTGCTCCCTGGGCGCTTGCGGACAGTTGCTTTGAGCGCGGGGGAGCGGGTGGACGGTGTGGTTTGGGGCCTGGCTCCTGGGGTGCAGCAGGGCCGGGGCCAGGTGGTGGTGGCGCGTGGCAGGTGTCGGGACCGGATTCCCTGTTGCGGGGGACTGGTGTTGCGGCGCGTGGCGAGTGTAGTAGCGGGCGTGTGTGGCGTTGGGGCATCGGAGGCAGCGTGGAGCGAAGGGGCCCCAGGGTGGTTGCTGTGTGAGCTGTGTGTGTGAGTGAGTGAGTGAGGGAGGCAGTGTGTGGTGAGTGTGTGTGTGTGTGTGTGTGTGTGTGTGTATATTTTTGGGTGCTTTAGTGTGAGTGAGGCGTGTGAGTGTGTGTGTGAGTGTGTTGTGTGGGTGTTTGTGCAGTGGAGTGGGCAGGCAGGCAGGCAGGCAGGCAGGCCGGCGTTGGGTCGGGTGCGAGTGTGAGCGTGGTCGTTAGGTGGCGGTGTGTGTGTTGTGTGTGTGGCTGGGCGTCGGTGGTGTGTGTTTGCGCAGGCGCGAGCGGGCGGGCGGGCGGGCGGGCGGGCGGGCGGGCGGGCGGAGCGAGCGAGGGAGGTGGAGGGCGTGTCGCCTTGAAGAGCGCGATTGGAAGGCTGAGCGAGCGGCTTGGCGTGGTGGCGCACGCCTGTAATCCTAGCGCTTGGGAGGCTGAGACAGGAGGATCGAGGCCAGCGAAGACCTTCAGCAACTTAGTGAGACCCTTTTTGCCACCGCCGCCTCCGAACCGCGCCCTTTTGCCTCCCTCACACCCACACACAACTTCACGATCGCCGCTGCCACGCACACTCGCACACTACACGCTCACACACCGCACAGCCACAAAACCACAAACACCCCGCCCCACGACGACACCCACAGCAGCCCGCACTGCCTACACACCTACACACAGCCGGCCTGCTCGCTACACCCCACCCTTTCCTACAATCCTGGCCCTCCCACACCGCCTCCCTCCCTGACACCCTCGCTCCCTCACGCACCCACAACCCACCCTCCCCTTTGCCCACCCCACACTGCTCTGCTCACCCTTGAAATCCACGCACAACCCATTCCCACACTAACACTCACTGCACTTGCAGCACCCGGCACTCCCACCCAGGGCTCTCGGAACGCTTTCCCGGGCCCCTTCACCCAGCCCCGTCTCTCCATTCTCACATCC
Source organism: Muscardinus avellanarius (assembly GCF_963383645.1). NCBI lineage: Eukaryota > Metazoa > Chordata > Mammalia > Rodentia > Gliridae > Muscardinus > Muscardinus avellanarius. The sequence goes on along the minus strand of NC_137800.1, from coordinate 87,893,621 downwards.
AAGCTGCCCAAAACCCCGGGCCAGCGGGCCCAGGTGGCCCACACCTGTCATCCCAATCTTTGGGCGTCCCACACCCGATCATCCCGCTGCGCCCGCCACGCACGCCTGCCTGTCTCCGCCCATTCCTCACTCCCTGTGCCCAAGGGCAACACACAACCTGCACCCCAACGGCGGGGCTGCAGCGCCCACACACACTGCACCGGGCTCCCGGACCCCCTCCCCGAACCCGCACTAGCGCCACAGGCTCTGGCCCAGTCGCCCCGCATGGACCGACTCCACCTTGCAAGGAGACCCTCGCAGGAGAGGTCTGGGCCCGGGCCGGACTGCTGGCCGAGTCTGCACCTTCGCTACCACTGTCCAGGCCTCCACGGCTGCAAGCCCCAGCGCACCAAGACCTACCTACCGAAGGAGAGTCCCTGCATCCATTCCCTAGGTGGGGCCGTGCCTCAGCCCGCGGGTGGTCACCTCCTACCACGATGACACGTCCCTCTTGGCCAAACGCCAAGGAACTGTTGATACCTTCTGGGCCCACGCACGTGTTGACAAGTGTGCATATTCACCCGTCCGCCTGTCCGTCCGTCCTTCTGTCCGTCTGTCCTTCTGTCCGTCTGTCCCTCCGTCCATCAGTTCCTTCCTTCCTTCCTTCCTTCCTTCCTTCCTTCCTTCCTTCCTTGGTTCATCCTGTTTACTGTCATCATGACTAGGGTTCAGGTAGAGGATTTGAAGCCAGGGCCATCTTACTTCTGAATTCCAAACCCATCTCCACCCTCCCTATTGGATGTTTCCCTTTTGGATGGCAATGTAGAAGCACCAGGGCCTGGCAGGGGAGCGTCCAGTCAGCCAGCCAGCCCGCGCGCCCGCCCTCCCCTTCAGGTGTCTTCTTGGGGCAAGTGACAAGTCTCTGACTCTGCAAACCACCCAAATTCACTTTCAGGAAGTCCCTCTGGGATGTGTATGGTGTAGGTGTGTCTGAGTGTGTGTGTGTGTGTGTGTGTGTGTGTGTGTGTGTTGGGTGCTGTGGGAAAGCACGGGTCATTTGGAAACCTTGGAAGGTCTCCTCACCCTTCGCCAGGTTCGGGCTCAGTTGCTGAGAGCGGTCAGGAGCCAGCGTGGCTTCCTGTGCTGTCAGCCTCTCTCCTGCTGCCATTCCAGGCCTGCTGCTGCAACTGGCCAGGCTCCCAGGGATTCCGCTGAAGCCAAGCACCCCATGAAGTCGTGTTCCCAAGGCCATTCAGTTCCAAGAGAGCCCCCTGTCTGAGTGCTCTCAGGCACGGGAAGGCACCTTGGTGGTTAGGGATTGGGCGAGGGGCGGTGGAAGCTTGCAGCCCAGTGAAGATGGTCCCTAACCAACAGGAAATGATCCAAAGGTTTCTCGGGGATCGTGTGGGGCATCACCTGTGTACCCGCTCACTGACCCCACCAGCTCCAGCCGGGACTGTCAACAGCGGAGAGAATCAGCCAGGGACAGCCGGGCCTCCTGCATGCATCTCCCTTGTGAAAGCAAGAGAGAAGGCGGTCGTGGAGGTGTGGGGGCTAAGACCCAGAGAGAGACAGACACACAGATAAACACACACACGAACACACACACACACACACACACACACACACACGGTTTGGATGACAACCGAGTGTTTCATGTAGGCAGTTGAAAGGCAACTATTCCGCTGGCTGTGACAATGCAGAGGGCTGGGGTCGGCCGGTCGCTGTTTGTGGGTGTGTGCAAGCTGGGCAGTGGACTCTCCTTGCCAGGAACTGTCCTGGTGCGGCCCCTGTGCCCCCGGGCGCCGGATGCCAGCCCCTGGACGCTGTGCGTGTGCTCCCTGGGCGCTTGCGGACAGTTGCTTTGAGCGCGGGGGAGCGGGTGGACGGTGTGGTTTGGGGCCTGGCTCCTGGGGTGCAGCAGGGCCGGGGCCAGGTGGTGGTGGCGCGTGGCAGGTGTCGGGACCGGATTCCCTGTTGCGGGGGACTGGTGTTGCGGCGCGTGGCGAGTGTAGTAGCGGGCGTGTGTGGCGTTGGGGCATCGGAGGCAGCGTGGAGCGAAGGGGCCCCAGGGTGGTTGCTGTGTGAGCTGTGTGTGTGAGTGAGTGAGTGAGGGAGGCAGTGTGTGGTGAGTGTGTGTGTGTGTGTGTGTGTATATTTTTGGGTGCTTTAGTGTGAGTGAGGCGTGTGAGTGTGTGTGTGAGTGTGTTGTGTAGGTGTTTGTGCAGTGGAGTAGGCAGGCAGGCAGGCAGGCCGGCGTTGGGTCGGGTGCGAGTGTGAGCGTGGTCGTTAGGTGGCGGTGTGTGTGTTGTGTGTGTGGCTGGGCGTCGGTGGTGTGTGTTTGCGCAGGCGCGAGCGGGCGGGCGGGCGGGCGGGCGGGCGGGCGGGCGGAGCGAGCGAGGGAGGTGGAGGGCGTGTCGCCTTGAAGAGCGCGATTGGAAGGCTGAGCGAGCGGCTTGGCGTGGTGGCGCACGCCTGTAATCCTAGCGCTTGGGAGGCTGAGACAGGAGGATCGAGGCCAGCGAAGACCTTCAGCAACTTAGTGAGACCCTTTTTGCCACCGCCGCCTCCGAACCGCGCCCTTTTGCCTCCCTCACACCCACACACAACTTCACGATCGCCGCTGCCACGCACACTCGCACACTACACGCTCACACACCGCACAGCCACAAAACCACAAACACCCCGCCCCACGACGACACCCACAGCAGCCCGCACTGCCTACACACCTACACACAGCCGGCCTGCTCGCTACACCCCACCCTTTCCTACAACCCTGGCCCTCCCACACCGCCTCCCTCCCTGACACCCTCGCTCCCTCACGCACCCACAACCCACCCTCCCCTTTGCCCACCCCACACTGCTCTGCTCACCCTTGAAATCCACGCACAACCCATTCCCACACTAACACTCACTGCACTTGCAGCACCCGGCACTCGGAACGCTTTCCCGGGCCCCTTCACCCAGCCCCGTCTCTCCATTCTCACATCCAAGCTGCCCAAAACCCCGGGCCAGCGGGCCCAGGTGGCCCACACCTGTCATCCCAATCTTTGGGCGTCCCACACCCGATCATCCCGCTGCGCCCGCCACGCACGCCTGCCTGTCTCCGCCCATTCCTCACTCCCTGTGCCCAAGGGCAACACACAACCTGCACCCCAACGGCGGGGCTGCAGCGCCCACACACACTGCACCGGGCTCCCGGACCCCCTCCCCGAACCCGCACTACCGCCACAGGCTCTGGCCCAGTCGCCCCGCATGGACCGACTCCACCTTGCAAGGAGACCCTCGCAGGAGAGGTCTGGGCCCGGGCCGGACTGCTGGCCGAGTCTGCACCTTCGCTACCACTGTCCAGGCCTCCACGGCTGCAAGCCCCAGCGCACCAAGACCTACCTACCGAAGGAGAGTCCCTGCATCCATTCCCTAGGTGGGGCCGTGCCTCAGCCCGCGGGTGGTCACCTCCTACCACGATGACACGTCCCTCTTGGCCAAACGCCAAGGAACTGTTGATACCTTCTGGGCCCACGCACGTGTTGACAAGTGTGCATATTCACCCGTCCGCCTGTCCGTCCGTCCTTCTGTCCGTCTGTCCTTCTGTCCGTCTGTCCCTCCGTCCATCAGTTCCTTCCTTCCTTCCTTCCTTCCTTCCTTCCTTCCTTCCTTGGTTCATCCTGTTTACTGTCATCATGACTAGGGTTCAGGTAGAGGATTTGAAGCCAGGGCCATCTTACTTCTGAATTCCAAACCCATCTCCACCCTCCCTATTGGATGTTTCCCTTTTGGATGGCAATGTAGAAGCACCAGGGCCTGGCAGGGGAGCGTCCAGTCAGCCAGCCAGCCCGCGCGCCCGCCCTCCCCTTCAGGTGTCTTCTTGGGGCAAGTGACAAGTCTCTGACTCTGCAAACCACCCAAATTCACTTTCAGGAAGTCCCTCTGGGATGTGTATGGTGTAGGTGTGTCTGAGTGTGTGTGTGTGTGTGTGTGTGTGTGTGTGTGTGTTGGGTGCTGTGGGAAAGCACGGGTCATTTGGAAACCTTGGAAGGTCTCCTCACCCTTCGCCAGGTTCGGGCTCAGTTGCTGAGAGCGGTCAGGAGCCAGCGTGGCTTCCTGTGCTGTCAGCCTCTCTCCTGCTGCCATTCCAGGCCTGCTGCTGCAACTGGCCAGGCTCCCAGGGATTCCGCTGAAGCCAAGCACCCCATGAAGTCGTGTTCCCAAGGCCATTCAGTTCCAAGAGAGCCCCCTGTCTGAGTGCTCTCAGGCACGGGAAGGCACCTTGGTGGTTAGGGATCGGGCGAGGGGCGGTGGAAGCTTGCAGCCCAGTGAAGATGGTCCCTAACCAACAGGAAATGATCCAAAGGTTTCTCGGGGATCGTGTGGGGCATCACCTGTGTACCCGCTCACTGACCCCACCAGCTCCAGCCGGGACTGTCAACAGCGGAGAGAATCAGCCAGGGACAGCCGGGCCTCCTGCATGCATCTCCCTTGTGAAAGCAAGAGAGAAGGCGGTCGTGGAGGTGTGGGGGCTAAGACCCAGAGAGAGACAGACACACAGATAAACACACACACGAACACACACACACACACACACACACACACACACACACACACGGTTTGGATGACAACCGAGTGTTTCATGTAGGCAGTTGAAAGGCAACTATTCCGCTGGCTGTGACAATGCAGAGGGCTGGGGTCGGCCGGTCGCTGTTTGTGGGTGTGTGCAAGCTGGGCAGTGGACTCTCCTTGCCAGGAACTGTCCTGGTGCGGCCCCTGTGCCCCCGGGCGCCGGATGCCAGCCCCTGGACGCTGTGCGTGTGCTCCCTGGGCGCTTGCGGACAGTTGCTTTGAGCGCGGGGGAGCGGGTGGACGGTGTGGTTTGGGGCCTGGCTCCTGGGGTGCAGCAGGGCCGGGGCCAGGTGGTGGTGGCGCGTGGCAGGTGTCGGGACCGGATTCCCTGTTGCGGGGGACTGGTGTTGCGGCGCGTGGCGAGTGTAGTAGCGGGCGTGTGTGGCGTTGGGGCATCGGAGGCAGCGTGGAGCGAAGGGGCCCCAGGGTGGTTGCTGTGTGAGCTGTGTGTGTGAGTGAGTGAGTGAGGGAGGCAGTGTGTGGTGAGTGTGTGTGTGTGTGTGTGTGTGTGTATATTTTTGGGTGCTTTAGTGTGAGTGAGGCGTGTGAGTGTGTGTGTGAGTGTGTTGTGTGGGTGTTTGTGCAGTGGAGTGGGCAGGCAGGCAGGCAGGCAGGCAGGCCGGCGTTGGGTCGGGTGCGAGTGTGAGCGTGGTCGTTAGGTGGCGGTGTGTGTGTTGTGTGTGTGGCTGGGCGTCGGTGGTGTGTGTTTGCGCAGGCGCGAGCGGGCGGGCGGGCGGGCGGGCGGGCGGGCGGGCGGAGCGAGCGAGGGAGGTGGAGGGCGTGTCGCCTTGAAGAGCGCGATTGGAAGGCTGAGCGAGCGGCTTGGCGTGGTGGCGCACGCCTGTAATCCTAGCGCTTGGGAGGCTGAGACAGGAGGATCGAGGCCAGCGAAGACCTTCAGCAACTTAGTGAGACCCTTTTTGCCACCGCCGCCTCCGAACCGCGCCCTTTTGCCTCCCTCACACCCACACACAACTTCACGATCGCCGCTGCCACGCACACTCGCACACTACACGCTCACACACCGCACAGCCACAAAACCACAAACACCCCGCCCCACGACGACACCCACAGCAGCCCGCACTGCCTACACACCTACACACAGCCGGCCTGCTCGCTACACCCCACCCTTTCCTACAATCCTGGCCCTCCCACACCGCCTCCCTCCCTGACACCCTCGCTCCCTCACGCACCCACAACCCACCCTCCCCTTTGCCCACCCCACACTGCTCTGCTCACCCTTGAAATCCACGCACAACCCATTCCCACACTAACACTCACTGCACTTGCAGCACCCGGCACTCCCACCCAGGGCTCTCGGAACGCTTTCCCGGGCCCCTTCACCCAGCCCCGTCTCTCCATTCTCACATCCAAGCTGCCCAAAACCCCGGGCCAGCGGGCCCAGGTGGCCCACACCTGTCATCCCAATCTTTGGGCGTCCCACACCCGATCATCCCGCTGCGCCCGCCACGCACGCCTGCCTGTCTCCGCCCATTCCTCACTCCCTGTGCCCAAGGGCAACACACAACCTGCACCCCAACGGCGGGGCTGCAGCGCCCACACACACTGCACCGGGCTCCCGGACCCCCTCCCCGAACCCGCACTAGCGCCACAGGCTCTGGCCCAGTCGCCCCGCATGGACCGACTCCACCTTGCAAGGAGACCCTCGCAGGAGAGGTCTGGGCCCGGGCCGGACTGCTGGCCGAGTCTGCACCTTCGCTACCACTGTCCAGGCCTCCGCGGCTGCAAGCCCCAGCGCACCAAGACCTACCTACCGAAGGAGAGTCCCTGCATCCATTCCCTAGGTGGGGCCGTGCCTCAGCCCGCGGGTGGTCACCTCCTACCACGATGACACGTCCCTCTTGGCCAAACGCCAAGGAACTGTTGATACCTTCTGGGCCCACGCACGTGTTGACAAGTGTGCATATTCACCCGTCCGCCTGTCCGTCCGTCCTTCTGTCCGTCTGTCCTTCTGTCCGTCTGTCCCTCCGTCCATCAGTTCCTTCCTTCCTTCCTTCCTTCCTTCCTTCCTTCCTTCCTTCCTTGGTTCATCCTGTTTACTGTCATCATGACTAGGGTTCAGGTAGAGGATTTGAAGCCAGGGCCATCTTACTTCTGAATTCCAAACCCATCTCCACCCTCCCTATTGGATGTTTCCCTTTTGGATGGCAATGTAGAAGCACCAGGGCCTGGCAGGGGAGCGTCCAGTCAGCCAGCCAGCCCGCGCGCCCGCCCTCCCCTTCAGGTGTCTTCTTGGGGCAAGTGACAAGTCTCTGACTCTGCAAACCACCCAAATTCACTTTCAGGAAGTCCCTCTGGGATGTGTATGGTGTAGGTGTGTCTGAGTGTGTGTGTGTGTGTGTGTGTGTGTGTGTGTTGGGTGCTGTGGGAAAGCACGGGTCATTTGGAAACCTTGGAAGGTCTCCTCACCCTTCGCCAGGTTCGGGCTCAGTTGCTGAGAGCGGTCAGGAGCCAGCGTGGCTTCCTGTGCTGTCAGCCTCTCTCCTGCTGCCATTCCAGGCCTGCTGCTGCAACTGGCCAGGCTCCCAGGGATTCCGCTGAAGCCAAGCACCCCATGAAGTCGTGTTCCCAAGGCCATTCAGTTCCAAGAGAGCCCCCTGTCTGAGTGCTCTCAGGCACGGGAAGGCACCTTGGTGGTTAGGGATTGGGCGAGGGGCGGTGGAAGCTTGCAGCCCAGTGAAGATGGTCCCTAACCAACAGGAAATGATCCAAAGGTTTCTCGGGGATCGTGTGGGGCATCACCTGTGTACCCGCTCACTGACCCCACCAGCTCCAGCCGGGACTGTCAACAGCGGAGAGAATCAGCCAGGGACAGCCGGGCCTCCTGCATGCATCTCCCTTGTGAAAGCAAGAGAGAAGGCGGTCGTGGAGGTGTGGGGGCTAAGACCCAGAGAGAGACAGACACACAGATAAACACACACACGAACACACACACACACACACACACACACACACACACGGTTTGGATGACAACCGAGTGTTTCATGTAGGCAGTTGAAAGGCAACTATTCCGCTGGCTGTGACAATGCAGAGGGCTGGGGTCGGCCGGTCGCTGTTTGTGGGTGTGTGCAAGCTGGGCAGTGGACTCTCCTTGCCAGGAACTGTCCTGGTGCGGCCCCTGTGCCCCCGGGCGCCGGATGCCAGCCCCTGGACGCTGTGCATGTGCTCCCTGGGCGCTTGCGGACAGTTGCTTTGAGCGCGGGGGAGCGGGTGGACGGTGTGGTTTGGGGCCTGGCTCCTGGGGTGCAGCAGGGCCGGGGCCAGGTGGTGGTGGCGCGTGGCAGGTGTCGGGACCGGATTCCCTGTTGCGGGGGACTGGTGTTGCGGCGCGTGGCGAGTGTAGTAGCGGGCGTGTGTGGCGTTGGGGCATCGGAGGCAGCGTGGAGCGAAGGGGCCCCAGGGTGGTTGCTGTGTGAGCTGTGTGTGTGAGTGAGTGAGTGAGGGAGGCAGTGTGTGGTGAGTGTGTGTGTGTGTGTGTGTGTGTGTGTGTATATTTTTGGGTGCTTTAGTGTGAGTGAGGCGTGTGAGTGTGTGTGTGAGTGTGTTGTGTGGGTGTTTGTGCAGTGGAGTGGGCAGGCAGGCAGGCAGGCAGGCAGGCAGGCAGGCCGGCGTTGGGTCGGGTGCGAGTGTGAGCGTGGTCGTTAGGTGGCGGTGTGTGTGTTGTGTGTGTGGCTGGGCGTCGGTGGTGTGTGTTTGCGCAGGCGCGAGCGGGCGGGCGGGCGGGCGGGCGGGCGGGCGGGCGGGCGGAGCGAGCGAGGGAGGTGGAGGGCGTGTCGCCTTGAAGAGCGCGATTGGAAGGCTGAGCGAGCGGCTTGGCGTGGTGGCGCACGCCTGTAATCCTAGCGCTTGGGAGGCTGAGACAGGAGGATCGAGGCCAGCGAAGACCTTCAGCAACTTAGTGAGACCCTTTTTGCCACCGCCGCCTCCGAACCGCGCCCTTTTGCCTCCCTCACACCCACACACAACTTCACGATCGCCGCTGCCACGCACACTCGCACACTACACGCTCACACACCGCACAGCCACAAAACCACAAACACCCCGCCCCACGACGACACCCACAGCAGCCCGCACTGCCTACACACCTACACACAGCCGGCCTGCTCGCTACACCCCACCCTTTCCTACAACCCTGGCCCTCCCACACCGCCTCCCTCCCTGACACCCTCGCTCCCTCACGCACCCACAACCCACCCTCCCCTTTGCCCACCCCACACTGCTCTGCTCACCCTTGAAATCCACGCACAACCCATTCCCACACTAACACTCACTGCACTTGCAGCACCCGGCACTCCCACCCAGGGCTCTCGGAACGCTTTCCCGGGCCCCTTCACCCAGCCCCGTCTCTCCATTCTCACATCCAAGCTGCCCAAAACCCCGGGCCAGCGGGCCCAGGTGGCCCACACCTGTCATCCCAATCTTTGGGCGTCCCACACCCGATCATCCCGCTGCGCCCGCCACGCACGCCTGCCTGTCTCCGCCCATTCCTCACTCCCTGTGCCCAAGGGCAACACACAACCTGCACCCCAACGGCGGGGCTGCAGCGCCCACACACACTGCACCGGGCTCCCGGACCCCCTCCCCGAACCCGCACTAGCGCCACAGGCTCTGGCCCAGTCGCCCCGCATGGACCGACTCCACCTTGCAAGGAGACCCTCGCAGGAGAGGTCTGGGCCCGGGCCGGACTGCTGGCCGAGTCTGCACCTTCGCTACCACTGTCCAGGCCTCCGCGGCTGCAAGCCCCAGCGCACCAAGACCTACCTACCGAAGGAGAGTCCCTGCATCCATTCCCTAGGTGGGGCCGTGCCTCAGCCCGCGGGTGGTCACCTCCTACCACGATGACACGTCCCTCTTGGCCAAACGCCAAGGAACTGTTGATACCTTCTGGGCCCACGCACGTGTTGACAAGTGTGCATATTCACCCGTCCGCCTGTCCGTCCGTCCTTCTGTCCGTCTGTCCTTCTGTCCGTCTGTCCCTCCGTCCATCAGTTCCTTCCTTCCTTCCTTCCTTCCTTCCTTCCTTCCTTCCTTCCTTGGTTCATCCTGTTTACTGTCATCATGACTAGGGTTCAGGTAGAGGATTTGAAGCCAGGGCCATCTT